>NC_079499.1:66731749-67331749 GCF_030052815.1 Hevea brasiliensis | reverse complement strand
CATCAAGAACAATTAAATGAACATAGAATTTTATCTCTATTTACTTAGAGGAATAGATTCCATCTTGATCAATACCTACCTCCATATATAACTAGTAGGAGCCAACACATGCCCATATACCCATACATAGTATAAGTATGAAAGCAATATCAAACTCAAACTACCTATATACAAGATAACTGTGCTATCTCAGGTCTAAAGATTGTATGCACTGATATGATTTATGAAAAAACATTGACAAGAGTAAACTCCATGTGCTTGTCATAAGTGTCACTGGTTCGGCCTACTTATCATTTATAAGTGCCTATCATGTTTGTCATATGGCATGAGACTCACCATTCCATCTTATTTATATCTCAGATAAATAACTTGGTAACAAACATGAATACAATCTTTCTGGATAAGTCATGTCCTTATTATGAAGTATCCTCGATTGTGAACCTATTTATGATACTTTGTGCTAGAAATACTGTCACTCATATTCTTAACAACTTAAGAATAATATTTCTAACAAAATATCAATGGACCTTTTCTATTACACATAAATATATTATGTAAACAGAAAAGTGGAAATACCTTTTATTAATAAAAATATGTACAAGATACATACTAAATAATATGCTCTAGGGCATACTACTAACATCTTCTGCAACATGACATAACCTTAACTGCCAAATATATTTTGAACTTTAGTTGATTTTCACCATGGCATTGCATTCATTTAGATCACTTGCATTCATTTTGTGTTTGCCATTATTATCCAAGTAATAAAGACCATCATTCATATAACCCGAACCAACATATTTATTTTCAAAATAAATATTGCAAACATCATCTGTGAACTGAAATTCATAGCCATTTCTAGTCAAACTAGATATAGAAATGATGTTCTTAAAAGCATCAAGTACGTATAAAATATTATCCAAACACAAAACATCTCCAGACATATAAAAAGATTTAGATCCTATGGCTAAGGCTTCAACAGTTGAGCCATTGCCAATTTGGAGTCTAACATCTCGAGAACGCAAGCTGTTATTATTTGCTAGTTCCTGCATATCATAAGAAATGTGAGAACTAGCACCAGTATCTAAAACCCAAGCTGTAGATGAACTATGAGTATCATCAGAATCTAAATAACAAGATATGGACATACCTTTCGAAGGTGTATCCTTCTTGTCCTTCAGAGAAGCAAGATACTCTGGGCAGTTCCTTTTCCAGTGCCCATCCTTCTAGCAGTGGAAACACTTTCTTTTGCCTCCATCAGCTTTAGTCTTTCCTTTTTGTTTAGCTATTTTCTTGGAAGGACCACGAATTTGAGGTTTCTTTTTCTTATTGCCCTTCTTCTTGTTGGACTTTCCAACAGAAGAACGTGCAATTAAAGCTACCTCTTTTTCTTTATTGCCCGGCATATTCTTTTGGGCAATAACCAGCATGTTGAGTAAACCAGCCATGGTGCATTCCTGCTTAGTCATCTAGAAATTTGTCACAAAATTCCCAAATGACTCAGGAAGGGACTGAAGGATTAAATCTGTTTGCAGTTGGAAATCCATTGTAACACCCCTATTTGTATAGCCTGGTATATTTCACTGCTCCGGTGACCGGAGTCGGTCCAGACAATTAAGGGGATTAGAACCATACTTAAGACAACTAGATAAACCATAAACACAAATAATTAGTAATGTCCAATTAGTTATGTATAAATAAGAAAAACAGAACATAAGAAGTTAAACGAGTGGAGAATCACAGTGGTGGGTGACCTTCTCGGGAACGACTGCGAAGTCATTTTAAACTCAAATTTCGAATCGTAAGATATGACGCCGCAGTCCTTAGGACCCTTATAAACACAGTGGAAAAGAGAAAATCATGAAAAAGAACTGTTAAGCCAGTCAAATAATTAGGTCAGGGAGCCGAAAGAAATATGGAATTAATTGCAAACCGGGATGAACCGGCTAGGGGCAATTTGGTCAATTGACCCCGAGAGCTGACTCCTGACCTAACTCTCAAATAAAATCGGAGAAAAGAAAATTTTGGAATCGAGAATTAAATTAAAGAACTAATAGAAAAATAAATAGAAAAAAAAAATGGAAAAGTCAAAAGGTGATGACATCATGCATGACCTCATGCATGATGCCATAAAAAAATAAGAATTTGTGAATCTAATTAATTGGATTTTTGGGTCTTCCTAAGAGATAAATATCCAAAATAAAAAAAAAGAAACATTTTTTTACTTCTTCTTTTTCTTCTTTTCCCGTCACCCCTTTTCTCTCTCAATTCTCTCATTTCCTTTCCACCATTAACACCCATCTCAAGCTTTCAAAGCTTGATTTTATTTTATAAACTCCCTAACTCCTTTAAGTAAATCTTGTTCTTGGTTATTGACAAGCATATTGACAACAAAAATAAGAGGAAAGAAAGAAGATTTGAAGAGGGAAAAATTCAACAAAAAAAAGGTTAGTAATGAACTCTAAATTAATTCTTCAAATTTCATGTAAATATGCTTAAAGTAACTTAGAAATAAACTTAAAATGGAAAGAAAACTTGTTGAGGGATTATATAAAATTTTGGACAGCTAGGGTTTGGTGGGACAAAGTATAAATTTGTTTGAGCTAAACATGTTAGGAAGCTTAATTAAGTTAAGGGAGCATATTTATAAGTGTTTAATTAGCTAAATGCAACAAATGACATGAATTAGGGTTTTGAACATTAGGGTTTAGAGACAAAAAATGTGAAGAAGTTCTAAATGATGTCTTTGACATAGTTTAAGGGAATAAATGGTCATTTGTGACCTAATTAAGTGTGTTAGAAGTGTTTAAATCAAAGCCAAATTCGGATTGGGTATGAAGCATGACCAAAAGTCAACTTTGAGGGACCAAAAATGAAATTTTACAAGTCCAATTGATATGGGACCAATTGGGAATGAAAATAGGCACTAAATGACACAATTTTCATTTAGGAAGCATGCCCAAAAAGTGACTAAAACCTAGTGAACAAATTGACCAAAGTTGAGAAATCACAGTCTGCCTCTACACAAACTGACCAAATGAATAGTGTTTGTTCATTTGGTCATAACTCGAGCTAGGTAGGTCAAAATGACCTGAAATGTTACCTGTGGTTAGATGAGATATATACCTAAAACTTTCATGAAGAACACAAACTCAAATTATGCCATTAACCCACTCAAATTACTGAGCAAATTTGGTGACCTGAACCTGCAGAACTGCAGATTTACCATATGAACAGTAACCGTAATTTGGGTATAACTTGAGCTAAAAAACTCTAATTGGAGTGATTCAAAAAGGAGAATAAACTTAAGACAATAGGGAACATTTTCTATGAAGAAAGTTTTGCCAAATTTCAATAGTAAAAGGACCAATGAAACAGTGCAACTTAGGACTCCAAAACTGAAAAATTTGGCAATTTTGCCTAGAAGACTTAAGTTTTGAGAAAATGATAAAAAACAACAAGTTTAGTGATCAAAATGTGGTATGTGGGTGAATTTGGAATTCCCATACCTATTAAGCCTAAGAAAGTCAACAATTTAACTTAAATAGTATAGTGAATAGCAACCCGAAACACAAAATTTCAAGAATGTCGAGTTTAGCACGTTAGAGCTAGGTAAAAGTGAAGCTAAATTTATTTTGGTTTTATGTTAAGTTCTAGTACTGAAAAATTGTAAAATTGTGTGTTTCAGTTGAAAAGAATACCGGGAAAGAACCCGAGGAACCGAGTCAAGGCCAAGAGGCGACTCGCTTGAGGTTTGTGCACAACGTATACTTTTTATAATCATCTTTTGCATACTGTTTTGAATAATGTGAAATATTGGATTATGGCATTCTTATGATGTTTAATTTAAATTGTTGAAAGTTATTATGTATATTGAAATGACAATGTTTAGCAAATTGTTGAGATAAGTTTTGAAACCACAGTGTCATGACCATATATTTGAACACCTCACTAGCACGACTAGTGGGGGTAATTAGTTTCGAATTTTGATTCCTTCTCTGGAGAAGTGTTGAGGTGTGCCAATAGAAGAGGATGTGAATGGATATCCATATATTTGAGCTAGCTAGCCTTGTGAAGTGATTTCTCTTTAGCCTCTGGCTATTGAGATTCTATTTGTTTCGAATGGTATGATCTAAATGTGGGTTTTATGAAATGTGTTTTGATACTTCGAAATGAACTTGGTTTGCATTAAAATTTCATAATTCATGTTTTCTGTTTAATGCTCATGTTTAGTCAAATTTTTGAATAAATGTGATTTATATTCTGCATAAAGATTATTTTAGTATGTTGTGCACCACTGAGTCCTAGTACTCAGCGATAGCTTTTATTGCTGTCGCAGATTTAGAGACTAGAGGAGCAGCAGACCGAGCTGCTAAAGATTGAGGATCATTCATCTTGAAGTCTTCGGGTATAATTTATACCCTAACTGTAAATATTTATTTTGATGTATATATTACACATAAATATATGGACATGTAAAAATGGGTCTTGAGCAGTTTGTATAAAATTTGTATAAAGTTGTAATATATATTATAGTTTGAAATTCTCTTAATATAAATTTTGTAATGATGTATCTAAATTGTTTTGTCTCTAATGAAATATGAATAGAACTATTTTATTTAATTTGAATGAAATGGATTGCTAGTATTTTGATGATCATTGGATAATGGATTTGAAATTTGAAAGTTGATAAATGTGTTGAAAAATTGATTGAGATTGAGTATGAAATTGAAGCATTTGTTGAGAAAAATTTTTAGAAGTGCTTTTTACAGATATTTGAAGAACTGTTTTCTCAAAATACAGAGGGAACTCTATGAAAATTTTTATAAAATTTGCGTAAAAATAAAATGGGCCAAAAATATTAACTAGTTTTAATTTTAACTAAATGTTTTAAGTATTTATTAGAAAATGCTCACCACTTATCAAAAGTAAGAAAATTATTTTAAAATCCCTTGTAGGGTACTTAATGAGTTATCGGTAGGTGAAGTTCGGTAGTTCATTAGGTATTCTACGAGATCATGTTATGGCTTACAGAGGGGTAAGGTGTGACATTCATGTTAAAGTCAAGATGTTCCTGCTGCTCAATTAGCCGAATCATCTTGTGGATGTGATTCCCAACATTTTGTCCCTCAGACATCCTCATGCGAAATAGCTATCTAGATATCTCATACCTAGCAATCCTGTTGTGCTCACCGTATAACTCTTGTAGGTGAAGGAGGATCTCACGCGCACTCTATATGTTCTCATGCTGCTTCTGTAACTCATTACTCATGGAAGCAAACATATAACACTTAGCTCTCATATCATGCTCCTTCCACTTGTCCAAAGTTTCATGTTCCTCTTGAGTGGCCTCTGGAGGTAAGGGACCAGGAACATTTGAGTCTAGAACGTATCCTATGTGTTCAAGGCTCAGGACAAGTTTCAAATTTCATAGCCAATCAGACAGATTAGGTCCTGTCAACCTATTGCGATCAAGTATGCTTGCAAGGATATTGGATGGTGGTGGTTGTTCTGTGCTCATTATTATCAGAAAATTAACTACAGAAAATAACCAGATTAATTAGTAAATATATCATGTAATTAACCAAAATGATTGTGGTCTTTTAATCAAATTGGTCCTCCCACTAACTTAGTGAATCCTACAGTTCCAAAGTAGAAAATGGAAATCCTAGTTGGATGGATTTCTAGTGGGTGATTGAATTCTTATAATCCTATTGATCATCCTCAGGCACATCCATTATTGGAATCACAATAAACTATAAGTAAGCAACTCCTTGCCCATCACATCTCATGTGAGGTTCAATCCTTTACCTATCCCCTAATGCTCAAAATCTCAGGCACATCCATTATTGACTTATCTTGCATTAGTTAAGTTGATCCCATTGAGCCAGTAAACATGCAAATAATTTTAATGTCCTCAAGCACATCCATTATTGGCCACCAAACCATTTACATATTTACAACATCTCATGCTTAACAATTATTCTTAAGAAAATCTCTTAAATTAATTGCATCATATGCAACTATTTAATATTTCTTAAAATAATTGCCCTAATGGAGGGCCCATGTTGTAATTACTTTAATTATAGCATATCCAACTTAATCATTTTTTTAGAAGATTTTGTGGTCGTCCTAATTACTATTATGGTCTCACTTTACATATTATCTATTTAGCATGCATATATCATATACTTGCATACATTCCCATACATCTCATGCATTCATGGATAAACAGTAAATATGGTATGATCATGGACTTGCTAAGGGATTCAATTCTAAGCCAACAAGAACTGAATCAGGGCATTCCTATGTGCATTTCATTCATTCATTTTACAAGAGTTACTGAAGGAGTACATAATCAACATTTGATCTTGAATTCCTCCCACTGGTCCCACCAATGCTTTGACCTCCTTAATCTTCTTGCAATCCAATTACATAGTAATCCTTGGTATACCAAGGCGAATTTACAAGAACTAAATAAATAAAATTACAATCCAAAATTATTACAACCTTAATAATACATGCCCAAAATAAATTAAATAAATTAAATAAATTAATTAATTTACAACCCAAAGAAACATAAAAGAAATAAATCCAATCACATTGGTCTTTTATAGTCCATGATCATCCATCATGCATATCACTATTTAACAATGAAATAAAACATACATACTTAAAGTAAATTGAATATCTCATGTTCAACTTAAGAATCTAGATTTGAATATGATTCAAACAAATTTAAAAATTCAGATTTGAATCACATTCAAACAACTTTTAAAATTCAGATTTGAATCACATTCAAACAACTTTAAAAATTCAGATTTAAATCACATTCAAACAACTTTTAAAATTCAGATTTGAATCAAAATTTAATAATGTGATTAAAACTCTAATTAAACAATTTAATTAGACATAGGATGAGCTTTTAGATCATATAACAATTGTAAATTAAAAACCCAAACCTTGCGTACACCATTGGAGACCACAAAGTGTGCGCACCAATGGTGTTCATCACCATACCGCCATCATTCTTTTGTAACCAGCAATGGATCTATCATCTCATGATCATACCAAACAATTAAGTCATATAATCAATAATCTAATTGGCAAATATAGTGGCTCTGATACCATTGAAGGAGTGAAAGCATGAAAAACATAAGTTTAGATCATTGAAATTCAAAATTTTTCATCTAGGGTCACATGCATCATGCAAGATTTATTTTTATCTATTTGATTTCAATAATAAACAGCATATTAAAACTCCATTAATATGTTTATGGATCTACATTTGCCATTTAAGATTTTAGAATTAACGGATTAATTCATTAGAACCCTATATTAGATCAAGAATAAGTGTACTAACCTTTTGATGCACTGCAGTGTGTTTGGCACCTTTGGGATGCGTTTAGGATACCAGATGTTGTCCCTCTAGCTTGTCCACACCAACATCACCAATGATAGCCCTTGAACAGCTTCTAAGGCTTTTTCTATGAATTAGAAAATCAAGCTTTGCCTTTTGAGAGATTACAGATGTAAACAGGACACTAGAAACGATTTATAGTATTTTTAATTCAAGAGATTGTTTGCTAATCTCTTTGAATTGATGAGAGATGAAGAAGAAGAGAAGGGAGAGGCAGCCAAGGGTGGCGGCACTAAAGAGAATGAGCAGCTTGTATTTTTTTTATTTTCATCCTATTCCTTATATAGCTAGGTCACCACTTAAAACCCTTGCCAAATGTCACCTTTTGATTAGCTCTAGATTTAATTGACCCAATCACATTGTGCCAAGTGTCAAACCTATATTTAATCTTGACTTTGATCATCTTACATGATTAAAAGACATATGGCAAGCTTATGTGTAGTGCCATGTGTCACCATCTCATGGTACCACATGTCAAGCTGTGAAATGACTAAAACACTTTTGTGTCTTAATTTTGAGTTCTCAACCCAAAATAATATTTCTCTTCTTCTAATCAATTTATATCAAATATAAATTAATTAATTAATCTCTATTAATTAATTTCTCATTAATTAAATTCATATTTAAATACTTTAAATATAAATTTAACTTATACTATACATCCAATAACCTAGATTTGGTTTCAAGCCATGCTAGGGACTTTGCAATCTAATTGCAAACCAAACCTATTTAATTAATCAATTAAACTCTTTAATTAATTAATTAAATCATATTTAATTTGGTGATTACTTGTGTATGTGTGTAACTTACTAGGCTCATTACTAATTGGCAATGAGATATGATATCAACTCTTAATATCATCAAAACTCTTTCTTACCATAAATGATTTCTCTAAATCATTTTATGCACCTCATAGACCATGGTTAACACCTAGCATAGCATGCCATGGCCACCCAATTAGTAATAAGGTTTACCTTAAATGAACCTATAATCATATGTTACCATGCACTAGAATCTCTCTGTTACAAAATCCTAATTCGAGCTGGAGTCATGGTTTATGTCAAACCCCATTTGCTATGAATATTATGTTCTCTTTTAATTTTAGTTATTGATTAAAAAGATTTTCTCATTAGAAACTCTTTTCTGATTAAATCTATCTGTCTTGGCTAGGAACTTGAAACATTAAGAATAATTAAATGAACATAGAATTTTATCCCTATTTACTTAGAGGAACAGATTCCATCTTGATCAACACCTACCTCCACATATAACTAGTAGGAGCCAACACATGCCCATATACCCATACACTATACAAGTATGAAAGCAGTATCAAACTCAAACCACCTATATACAAGATAACTGTGCTATCTCAGGTCTAAAGATTATATGCACTGATATGATTTATGACAATACATTGACAAGAGGAAACTCCATGTGCTTGTCATAAATGTCATTGGTTTGGCCTACTTATTATGTATAAGTGCCTATCATGTTTGTTATATGGCATAAGACTCACCATTCCATCTTATTTATATCTCATTTAAATAACTTGGGAACCAACATGAATGCAATCTTACTAGATAAGTCATGTCCTTATTGTGAAGTATCCTCGATTGTGAACCTATTTATGATACTTTGTGCTAGAAATACTGTCACTCATATTCTTAACAACTTAAGAATAGAATTTCTAACAAAATATCAATGGACCTTTTCTATTACACATAAATATATTATGTAAACGGAAAAGTGAAATTTCCTTTTATTAATAAAAATAAGTACAAGATACATACTAAATGATATGCTCTAGGGCATACTACTAACAACAGCAAGGCACAAAGAAAAATTTCATTTGCCTGAAGGAGACAGGATGCTATTTATAATAATCATAAATTGTAAAATGATGTTCTAATTAAGACAAGGATAGGATAAGAATAATTGGCCAGGTATTTCTTAGAAAGAGCACAATTCTATTGTGCCGACCATAATGACTAGATTATGACTGGTGTATGACTAAGAGAAAAAAGAGAGTTTTGTAGACCCCCTTCTTAAGATAATAGAGGCTAGTTTATAGTTAAGTAGAAAAGAAGACACTAATTTCAAATCAGTGAAAAATAAACTATAGAATATCGATAGATAAAAGAGATGAGGAAGTGAAAATTTGAATAATTGGCGCAAATGAAATAAAGAAACGTTATGAATATCAGTGAGAGAGTGATGACTAGAATTGTCAGAGGACCAAAACAGAGTAATATTGAAGTATAGTGAATTTATTAGGGATGTTAAGAGGTACTAAATTTTGACTCGACAGTCGAGTGAAGGAAGAAAATAAGACTGAAGGATGAAATAATGAAAGTTAATTTGTGGAATGGAAAAAGAAGTAAATAGAAAAGTAAGGATGAGGATGGTAAAGGAATGACATTAGGAAAAATATTTATTATGGATCATTATTTAGACTATGAAGGAACATAGAAATGCGAGAGAGACATGAAAAAACAACACATACAGATGTTTAAGGACTGACAGTGAGTAAAATTTTGAGGACGAAATTTCTTTTAAGGGGGGGAGAATTGCAACACCCCTACATGCATAGTCCTGTGCAAATCATTATTCCGATGATCGGTGTTGGTCCAGACAATTAAGAGGATTAGAATCTGTGACACCCCTTACCCGTGTACAGTATACCCGAGTAAGTAATGCCACACGGTGTACTGGCACACTCTAATATACCTTACTTAATTTGTGTCATGCTTTTGAAGTTAATTTATGAAATATGATTTATTTTAACCATTTATCAAAAGTATTATTCATTTGAGGTTCCGAAGATTTTAAGGAAAATCCGGCGGAGTACCGGCTAAAAATGGAGAAAACAGTTCTTCAAAACCTGTTAAAAACATTTCCAATATACAATTTCATCATCTCAAACTCCAATATCCAAAATCTCAACAATATTTCTCAATAATCTTTTCATTTCTCAAGCATCCATTATCAACACCAAACTCAATATCCAGACTTCAACATTTCAATTTCTATTTTCATTCATCATTCACATGTGATGTTCGCATATAAATCACCAGTTATCATTTACCTTTCCATTAACAAATACAATTTTCATAATTTACATATACATCAATATACATTACACAAGTTTAATTACATATGAAGAAAAATCTGCTACAAAATATCAAAATGACAAAATGACACCTAGTGCCCTACCAATGCACTGCAGGAAGTGAGGTGACACGGACACTGAGCAGAACTGCCGGATGGACTCACCCAGTCTGTGGTCTACTGGGCTCGCGATCGGGATCTCCAGTACCTACGCGTGGCAAAAGCAACGCGCTAAGCAATAATGCTTAGTGGTGCAATAATATAATAAAAGAAAATAGCAAGAAAATAAATGTGTATAGAATGTGTATGCTTTCTTTGTTTGGTATTGATATATTCATTGTTTCATTAACGTTGTTCACTTTTATTCATTTGGTTGCCCCAAGTAACCTACACTAGACGCATCGGATGGATAACGGTAACCGCACCGGGTACCTAGTACCTCGCCGTCACACCATCGCTTACATACGTATCTCCCGGCAGTAATAGAACGACTAACAATGTCAGAATAATATCCGCACAAGGCCAAGTCTCAATACAAAGTCGAATGGCTAAAAGCCATGAAATCACAGAATGGCATTTTTGCCATGTGCGATCTTGCTAATCTGAACCCTATTGGCATGCCAAACTATCCAAACCAATCTTGTTAGGTATACTAGGGTATTTGAAACTCTTAAATTTGTCAATTTGTGAATTTCAATTTTTTTGGTGTTACTATTCATCATTGGTCAACAAAAATGTTGACTTTTAGAATAAAAATGTGTACATCAACTTTGGCACTCCCAACATACCACATTTGGTGTTTAAAACTTGTTGCCATTAAGTGTTTTTGCCATTCCAAAGTGTAACTCAACACAAACAGATTTTTCAATTTTGGTGAGTCAACTTCACTGTTCCATTGGACACTGTTACTGTTGGAATTTGAGGAAATGTAAAACATGAAAGTTGTTCCTTATTTTGTCTAGTTGAATTTCCTTTTTTGAATCACTCCATTTGGAGTTTTTTAGCTCCAGATATGGCTCAAAAACCCAAGCTGTCCGGATATGCATTCTGCAGAAATTTACCATATCTACAGTGCATGAACAGTAACTTGAGTCACTTGGTTGAATGGGTTCTGGCCATAATTTGGGGTAGGTTCCTTCATGAAAGTTGTTTGTCTATGTCTTAACTTGTTGCTGTAAATATTTCAGGCCAATTGACAAAATCTACAGTGAGTTATGGCCAAATGAACAGTTACTGTTCATTTGGCAAATGCTGCAGAATTCAGTGCAGGGCATCCGGATTGTGGCTGAGTTTTGACCCTTTTGCTTTGGTCTTTTGGGCATGGTTTCTTCAGCAAAAATGTGCCATTATAAGCCTAGTTTCATGTCCAATTGGCCAAACTTCAATTGGACTACCACTGCCCAAGTTATGGCAGTGCAAAGGGACTGAAATTTCAGTCCCTATGCTGCTGTCCATAGGGCAGCCTGCAACCTCACCTTGCCATAGTGTTTTTCAGTCCCATTTATGGTCAACACATCTAAAATGGTCACTAATTGACCATTACAATGTGCCCTAACAATTTCCTAAGCCAAGTCACACTTTCACCTTTCCAAACCCTAATTTCCATATGAATTTTTACAACATGCTTTAATTAACTATCTCATTCCATAATCACATGAATACATGGTTTAATCTTGATCTCTAGTCCACTTTAAGTCCATCAAAACACTCATTCCTTTTTATTCAATAGGGCTGCCAAAACCTAGGGCATGGATAGACATAGATTTCATTCATTTTAGTCACAAATTCCTACTTATTCCAAGTCTCTAACATAGAATTTAAAAAGCTTTAGATGTATATATGCACTAACCTTGTTTGGGCAGAATTTTCCCAAGCAATTCCTTCACTTTCTTGGCTTTTCTTGGCTGCCAAAGGCTTTAGTAAGGTGCTAGGGCAAGTTTTAGTGAAGCTAGGTTAGGATTTTATGGTGAGACAAGGTAGGAAATCAAGCTTGCTTGGTTGAGCTCCAATGAAGGGTGGAAGGGAAGGGTTCACGTTTTGGTGGAGAAGAAGGAGAAGAAGAGCAGTTGGTTTTTAATTCCTTTAGCCCATTTTTAGTCTCTTTTATTGGTTAACTAATTGGTTATTTTATTGTGATTGGAGGAAATTTTTAAATGACATCATAATTTGTCATAATTTGCTTTTTATTTCATTTTTCTTTTCTTTTCTTTTCTACCACATTTCAATTTAATTTTTAGCAATATTTATTCATATTTTGAGTCATAATAATTATTTACTTAACTGGACAAGTCGGCCAAAATTCACCTCTGAAGGCGAAATGACCAAAATGCCCTCCGTTTGGCTTAACGGGTCAAAATTGGCTGTACCGATTGAAAAATTTTTCTAGGTATTTTCTTGGCATTCTAATGCCATGGGAACCTCAATTACCCTTCTCTGGAGTCCCAAAAATTATTTTATAATTTTTTCCCCGGGTCTAGGGCTCCTCGTTGCGAGGACCGCAACTTCCCTCCGGTTACCCATCGCTAGGGCACCGGCTCGTTTAACTTGATTGTATTTTATTTCTAAAATTTTTACTAAATTTTTCTTGTTAATATTTGAGTTAATTATGGTTCCTGACTTTAGTTTGAATATTTTTCCGGACATTCTAGCTGTCCGGACCGACACCGGTCACCGGAACAGTAGGATGTACAGAGTGGTTATCGGGAGGGTGTTACAGAATCATATTTAAGTCACCTAGAAAAGCCCTGAACAAAAATTAATAGTGATTACCAGAAGGGTAAATACAGATAAAAAAAATAGAACGTAAAAGGTTAAATGAGCCGAGGGTCACAGCGATGGGTGACCGCACCGGAAAGTGACTGCGAGATCAGTCAAAACCCTAATTTTGTACGGAGCATTGTGACACTGTAGGCCTAAGAAAAATTTGCAAAGCTAGGGGAAATGTGAAAGTCACAGAAAAAGGTTGAGAACCAGATCAAATAATTAGGTAAGGGTTCCGAAAGCAATACAATATTATTGGTAAACTAGATCAGATCGACGAGGGGTAAATTGGTCAATTCACCCTAAGAGGTGATTCATGACCTAACTGTCTAATAAAAAATGAGAACTTAAAATTGTGAAATATATAATTAAATTGAAGAAGGGGGGAATAAGAAAGGAAAAGAAAAGAAAATAAAATAAAAGATTAATGACATCATACAAGTGACATCATGCATGACCACAAAATTAATTATAATTTAATTAAGTATTTGACTAAGTCAAATAAATAAAGAAAAAACAAAATTTTTTTTAGTTCTTCTTCTTTCTTTGCTGTGAGCACCCCTCTCTCTCTTGTTCCTCTCTTTTCTTTTCAATTTCCAACATGAAGGCCTATTTTCAAGCTTTCTAAACCTTAATTTTAATCATAAACCCCCTAAATCCCTTAGTTAAAAATTATTATTAATCCTTCAGAAGAAGATTGGGAGAAAGAAAGTTGAGAAATTGGAGGAGAATTGGAAGATTTGAAAAGCTCAAGTGAGGTAAGTAATTTAATCTTCTTCCTTAGTGAAAATTGATTGAAATTAAGTTAGTTTTGATGGAATTACATGAAGAAAATTGAAAATTTGCATGATTGGGGGGAAGGAGAAACTTTGGTTGGCTTGGCACTTGAGGGGAATTGAAGTGTTCTAATCTAATTAAAGGTGTATTTATGCTTAGATGAGTAAGAATAGTCTATTAGTATACTTCAATTTTATCAATTGTGATGATTAGAAAATTAGGGTTCTTGACCCTTAGGGGGAGAAAATTTAAGAATTTAGTAAATTGATGTACTTTGACCTAATTGAGGTTTAAAATGGTTAATTGGTGTAATTTAGAATGTGTTTGAATGGTTAAATTTGAAATGGGATTGTGAATGTGTGATGTTTAATTTTGGACAGCTTGACCCTTACCCATTCAAATAGGTATAACTGGAAATTGGGTGGTCCAATTGGAGATGAAAATTAAGACATAATGCAAAAATTTTGGTGAAGAAACCTTGCCCTAAAATTGAACACAAAGTGGTGTAAAATTAAGTCAAACCCGGAATTGGCACACTGTCACGGTACAGAAATGACCAAATGAACAGCGTTTGTTCATTTGACCATAACTTGGTCTAGACAGGTCCAAATGGCTTGATTTTTGAACCATTAGAAAGCTATGACATAATACTACAACTTTCATGAAGAATACAAATGTAACACCCCTATTTGCATAGCCTGGTATATGTTACTGTTCCGGTAACGGGTATCGGTCCGAATAATTAAGAGGATTAGAACTATGTTTAAGACACCTAGAAAAGTCCTGATCGAAAATAAATAGTGATTACGAGATAGAAAAGTAAAAATAAGAAAAACAAAACATAAAAGGTTAAATGAGCCGAGAGTCACAGTGATGGGTGACCTTCGCGAGAGTGACTGCGAGATCAGTCTAAACCCAAATTTCGAACTGTAAAATGTGACGTTGCGGTCCTTAGGACTATTGCAAACACAGTGGAAAAGAGAAAATCATAGAAAATAATTTTTAAGTAGGTCAAATAATTAGGTCAGGGATCTAGAAGAAATATCGAATTATTTGCAAACCGGATCAGACCGGCGAGGGCCGATCTGGTCAATTCATCCCTAGAGCTGACTCTTAACCTAATTGTCTAATAAAATCAGAGAAAAAAAAATTTCAGAATTGGGAATTAAATTCAAGAAACAAAAAAAAAGAAGGAAAAAGAAAAAGAAAATAATAAAAAGACATCATCATGCATGACATAATGCATGACATAATAAAACTATAATTTTAAATTTGAAAAATGGGATAATCATCTACTAAAGTGACCAATTAAAATTAAAAAAAAAATCAATATTTAGTCTTCTTCTTCTTCTCTTTGCCGCCACACTTCACCCATCTATGTTTCTCTCTCAAATTTCTCTCAATTTCCACCATGGAAGCTTATTGTTAAGCTTCCTAAACCCTTATTTCAACCCTAAATCCCCTACTTTCCTTAAAAAAAACAAGTAATTGAGCCTTGAAAAGAAGATTGAAGAAAGAAATATTTAAGAAGAAGGTGGAAAAATTGAAGAGGGAGAAGCTACATAAAGAGGTTAGTTTAAATAATCTAATCTCTTCTTATATTCATGCATATATACTTGGATTAACTTAGAAAATTGAGAAAAGTGAAATAAAATCAAGCATGTTAGAACCCTAATGAAATTCAGCTACCATGGTTGTAGTGTGAATTGATGTGTTTTGGTTTGATAAAATATGTATACAAGTTCAATTAAGTGTGTAGAGAATGTTTAGATACCTTACTTGCATAAATTGAAACACTTGGAAAAATTAAGGTTCTTGGCAATTAGGGTTTGAGAGAAAAATTGTAGAAAATGGTCAATAGATGTAAATGACCTTATTTGAGTTGAGAAATGGTCAATTGTGACCATTTGATGTGTGTATGAATTCTTAGAAATAAGTTACAATTCAGATTGGTTAGGGTCAATATGCAGATAGCTTGACCTAGGTCCCTTTCAGGGACCAAAACTGAAAATTTACCAACCCAATTAGTGTGAGGCTAATTGAGAATGAAACTAGACACAAAATGGCACATTTTTCATTAAGGAATCATGCCCAGAAAGTGACCATAACTTAGTGAACAATTAGGTTAAATCAGGATTGGGCACATTGACTTGTACAAAAAGGACAAAATAAATAGTAGTTACGTAAATGACCATAACTTAGTCTAGGAAGGTCCAAATGGCCTGAAATTTTACTGGTAGAAATCTGAGACATAGCCCTACAACTTTTATTAAGAAAACAAACCCAAATTTTGACCATAACCTGTTTAAAAATCCACCTACAATCAACACACTAAAACTGCTAGAACCAAGAAAGTGCCCAGAATTCTGGGTTGAACTAATCCGGCCAGCCTTAGGAAAATGGCCATATCTTGGGATACAAAACTCCAAATGGAGTGATTCAAAAATAGAATTAAAGCTAAGACAGTAAGGAACAACTTTGATGAAGAAATGTTGGCCAAATTTCTACTGTAGACAGACTAATGGAACAGTACAAACAAGTAACCTAAAACTAAAATTTTGATATTTAACCCTCATAGGCTTTGAATTGAATTTGGCAATCAATGCCAACAAAAATATGACTCAAAATTTGGTATGCGGGTGTAATTAGAATTAACATATCTAATTAGTATGAAAAAGTCAATATTTTGACTAAATGGTCAAATGAATAGTAGCCACAATTATACTAAGTACAAAGGGCTCAATTTTGTGGGATAAATTATGTGTACAAAATGTAGTTATTGAATTTATTTATTAGAAATGAATTAAATAGATATTGAAACACTCTAGTTACATATTTTAGTGGGAAAGGAGCCCTCCAAGGAAGGAGGAGGAATTGAACCAAGACAAGTCTAGATAAGAGGTTTGTGCACAACTAACTCTTTTGTTATTTTTCTCTTCTAAATTGATTTGAACAAGTTTATTTTATGACTTATGATTTTGTTGTGTTGAGAATTTTAATTTATTGAATGAAATTGTATAATTTAAATATAAATTTTCTTATGCATTTAAGGATTTATTGTATGGTCTTGAGAATTGTAAATTTTAAGTTTGATGTGTTGCCAACCTTAAGCATGAATTTATTATGATTAAACATGTTAATGGTTTGTAAACACTTTTTTAAATAGAAATTGTTTTTAATATGATTTGAAATCATAGTTGACATGGCAATATGTTTTGAATTCTGTCACACCCTACTCCCCTGTAAGATGTAACATGATCCCGTAGTACACCTAATGAATTACCGTACTTCGCCTACCAATAACCCATTAGATATACTACAAGGGATTTTAAAACAATTTTCATGAAATTTAAATCATTGATTAAAATCTGGTGTTATAAAATTTTTTTCAAAATTTCGGCAAAGTGCTGGCTGTATTTTGAGAAAACAATTCTTCAATCCTGCAAAAGAAAATACTCCCAATATGTTTTCTCAAATACAACTTCAATAACTTCATTTCAATTCACAATTCAATTCCCAATAAACAATCAATTCATTTTCAAACTAATCTCATCATAAAGAAACATTTCATTGATTACAAGACTCAAAATTTATAATACAAAACCATTCAAGTAAATGAAATCTCAAATTTATATTTAAAATAATTTACATTTAATTACATACCAAAATGTTTTACAAGAGTTTTTATATAACTGCTCAAATAATTTACATACATATTATTACATGCATACATCAAAACCTATGTACATGGGTATACCTATAATATACCTGGAGCTGATCTGAAAGTGTCTTCAAAGAAACTTACTCACTGCTCTATGCTCTTTTTACATGCGACAGCATACAAAGCTATCGCTGAGTGGTGAACTCAGTGGTGCACAACTATAATTTAAAATATAGTATAATATACATTGACAAAATTTACAGTAAATAATTTGGAAATCTGAATACTCATCAAATTCCAAAACTCAAAATATTCATTTCCAATAATGTAAATCATTTGTATAAAATGACTTTGATCACGACATTCAATTTATCAAATCATGACTAACCATTTAAGGTAGTTCCAACAAAATCAATTATACATAAATCATAACTGAAATTATAATTCTTTACTGTTCAAAAACATTCTGTATCTCAAAAATCATGTTGTATCTCAAAAACCATGCTGTATCTCAAAAACCATGGTCGAATCAGATTCTAACTCCCTATGGTCGGGGAGGTCGAATCATCGTGCACAGTACCATCACAATAATGAATCTTCCGCAAGGGCCATAACGATAAAATAAACTTAGATCTAACCTCAAATCAGAGGAAAATCTAAGCCTGTGCACGTACCATGGTAATCAAAACACAACTAACTCCATTGTCTTCTCAAAAAATGAGAGAGACGGGTAATACCTAGTCAAGCATCTATAGTGAGATACAAAACAATATCACAATCCTTTTAGTGAGCATAAATCACAATATAATTCGATTCAAATTCAATCCCAATATCCAATAGTTTTTTATGCTCATCACAATTCAAATCATAAATTTGCATTTTTCCATGAAATTTACCATCACAATTCAAAACATGTTCTATCACAATTTTCCAAAACATAATTTATTCAATCCATAACAATACTTAATACTTATGGAAATACCATTTCACAAAGCTAAATTCGTACATACTATAACAATTTCAATAGTCATGAATTAAATCCAATGCTTGTTAAACACAATACATAAGAAAAATATGTCATTTAATCATATGAAATATTCAAAACAAAATCAGTTAAAACTAGTTGTGCACAAACCTCTGATAACTGTCTCCTGGTCTGGACTCAGTATTTCCTTCCCTTTTTCTGAGTCTTTGCTAACTGAGAAACACAATTTGAAGTGTTTCAGTACTAAATTAAACTGTCTCTATCGATAATATTTGACAAATAATTCACTGAAAGCTATTATTTGCTTAATCACCTAATATACCGACCCTCGATGTGTTCTAGGTAATTTAGGTTTTAGTGTCACTAATATGTCACATTCGATAGTGTTTTAGGGTTGGTACACGTTACCAATTTCATTTTCTTGTTTAGTGCATTTTCTTGCAATTTGCTGGATTCCGGGATACTAGTTTTACCTAGCCGGACGACCTAGTTCCCTCAGTTTTCGGCTTTTGGTCAAAACTACAAACTTGTAGATCTATGTCTTATGGAACGCGGGGCAAAATTTAAGGTCATTCTGAGTTATGTAGACCAAGTTATGGTCATTTTACTATTGCTGGTCAAATGGCATCAAATTAGGTCATTTTAGGTCAATTTTGGTCAACTTTGGTTCGGCCAGTTTTTGGACCCGAACTTGTGCAAGCTGTTTGACTTGCTTATGGTCATTTATGGGCTTTGGTGTCTTCATAAGACTTGTAGGTATGGATCTTAACTATTCATGGTTAAAATTGCAGGTCAATTGGACCTGTTTTGAGTGAGTTATGGCCTAAACACTAACTGCTACCCAAATGGTCAGTTTTCAGGTTTCACTTGCACTTAATCCGAATTGGTCATTTTTCATGTCACCTTGCAAGCAGAATTTTGGTATGCTTTCTTAATGAAAGTTGGCACATTTTGTGCCTAGTTTCACCTCCAATTGGTCTCATACCAATTGAAGTTACACATTTAAAGTTATAGGCTAAAATGCATACTGCCCTTAATTACCTTGCTTAAACATACATCAATGACACATTTACCTTACTATATGTCCACTTCCCTTACCAATTCTGTTTTGGTACATTACCAAAACCATATACCACCTTACCTTAAAGTTATTTTGGGCAGATTACAAACATCCTCAATACACCAAATAAAACTCCAATTCATAAAGTCCAAATAAAACAATACATACACATGGACATTTCTAATTCTTACACATACTTTACACAACCAATTTACATACACACTCATCAATTCTCAATGTCATAATTCTGCCCATATCTTCATGAACACATACATTTATCAAAGAAGCCTCAAGGCTGCCAAAAAGCTTCACCATGCCAAAGTGTCCATAATTCATCAATTTCCATTCCAAGTGCATAATCACCATTTACATGTGGAATTAACTACTAGGACATCAATTCACCCTATTCAACATGAATTTCCATCAAACATATGTAAAATAAATCATCAAATATACAACTCCATGGCTGCCCAAAATTGATATATCAAGAACTCCTCAAACTTGAAAATTTTCTTCACAATTCAAACACCCATAACAAGTATACAAACTTTAACAAAGCAAAGTTCAAAAATACAAACTTACCTATGGTTGGGGCTTGTTAAACCTTCACCAAACTTCTTGATTTTGGTATCAAGCTCTTCCTTGTGATGTGGGGACAATTTTTAGTGAAGCTACCTAGGTGATTGGAGGTAAATTGAAGGAGTGCATGAAGCTTAAAGAAAAATGGCCATGGAGGTTTTGGGAGCTTTTCATTTACGGCATGGATGATTCTCAAGCTTGAAGATGAAGTGTTTAGTGGAGAAATCTGCCCACTAACACATTTTATAATCCTTAGTTTATTCCTTAGTGGTCCACTCACTTTGGTTTAATCATTTTATATGTTAAATGTGTTATTTACACAATTTTCACTCCACTTTTGACTATTTACATTAGGTACCACCAAATTAATTCTTCATTTTATTTTCTAAGTGTAATATTATTTATTTTTAATGGACATTTAGGTCAAAAGACAATTCAGGATGTCAAATGACCATAATGCCCCTGTTCGGGTTGCATTCCCGATTTTTCGGTAACACCGGGTTTTGTTTGTTTTTCGATTTCTCACTTTTCTTTGTACTAATTATTTAATTTTTCTTTGATATTTCTAATGATATTTATACTTCCATAAGGGTCTATTTAAGTCCTAAAAATATTTTCCAGGGTTCCATGATCCAGAGCTAGTCAACGGTCCACGCCGTGACTTCCGGTCTGATCACCATCGCTAGGGTTCTCGGCTCGCTTAACTTGGTTACATTTCTTTGCTATTATTTTTCCTTTGTTTTTCTTGTATTTTCTTTTCTTGTATTTCATTATTTTATGTCTCCTCACTCATAACGAAATGTAGTTCTAGGCATCCTAGCTGTCCGGACAACACTGGTCACCGGAACAGTAGTACGCACTACTGAACTTAGGGGTGTTACAAATTCTCATTAGCTTGTATAGTGAGATATCTCCTCCACTAGATGGGGTGAGTTCCTTTCTCTCTGGCTTGCCAGTTAGGGAAGAGTGTAGATGAGTACTCATATATACTAGCTAGTCTTTGTTCCTCCCTTTTACCCTCGGTTATTGGGAGAGTTTGAAATGTCGTGGTGTACAACATGGCATCTATTATGAATTTTGTGTCATGGGTCCAATTGTGTGAATTGTTGGAAACGCCCTTTAAATTATGCATGGTTTGATAAATTGTGGTTGAAATAAATAATTTATCAGTAATTCAAAATTTTTATATTGTTTCATGATTTAAAAGAAATGTAGATAAATAGTTACTATTTGATCAAAATGTTATTCAACTGAATAATTTGCATGAATGAAAATATTGATTTCTGGATGTCATGAATTTTGAAGAATTTAGAAATTGTAAATTTTTATTTGTTATGAGTTGTCAAAGCATAAATTGTATTAAGTTTTAAATTATTAGTTTTTGCACTACTGAGTTCATCACTCAGCGATAGCTTTGTATGCTGTCGCAGGTGAAAGAAAATATAAAGCAGCTAAGCAAGATTACTGAAAGACATAGTGAGACTATCTTCGGGTATATCATAGGTATACCCTTGTACATTAGATTTTGATGTAATTCTGTAATTATATGTATGAAATTTCCTTTGAGCAGTTGTACCAACTCTTTTGTAATATATTTTTGGATTGTAATCAAATACAAATTATTATAAGGTTATCTTGAGATTTTATATACTTATAAAGTTTTGCACTACTAAATTTTTAATGTTCCCATGAATGTAAATATTAATTTTGTTACCTTAATGAGATGTTTCAATATTTGATTTAATTTAAACTGTGTATTGAGTTGCTTGTGCTGATTTGTGAAATGTGATTGAATAATGGAGTTGTGATTGAGAAATATATTGGGAGCGTCTTTATTTTCAGGTTTTGAAGAACTGTTTTCTCAAAATACAGACAGCACTCTGTCAAAATTTTTATAAAAATTGTGGAGATTTTAAATATCTAAAAATTTGATTTATGTTTGGACTTTAAATAAAGGTTTTTAATATCTAAAAAAAAAAAATTTACCCACCAATTTAAAAATGAAAGAAA
This sequence comes from Hevea brasiliensis, assembly GCF_030052815.1. Lineage (NCBI taxonomy): Eukaryota > Viridiplantae > Streptophyta > Magnoliopsida > Malpighiales > Euphorbiaceae > Hevea > Hevea brasiliensis. Next base: position 67,309,386 of record NC_079499.1, on the reverse strand, counting down.
ATTGTTTTAAAATCCCTTGTAGTATACTTAATGGGCTACCTGTAAGCGAAGTACGGTAATTCATTAGGTGTACTATGGGAGCATGTTACATCTTACGAGGAGTAGGGTGTGACATGTTTTAGTGGTATCAGAGCTAGTTTTTTAAGTAAAATTTGAACTGTGAATTCGAAATTTTTTTTGATAAGTACAACTGCTCAAATGTTTGATACATATAGTACATTTACATCATAAATATGAACTAACGGGGATAAATCTTCTTGTGTTAGTTGTATAGGAAATAGAAAAAAAATCCTATGAATAGATATGGACAAGGGGGATAAAATGGTAGAGCAGTTTGATACAGCTGACATACAAGGAGAGGCCCCAGTTCCACAAAGTATTGGAGGTCCAGCTGCACTAGTCCCTCCTATACAAATTACTGCACAAATGGCCCAGCAGATGGCCATGTTCTTTTTAGCAAATGGCTGATAATCTGTCAGCCCAGGCCCAAGTACAAACCCAACCCCCTCAAGAGCAGCATGAAAAAGAGAAAAGTGGGAAACCTATCGGTCAAAGTTCGAGTAGTAATTTGGGAAAGAGAAAAGATTTTGAGGGACCCCGAGCTCCTAAGTATGACAGAGGTGGATCTTCAGGGCGAAAGCAATCAAGAACCATTCATCAAAGAATCAGAAGTTCCTACCCTATATGTATCTGTGACGTTTGTGAAAAATTTCATGGGGGTATTTGCTATAGGGTCACTGGAGGCTGCTATAATTGTTGTGGAATCGGACATTATGCCCGAGATTGTACTAGCGCACGTTGATTTATGCCACATACTACACCAGAGGAATCAGTCCAAGGTTCTAAATTTAGAGGCTCATTAATAGTTAGTAGGGGCAAAGGCAGAAGTAGAGACAACACTTCGGGTAATCCTAGCACAATGGACCAACTCGAGCAGAGGAATACACTGGAAAGAGGGAATGCCATGCATCGAGGGGAAAAAGCAGAGACTTCAGATGTAGTTACCGGTGTTCTTAACTTGTGAAAGGAATAATTATGTACTATTTAATTTCGGCTCTACTTATTTATATGCTAATGCTAAAATTATATGTTCTACTGCTATTCCCTTGCATGGAGATAAATTTTGATATGTTAGTGATTAGTCTTTTAGGATAAGAATTATGATAATAAGCGTGATTGGAATTAATTTTGAAAAAGTTTCTAGTGAGAGACATCTCCTAGACTACGATAAATTATAAAGTTAATTAGTAAGCCTAATTAGGTAAGGCAAGAGGACCTAAAAGTAAGTTATAGTAATATAGCTACCTTAGATGCGGGTAAGGTTATTACTGCTGATAGACATCAGTAGGTACCATAATCAAAATAAGTTTAAGATATCAGTAGATTTGAAAGAAATAAGATATAGAGAAGTTTGATCTATTGGGATGTATCGTAGTAACTATACAATATTCTTGATGTTTTGTGCTGTAAGCTGCAAATTATAGTACTGACTTGGGATTTATTGTGTAGAGCTACGTACTACCCAATAGTACACAAGGATAAAAATAGTTACAAATGGCTTTCACTCTGGTACAAATATACCAAAATAGAGTTTTTTTACTAGAACTGAGTTTGAAAATCCTAATTTGGGATTTTTAAAACTCTATATTTAGAATATCAAAATATTATGGTTGCAAGGTAGTGAGAGTTAATGACTCCCTTACCCTTGCATGAGTTACAGTACATCAGGAATTGTTATGAGACTAGAGATTTTAGCATGGTCAAAATTTAAAAATAACACCTATAGGGCTAAGTCATCCAGTCTCCGATATGGGGTTTATAGTTGTTCTGGTATTGCAATGGATCTTTTGCTCAAAGTTTAGTAAGGAACAGTATTCTATTTATGTAGCAGTGAGACACAAAATATGATTTGTTCCCCTAAAAGAGACAGGATGCTATGGATGATAATTATAACTTATAAAATAGTTAAGAAATGATGTTCTACTGATAACAGTAATTCGATAGGAACTAGTTGGTCAGGTATTCTTTAGGAAGAGCACAATTTTATTATGTAGATCATAAGGATTAGATTAGGATTAATGCAAAACTTTTGAATAGCATGGAAAAAAGGAGAGTTCGGTAGACTCCCTTCTTAAGATTAAAGAATTGTTTATGGTTCAAAAAAAAAAAAGGGTAATGATCGTAAACCAGCGGAAAATAAGCTATAGAATATCGATAGATAAAAGAGTTGTGGAAGTAAAAATTAGAATAGTTGGTGCAAATGTAATAAAGAAACATTATGAATATTAGTTAAAGTGTTGACTGGAATGGTCAGAGGACCAAATCAAAGTAATATTGAAGTATAGTGGGTTTATTAGGGATGATAAGAGGTGTTAAATTACGACTCGACTGTCAAGTTAAGGAAGAAAATAAGATTGTGGAATAAAATAATTGAAGTTAAGTTGTGGAATGAAAAAAAAAAAAAAGAAGAAACAAATAGAACAGTAAGAAATGAGAAAAACACTAGATGAGGAATTGCCACCAGGGCAAACAACCTACTTAAGACGCGTAACAATATCCCGAACTATTTTATCAAGAAAGAAATAAGTTAAACCAAAGCAAACAAGATAAGGACAAATAGTACATAGGCCTTGGTCATAAATGGAAATGGTAAGATAATGGTTATGGACCTATGGCCAAGAAAGAGATAAGCAGTTCATATATGACCAACAAGGTCATTTAAAAAAAAAAATGACTACAAAGGAAAATAGTTGCTAAAACAACAGTAAAAAAAAGGACTATAATATTCTAAACTAAACTGAAGGTTGCATCAAATGATCAAGAGATTTGATAAGAAAAGAGTAAAACAAAGTTCTCACCCATAGGATATACGAGATCCTAGAAAAAGTGGATCCACTAGCACACAGATTTGCTTACCTCTAAAATTAAAATGAATTTGAATCTAACTTATGACAGAAGCTCAAAAGAAACTTGACACATGAGGTGAGCAATCGATGAGTAAATAGTATTGGTAAAAGTGCTAAGGAACCATCATTCAGGCTAGGAAGCTACTTGGGAGCGTGAATAGGACATGAGGAGAGAACACCTACAACTGTTTTGAGATAGATACCAGGTAAAATTTCGAGGACGAAATTATTTTAAAGGGGGGAGAATTGTAATACCCCTATTTGCATAGCCTGGTATATGCTACTGTTTTGGTGACCGGTATCTGTCCGGACAATTAAGAGGATTAGAACTATGTTTAAGACACCTAGAAAAGCCTTGATCGAAAATAAATAGTGATTACCAGATAGAAAAGTAAAAATAAGAAAAATAGAATATAAAAGGTTAAATGAGCCGGGAGTCACAGTGATGGGTGACCTTCAAGGTCAGTCTAAACCCAAATTTCGAACTGTAAAATGTGAGGCTGCGGTCCTTAGGACTATTGCAAACACAGTGGAAAAGAGAAAATCACAGAAAAGAATTTTTAAGTAGGTCAAATAATTAGGTCAGGGATCCAGAAGAAATATCGAATTATTTACAAATCGGATCAGACCGGCAAGGGGTGATTTGGTCAATTTACCCCTAGAGCTGACTCCTAACCTAACTGTCCAATAAAATTGGAGAAAAAAAATTTTCAAAATTGGGAATTAAATTAAAGAAAAAAAAAGGAAAAAGAAAAAGAAAATAATAAAATGACATCATCATGCATGACATAATGCATGACATAATAAAACTATAATTTTAAATTTGAAAAATGGGATAATCATCTACTAAAGTGACCAATTAAAATTAAAAAATAAAAAACAATTTTTAGTCTTCTTCTTCTTCTCTTTGCCGCCACACTTCACCCATCTCTCTCTCTCACAAATTTCTCTCAATTTCCACCATGGAAGCTTATGGTTAAGCTTCCTAAACCCTAATTTCAACCCTAAATGCCCTACTTTCCTTAAAGAAAACAAGTAATTGAGCCTTGAAAAGAAGATTGAAGAAAGAAAAATTTAAGAAGAAGGTGGAAAAATTAAAGAGGGAGAAGCTATATAAAGAGGTTATTTCAAATCATGTAATCTCTTCTTATATTCATGCATATATGCTTGGATTAACTTAGAAAATTGAGAAAAATGAAATAAAATCAAGCATGTTAGAACCCTAATGAAATTCAGCTGCCATGGTGGTAGTGTGAATTGATGTGTTTTGGTTTGATAAAATATGTATACAAGTTCAATTAAGTGTGTAGAGAATGTTTAGATACCTTAATTGCATAAATTGAAACACTTGGAAAAATTAGGGTTTAGGAGAAAAATTGTAGAAAATGGTCAATGGATGTAAATGACCTTATTTGAGTTGAGAAATGGTCAATTGTGACCATTTGAGGTGTGTATGAATTGTTAGAAATAAGTTACAATTCGGATTGGTTAGGGTCAATATGCAGATAGCTTGACCTAGGTCCCTTTCAGGCACTAAAACTGAAAATTTACCAATCCAATTGGTGTGAGGCTAATTGGAAATAAAACTAGACACAAAATGACACATTTTTCATTTAGGAATCATGCCCAGAAAGTGACCATAACTTAGTGAACAATTAGGTTAAATCCAGATTGGGCACACTGACTTGTACAAAAATGACTAAATAAACAGTAATTACGTAAATAACCATAACTTGGTCTAGGAAGGTCCAAATAACCTAAAACTTTACCATTAGAAAGCTGAGACATAGCCCTACAACTTTCATGAAGAAAACAAACCCAAATTTTGATCATAACCTGTTTGAAAATCCACCTGCAGTCAACACACCAAAACTGCTAGAACTAAGAAAGTACCCAGAATTCTGGGTTTGAACTAATCCGGCTAGCCTTAGGAAAATGGCCATATCTTAGGCTAAAAAACTCCAAATGGAGTGATTCAAAAGGGGAATTAAAGCTAAGATAGTAAGGAACAACTTTGATGAAGGAAAGTTGGCTAAATTTCTACTGTAGACAGACCAATGAAACAGTACAATCAAGTAACCCAAAACTGAAATTTTGAGATTTAACCCTAATAGGCTTTGAATTGAATTTGACAATCAATGCCAATAAAAATATGACTCAAAATGTGGTATGTGGGTGTAATTAGAATTATCATATCTAATTAGTATGAAAAGTAAATATTTTGACCAAATGGTCAAATGAATAGTAGCCACAATTATACTAAGTACAAAGGACTCAATTTTGTGGGATAAATTAAGTGTACAAAATTTAGTTATTGAATTTATTTATTAGAAATGAATTGAATAGATATTGAAACACTCTAGTTATGTGTTTTAGTGGGAAAGGAGCCCTCCAAGGAAGGAGGAGGAATTGAACCAAGACAAATTTAGATAAGAGGTTTGTGCACAACTAACTCTTTTGTTATTTTTCACTTTTAAATTGATTTGAACAAGTTTATTTTATGACTTATGATTTTGTTATGTTGAGAATTTTAATTTATTGAATGAAATTGTATAATTTAAATATAAATTTTCTTATGTATTTAAGGATTTATTGCATGGTTTTGAGAATTGTAAATTTTAAGTTCGATGTATTGCCAACCTTGAGCATGAATTTATTATGATTAAATATGTTAATGGTTTGTAAACACTTTTATAAATAGAAATTGTTTTGAATATGATTTGAAACCACAGTTGACATGGCAATATGTTTTGAATTCTCATTAGCTTGTCTAGTGAGATATCTCCTCCACTAGATGGGGTGAGTTTCTTCCTCTCTGGTTTGCCAGTTGGGGAAGAGTTTAGATGAGTACTCATATATACTAGCTACTCTTTGTTCCTCCCTTTTACCCTCGGTTATTGGGAGAGTTTGAAATGTCGTGGCGTACAACATGGCATGTATTATCAATTTTGTGTAATGGGTCCAACTTTGTGAATTATTAGCAATGCCCTTTAAATTATGCATGGTTTGATAAATTGTGGTTGAAATAAATAATTTGTCAGTAATTCAAAATTTTTGTATTGTTTCATGATTTAAAAGAAATGTAGATAAATAGTTACTATTTGATCAAAATGTTATTCAACTGAATAATTTGCATGAATGAAAATATTGATTTCTGGATGTCATGAATTTTGAAGAATTTAGAAATTGTAATTTCTTATTTGTTATGAGTTGTCAAAGTATAAATTGTATTAAGTTTTAAATTATTAGTTTGTGCACCACTGAGTTCACCACTCAGTGATAACTTTGTATACTGTCGCAGGTGAAAGAAAATATAAAGCAGCTGAGCAAGATTACTGAAAGACATAGTGAGACTATCTTCGGGTATATCATAGGTATACCCTTGTACATTAGATTTTAATGTAATTCTGTAATTATATGTATGAAATTTCTTTTGAGCAGTTGTACCAACTCTTTTGTAATATATTTTTAGATTGTAATCAAATACAAATTATTATAAGGTTATCTTGAGATTTTATATACTTATAAAGTTTTGCACTACTAATTTTTAATGCTCCCATGAATGTAAATATTAATTTTGTTACCTTAATGAGATGTTTCAATATTTGATTTAATTTAAACTGTGTATTGAGTTGCTTGTGCTGATTTGTGAAATGTGATTGAATAATGGAGTTGTAATTGAGAAATATATTGAGAGTGTCTTTATTTTCAAGTTTTGAAAAACTGTTTTCTCAAAATACAAATGACACTCTGTCGAAATTTTTGTAAAAATTGTGGAGATTTTAAATATCTAAAAATTTGATTTATGTTTGGACTTTAAATAAAGGTTTTTAATATCTAAAAAGAAAAATTTACCCACCAATTTAAAAATGAACGAAAATTGTTTTAAAATCCCTTGTAGTATATTTAATGGGTTACCGGTAGGCGAAGTACGGTAATTCATTAGGTGTATTACGAGAGCATATTACATCTTACGAGGAGTAAGATGTGACAACAAACCTAAGTTCTGCCCATAACTAAGTCAAATTATCAACCAAAGTTGGTTGCTCAAAACTGCCAGAACCAAATTTGGTGCCCAGAATATGGGTTTGGACCAATCCTGCCAGCCTTAGAAAAAATAGGCATAACTTGAGCTAAAAAACTTCAAATGGAGTGATTCAAAGAGGAAATTAAAGAAGACATTAAGAAACAACTTTGATGAAGGACACTTAGCCAAAATTTCACTGTAGGTAGATCAATAGAACAGCAGAAACTTGTGACCCGAAACTGAATTTTTGGAATTTTACTTAGGTAGTTTGGAAACTTAATTGGCAATCAATGCCAACAAATTTGATACCCAAAATGTGGTATATGGGTGCAATTAGAATTAATAAACCTATTAAGTATGGAAAAGTCAACATATTGACTTAAATAGTGCCATAAATAGTGCCACTATACACAAAAATGCAAAGGATCCAAATTTATAAACAGTAATGAGGAGGATAAGTCTGTAAAGAAATTATTGAAATTTAATTATTAGAAATGGATATTGAAGCACTTTAAATTTATGTATTTCAGTTGGAAAGGGATCTTTGAAGGAGAAACGAAAATTTGAGTAAATTGAGTTAACAAAAGAGGTTTGTGCACAACTAGTTTTAAATTGTTCATGTTCTGCATATTTTATTTGATTAAATGATTTTAGTTTCTTTATGTATTATGTTTACCAATTATTGAATTTATTTCAATGATTATTGAAATGTGTTATGGTATGAATGAGTTTAGTTTTGGAAAATGAAATTAATTATGATTTTATTTTGTTATGAATTGAATGAAACTGGCTTCAAAAAAATTTTGATTGAAATGAGTTTATATGGTTTACATGGAAAATTTCATTTGAAAAATAGTTTATACTTAACATGGAAAATGGATTAAATATGTTTTGAATTGTGTTGGGCATAAAAAAATTATTTGATATTGGAATTGACTTTGAATTAAATTGTATTATGATTTATGCACACAAAAAGGACAAAGAGATTCATGATGTGTTTTATATCTCACTTGTCACACCCTACCCCTCTGTAAGGCATAACATGATCCCGTAGTATACCTAATGAATTACCAACTCCGTCTACTGATAACCCATTAAATACACTACAAGGGATTTTCAAAACTTTTCTTACTTCTTTTACAGTGGTGAGCACTATTTACAGGTGTTAAAACCTTTTTGAACTGAAGTGATAGAATTGACACATTTGAATTATTTGGAATTTCTGTAAAAATTTTGGCAGAGTGCCCTCTGTATTTTGGATAAAACAGTTCTTCAGAAAACCTGTAAAAAGCACTTCAATATGTATTTGCAAATCTCAACTCCAACATATTTCTCAACACAACATTTTTCTCAACTCAAATCCGCAGTGATTTTTGAAAGACTGAGATACAAGAAATATAATACAAAACTATTCAAGTAAATGAAATCTCAAATTTACATTTACAATAATTTACATTTAATTACATACTAAAATATTTTACAAGAGTTTCTATGCAACTGCTCAAATAATTTACATACATATTATTACATGCATACATCAAAACCTATGTACATGGGTATACCTATGATATACCTGGAGCTGATCTGAATATATCTTCAAGGAAATTTACTTACTGCTCTATGCTCTTCTTACCTGCGACAGCATACAAAGCTATCGCTGAGTGGTGAACTCAGTGGTGCACAACTATAATTTAAAACATAGTACAATATACATTGACAAAATTTACAGTAAATAAATTGGGAATCTGAATACTCATCAAATTTCAAATCTCAAAATATTCGTTGCCAATAATGTAAATCATTTGTATAAATGACTTTGATCACAAAATTCAATTATACATAAACCATAATTGAAATCACAATTTCTTACCATTCAAAAGCCATTCTGTATCTCAAAAATCAATCTTTATCTCACTAATATGCAAGACTAATCCGAAAGGGCCATATTCGATGTGATTCTAACTCCCTATGGTCGGGGAGGTCGAATCAGATTCTAACTCCCTATGGTCGGGGAGGTCGAATCATCCTGCACAGTACCATCACAATAATGAATCTTCCGCAAGGGCCATAACGATAAAATAAACTTAGATCTAACCTCAAATCAGAGGAAAATCTAAGCCTGTGCACGTACCATGGTAATCAAAACACAACTAATTCCATTGTCTTCTCAACAAATGAGAGAGACGGGTAATAACCTAGTCAAGCATCTATAGTGAGATATAAAACAATATCACAATCCTTTTAGTGAGCATAAATCACAATATAATTCAATTCAAAGTCAATTCCAATATCCAATAATTTTTATGCTCATCACAATTCAAATCATAAATTTGTATTTTTCCATGAAAATTACCATCACAATTCAAAACATGTTCTATCACAATTTTCCAAAACATAATTTATTCAATCCATAACAATGCTTAATACTTGTGGAAATACCATTTCACAAAGCTAAATTCATACATACTATAACAATTTCAATAATCATTGAATTAAATCCAATGCTTGGGAAACATAATACATAAGAAAAATATGTCATTTAATCATATGAAATATTCAAAACAAAATCAGTTAAAAACTAGTTGTGCACAAACCTCTGATAATTGTCTCCTGGTCTGGACTCAGTGTTTCCTTCCCTTTTCCTGAGTCTTTGGTAACTGAGAAACACAATTTGAAGTGTTTCAGTACTAAATTAAACTGTCTCTAACGATAATGTTCGATAAGTAATTCACTGAAGGCTATTATTTGCTCAATTACCTAATATACCGACCCTCGATGCGTTTCAGGTAAATTAGGTTTTGGTGTCCTTAATATGTCACATTCGATAGGGTTTTAGGGTTGGTACGTTTTACCAAACTCATTTCCTTGTTTAGTGCATTTTCTTGCAATTTGCTGGATTCCGGGATACTAGTTTGACCTAGCCGGACGACCTAGTTCCCTCGGTTTTCGGGTTTCAGTCAAAACTACAAACTTGTAGATCTATGTCTTATTGCACGCGGGGCAAAATTTCAGGTCAATCCGAGTTAAGTAGACTAAGTTATGGTCATTATACTATTGCTGGTCAAATGGCATCAAATTAGGTCAATTTTAGGTCAATTTGGTCAACTTTGGTTCGGCCAGTTTTTGGACCCGAACTTGTGCAAGCTTTCTGACTTGCTTATGGTCATTTCTGGGCTTTGGTGTCTTCATAAGACTTGTAGGTATGGGTCTTAACTATTCATGGTTAAAATTTCAGGTCAATTGGACCTGTTTTGAGTGAGTTATGGCCTAAACACTCACTGCTGCCCAATTGGCCATTTTTCAGGTCCTAATTGCACCTAATCCGAATTGGTCATTTTCTTAGGTCACCTTGCAAGCAGAATTTTGGTATGTTTTCTCAATGAAAGTTGGCACATTTTGTGCCTAGTTTCACCTCCGATTGGTCTCATACCAATTGAGGTTACACATTTAAACTTATTGGCTAAAATGTACACTGCCCTTAACTACCTTACTTAACATACATCAATTACACACTTCATTACTATATGTGCACTTCCCCTTACCATTTCTGTTTTGGTTCATTACCAAAACCATATTCCACTTTACATTAACATCACTTTGGGCAGATTACAATTATCCTCAATACACCAATTAACACTCAAATTTACAAGTTCTAAGTACAATCACATACACACCTCACCATTACAAATCTTACATACACTTTACACAATCAATCTATGTATATATCCATCAAACTTCTATGTCAATATTCTGCCAACACCTTCATGAAAACACACATTTATTCAAGTGTCCCAAGGCTGCCGAAAATGTTCTTCAACACCAAAGTGTCCTACAATTCATCAATTCCCATCCAAGTGCAAAAATCACCATATACATATGAATTATTTTACTAGGATATTAAATCACCATAACCAACATCATTTCTCATCAAATATATGCACAATTATTTCATCAAATACATGACTACATGGCTGCCCAAAAATGGATATCTCAATAACTCTTCAAATTAAAAAATTTCCTTCACAAAACCAACACCCATAACATGTACACAAAGTTTAACAAAGGAATTCTCAAAAATGTAAACTTGCCTTTAATTGTAACTTGCTAAACCTTCACCAAACTTCTCAAATTTGGTGTCAATATCTTCCTTGTGATGTGTAGACAAAGTTTCATGAAGGAACCTAAGAGATTGGAGTTGAAAATGGAGGATGGATCAAGCTTGCATGCAAACGCCCATGGAGTTCTTCTCCTTTCCTTCAATTCGGCAAGTTTGAATGCTTTGGAGAAGATGAATATTTCTGCTGGTTTAGTGGAGTTACAGCTGCCCTATTATGTATTTAATTTATGCATTAGTGGTCCACTCACAATTTTAATCATTTTATAATCTAATTGTTCACTTAATCCCACATTAACCCATGATTTTAACTATTTACTTTAAGTACCATTAAACTAATTTTTCATTTTATTTTCTAAGTGTAATATTATTTATTTTTAATGGACATTTAGGTCAAAAGAAACTTCGGGATGTCAAATGACCATAATGCCCCTGTTCGGGTGGCATTCCCGATTTTTCGGTAACACCGTATTTTGTCTGTTTTTCGATTTCTCACTTTTCTTTGTACTAATTATTTAATTTTTCTTTAATCTTTCTAATGAGATTTATACTTCAATAAGGGTCTATTTATGTCCTAAAAATGTTTTCCAGGGTTCCCCGCAGTCCAAGGCTAGTCAACGGTCCACGCCGTACTTCCCAGTGCGGTCACCCATCGTTAGGTTTCCCGGCTCGTTTAACTTGGCTACATTTCTTTGCTATTATTTTTCCTTTGTTTTTCTTGTATTTTCTTTTCTTGTATTTCATTATTTTATGTCTCCCCACTCATATTGAAGTGTAGTTCTAGGCATCCTAGCTGTCCGGACAACACTGGTCACCGGAACAGCATAACGCACTACCGAACTTAGGGGTGTTACATCACTGTAGATGCTTGACTAGGTTATTACCCGTCCCTCATTTGTTGAGGAGACACTAGAGTTAGCTTTGTTTTGATTACCATGGTACTTGCACATGCTTAGATTCTCCACTTATTAGAGGTTAGATTTAAGTTTCTCATGGCCCTTTCAGAAGTTACATTGTTGTGGTGTTGTAATGTGCACGATGATTCAATCTCCCCGACCATAGGGAGTTAGAATCATGATTTGACCTCCCCGACCATAGGGAGTTAGAATCGCTTTGAAGATGGCCCTTACGGATTAGTTTGGCATAGTTAGCGAGATAAAGAATGGTTTTGGAAAGTGAGAAATGGTAATTTTAAACTGTTATTTGAGTAAAATTAATTTGAAAGAGACTATTTATTTTGTAATAACTATTTTCATAGTTGATGGAATTGTTTCAAATGACCAATTACGATTGGAAAAATTTTAATTATTGGCTAAGGTCACTTAATTATTTGATTTGTACCATTGAAAATATTGACTTGATTTTATGATTTTTGAAGAAATCAACGTTTCCAATTTTTGTTCTGAATTGTCACCGTTTATATATTTTTTTATATATATTTTAAATTATAGTTGTGCACCACTGAGTTCACCACTCAGCGATAGCTTTGTATGCTGTTGCAGGTGAAAGGAATATAGAGCAGCTAAGTAAGATTCTTTGAAGACACATTGGGACTAGCTCCAGGCATATCATAGGTATACCCTAGTGTACTAGATTTTGATGTATTCATGTAATTATATGTATGTAATTTTATTTGAGCAGTTGTACAAAAACTCTTGTAAAATATTTTGGCATGTAATTATATGCAAATTATTGTAATGTAAATTTGAGATATTTATTTACCTGTATAGTTTTATAATATTAATTTTATTACCTTAATGAATGTAATATTCAAAATTCTTTCTGAGTTTGGTAATGAATGAATTGTTTCCTCTATGATGAGTTTGACTTAAAAATTGAATTGAGTTGCTTGTATTGATTTGGGAGATGAAATCGAGTTTATTGGAGTTGTGGTTGAGAAAACATATTAGAAGTGTTTTTGTCTTTTTAGGTTTTGAAGAACTATTTTCTCAAAATATAGCCGGCACTCTACCGAAAATTTGAAAAATTTTCGCAACATCAGATTTTAATCGAGGATTCGATCCATGACAAAAATTTCAATTAAAGGCTTTTTAATAAATATTCAACGTATGTTACCAATTGATCGAAAATTGTTTTAAAATCCCTTGTAGTATATTTAATGGGTTACAGGTAGGCGAAGCACGATAATTCATTAGGTGTACTATGGGAGTATGTTATGCCTTACGGAGGAGTAAGGTGTGACAGTACTGAAGTTCAATCTAGTCCTTAGGGCTTTTTGGAGACTACCCCAGAATCTAGAAGTGAACTTTGAATCTCTATCTGACACAATAGATACTGGCATTCCATTCAACCTCACCACTTCATCATTGTACAGTTTGGCCAATCTTTTCAGGGTGTAATCCATCCTCACTGGCAAAAAGTGTGCAGACTTAGTCAATCTATAAATAATAACCCAAACTGCATCATGATTCTTTTGTGTATGTGGAAGTCCTGTCACGAAATCCATAGTGATTCTTTTCGATTTCTATTCACGAATTAGCAATGGCTGTAGCAACCCTGCAGGCACTTGGTGTTCTGCCTTTACTTGTTGACAAGTTAGGCATTTGTTAACATATTCTGTAATGTCTTTCTTCATTCCCCTCCACTAATAGTGCCCTTTCATAGTTTTATACATTTTAGTTCTACTAGGGTGCATCGCAAAAGGTGAATTATGTGCTTCCTTTAAAATGGTCTGTCTTAGTTCAACATTATCAGGAATGCACATTCTGCTCTTATATAACAACAAGCCTTCATCATTTACTGATAACTCCAGTTTCTTGCCATCCCGAGCCTCTTCCATCAACTCACATACTTATCATCATTCTGTGCAGCTGCTTTAATTTGTTTTGTCAACATTGGCTTCACTTGCCAAGTAGCTACCATATGCCCATCTTCATCAATCTTTAGGTTAGCATGCAATGCCCTTAACTCATGCACCATGGACAATGGAGAAACCCTTAAACCAGCCATAGTCTTGTGACTTAAAGCATCAACTACAACATTAGCTTTTCCAGGCTGATAGTCTATTAAGCAATCGTAATATTTTATCAGTTCTAACCATCTCCTCTACCTCAAATTTAACTCCTTCTGTGTGCCCAAGTACTTCAAACTTTTATAATCTGTGTATATGTAACATTTCTCCCCATACAAGTAATGTCTCAAGATCTTCAAGGCAAAGACAATGGCTACTAGCTCCAAGTCATGTGTAGGATAATTTCTCTAATATGGTTTAAGCTGGCAAGAAGCATAGGCAATGACATTTCTATCTTGCATCAACACATAGCCCAATCCATTATGAGAAGCATCACTGTATATGGTGTACTCTTTACCGAAGGTAGGCAAAGTTTAGACTGGAGCTTCAGTTAAACACCTTTTCAACTCATTAAAACTTTCCTAGCACCGATCGGTCCATTGAAATTTTACATCCTTCCTAAGTAGCTTAGTCAGTGGAGATGCTAGTAATGAGAATCCCTTCACAAACCTGCTATAATACTTAGCTAAACTAAGGAAACTCTAAACTTTCATGACATTTTTGAGTGGCTTCCAATTAAGAATGGGTTCTACTTTGCTAGATCCACCTAGATACCCTCTGCAAATACAATATGCCCCAAGAAAGTAATCTCCTTTAGCCAAAACTCACATTTCGATAGTTTGGCATACAACTGTTTCTCCCTCAAAGTCTGCAACACTATCCTCAAGTGCTTATCATGTTCCTCTGCATTCTTTGAGTACACTAAAATATTATCAATGAACACCACTATAAACTGATCCAAATATGGCCTGAAGATAGTGTTCATCAGGCCTGTAAAAGCAGCTGGAGCATTAGTTAACCCGAACAGCATCACCAAGAACTCATAATGGCCATACTGAGTCCTAAAGTAGTTTTAGGAATACTCTGCTCCTGCACACTCAACTGATAGTATCTCGATCTCAAATTAATTTTGGAGAATACAGTTGCATCCTTCAACTGATTGAATAAATCATCAATTCATGGCAGAGAATATCTGTTCTTTATGGTCACCTTATTCAACTATCTATAGTCTATGCATAGAAGGATAGTACCATCCTTTTTCTTCACAAACAATACTAGTGCTCCCCAAGGTGACACGCTAGGGTGGATGAAACCCTTATCTAGCAGTTCCTGCAATTGCACCTTCAACTCTTTCAACTTAGCAAGTGCCATCCTATAAGGAGTGATGGAGATTGGCTCCACACCAGGCATAGTCTCTATTTCAAACTGTACCTCTCTTTTTGGAGGCAATCCTGTCAATTCTTTTGGAAAGACATTTGGAAAATCCCATATTATAGGAATGTCATTAAGATTTGGATTCCCCACTTGGGTGTCATCACATGAGCTAGATAAGCTTCACATCCGTTTCTAATCATCTTCCTAGCAAGTGCAGCTGAAATGATGTTGGATGGCAAAAACTGCCTCTCCCCATGTATCACTACGTCTGCATATTCGGGAAGACCAAAAGTGACTATCTTCAATCTACAGTCGATCATGGCATGGTGCCTGGCTAACCAATCCATGCCTAAGATAATATCATAATCTCCAAAGGGCATTTCATTTAAGTTTGATAGGAATGTATGCCCTTAGATCACCAAAGGACATCTTCATACAATTTGTTCACCCTAACCACTTATCCCAAAGGGCTAGTCACTAGCACATCATAATCCAATTTCACACAAGGAATAACAACAGAGTAGGCAATACTAGCACTAGCATAAAAATGTGTAGAACCAGAGTCAAATAACACATATACATATCTACCAAAGATGGAGAAAATACCAGACACAACATCTGATGTCTCAGCTTGGCTGGTGCACCACTATGCTCTGGTTAGCTCACTATGCCCTGGCTGCCAGAAGTGTTACCTCTACCCCTGCCTCTGCCTCTACTAATCATCTTTTTTCCTCTGGAAGCAAAACCTTGAACAGATCCCTCAGTGGTGGTAGGTGGCCAAGACCTGCGGGCAATAGTGCAATCTCTAGCAAAACGCCCACTTCCACCATAGTTGTAACATGCTCCTATGGCCTTATAACATGTCACACCCTACCCCTCTATAAGGCATAACATGCTCCCGTAGTATACCTAATGAATTACCAACTTCGTCTACTATAACCCATTAAATACACTACAAGGGATTTTAAAACTTTTCTTACTTCTTTTTACAGTGGTGAGCACTATTTACAGGTGTTAAAAACCTTTTTGAAGTGAAGTGAAACAGCTAACACATTTGGACTATTAGGGATTTCTGTAAAAATTTTGGCAGAGTGCCATCTGTATTTTGAACAAAACAATTCTTCAGAAAACTTGTAAAAAAGCACTTCAGTATTTTTCTCAATCTCAAACTCCAACATAATTCAACACAATAAGTTTTTCAACTCGAATCCATAATAATTTTTCAAAGACTGAGATAAAAGAAATACAGTACAATTTTTACAAGCCAAAATAACTCATAATTTATTTTACAACTTCAATGTACAATTTTAATTTACAACTGCTCAAAATCAAGAACAATATATACATACAGTGAACATACATTACAGTACAAAATGCAAAATGTGGTATACTCAATATACTCGATGATCTCTCGCTGAATGCACTAGCAGCCTAGTCTACTGCCCTATCCGTCTGCCTACTCACCGCGACAAAGAATGAAAAGCTATCGCTGAGACAATGTCTCAGTGGTGCACAACATTAACCAAATACAACTTTAAATCACAATTCATAAATCATATAAATGATGGATACGTAAAACTATAATTAAATTCAAGACAATGAATGTCATAAGGAATTTAACACAATATCATAATAAATCTCAGTAATCAAAACATAGTTAAATTCAAAAGACAGTGAATGTCAATAAGAATTTAAACTCCATTTCACAAATTATCGAAGCTTATAATAACACAATTTAGTCAAATAATTTAAGAATACAGTGTTGCCAATTCATACACAACTTAAGCCATGACACAATTTTCCGATCAATGCCGCTTTGTACACCACGACAAAGCAATCACAACCCCACCAATCGAAATCAATGAGGAAGGAAGCTAGCTATATAATGAGTACTCATCTGATCACCTCAATTGGTAAACCAGAGAGGGAGAAAAATAAATGATCACAACCCCATAAATGGAGAAGGAATGATGTGATACTGTCATACTAAGTGTCAACACAAAATCAATTCCAAACATTTTATTCAAATGATTCGTAAGAATCCAATAAATTTACAAAGTTATAATTTCATTCACAAAATGGCAACACAATTCATAATTAACTTCAATTTTCAAAAATCACACTAAATCAATTTTTCAC
Organism: Hevea brasiliensis; assembly: GCF_030052815.1. Classification (NCBI taxonomy): domain Eukaryota; kingdom Viridiplantae; phylum Streptophyta; class Magnoliopsida; order Malpighiales; family Euphorbiaceae; genus Hevea; species Hevea brasiliensis. The sequence goes on along the minus strand of NC_079499.1, from coordinate 67,292,014 downwards.
AGTTTCAAACCATTTACAATGCTTTTCAAGCAATAAGTATCCATTCAAACACATTTCCACAATTGACAACAATAATATACATATAGTCATAATTTATTTCAATTGAAAAAATTCAAAAGAAATAATTGTTGTGCACAAACCTTTGATAACTATCTCCTGGCCTTGACTCAGTGTTTCCTTCCCTTTCCCTGAGTCTTTGGTAACTGAGAAACACAATTTGAGGTGTTTCAATACTCATTTAAACTGTCTCTAACGATAATGCTTGATAATTAATTCACTGAATTCTATTATTTGCTTACTCAACCTAATATGTCGACCCTCGATGCATTCTAGGTAAATTAGGTATTAATGTTACTAATATGTCACATTCAATAGTCTTTTAGGGTTGGTACATGTTACCAAACTCATTTCTATGTATCTTGCATTTTCTTGCAATTTGCTGGATTCCGGGATACTAGTTTGACCTAGTCAGACGACCTAGCTCCCTCAGTTTTCGGGTTTCGGTCAAAACTACAAACTTGTAGATCTATGTCTTATTGCATGCGAGACAAAATTTCAGGTCATTCTGAGTTATGTAATCCAAGTTATGGTCATTTTACTATTGCTGGTCAAAGTGCATAAAAATTGGTCACTTTAGGTCATTTTAGGTCAATTTTGGTTTGGCCAGTTTTTTGATCCGAATTTCTGCAAGCTGTTTGACTTGCTTACAGTAATTTCTGGGCTTTGGTGTCTTCATAAGACTTGTAGATATAGGTCTTAGCTATTCATGGTCAAAATTTCAGGTCAATTGGACCTGTTTTGAGTGAGTTATGGCCTAAACACTAACTACTGCCCAATTGGTCAATTTTCAGGCCTTAATTGCACTAATCCGGATTTGGTCATTTTTCAAGCTACCTTAGAAGTAGAATTTTGGCAAGCTTCCTTCATGAAAGTTGGCACATTTTGTGCCTAGTTTAACCTCCAATTAGTCTCATACCAATTGGAGCCACACACTTAAGGTTCTAACCTCAAAACACAAACTGCCCTATTGCATTTTCTTCATTTCTCATCAAAGGTCACTTTTTAGCATTGCCAAACTCCACATTCATGTCAACTTTGGTTTGTACCATAACCTAAACATATTTTACCACATATTGTTGATCATTTTGGCAGCTTACAATCACATTCAACATACACCATAAAGTGCAGAATTTGTCAAACTCAATTACAACAACTTAACCACCTATTCATGCTCATTTACATGTCCAACCTCACACCATCACACATATACCCAAGCTGCCATAAAAACCATCACAAATCAACATTATTATACCATAATCCAAACATAAAATAACATCCTTATGGTTCATCAAACCAGGCTGCCGATTCATGCATTTACATTCCATTAATTCCCAAGCTTCAAATTTCAAATACATATTCACATAACTAAGTATACATCACCCAATTAATTTCCTACACACATAAACATTTTATCAATCCTTTAATCCACCATTTACAAGCAAAAATAAACTGTCTTCAAGGAGTTTCCATGCCTGCCAAAAATACAGCTCTCCCTTTAAACATCAAACCTCAAAATTCTTTCCACAATTCAAGTACCCATAACATCCACACAAACTTTAATGAAGCAAGCATAAAAAATACATACTTACCACTTTTGAAATTCTTTAAAACCTCACCAAAACTTAAATTTCTTGCTACTTATCTACTGCCCAAGTTGTATAGAACAACTTTAGTGAAGGACTCTTGAAGAAACTAGGGCTTGATCATGGAGGATTGGAGCTTCATGCGTGAATGGCCATGGAGTTTTCTTTGGGATGCATTCGGCTGGTTCAGTTGCTGGAGGTTGAAGATGATGTTCATCTGTCCAAAGTGTCTTTTATAGGTGGTCCAAGCTGCCTTAGTGGAGCACTTAACTTATTTTAATGTTTAATTATTCAAACTTTCTCAATTTTCATTTTTATGCCCCAAACTTCCATCATTTATACTATGTACCACAATTTTAATTTTCATGACATTTTACAAATATAATATCATGTATTTTTAATAGACATTTAGGTCAAAAGATAACTAGGGGTGTCAAATGACCACAATGCCCCTGTTCGGGTTGCATTCCCGATTTTTCGGTAACACCGGGTTTTGTCCGTTTTTCGATTTCTCACTTTTCTTTGTACTAATTAATTAATTTTTCTTTGATATTTCTAATGATATTTATACTTCAATTGATGTCTCTTTAAGTCCTAAAAATATTTTTCAAGGTTCCCCGTAGTCTAGGGCTAGTCAACGGTCCACGCCGTGACTTCCCGGTGCGGTCACCCATCGCTAGGGTTCTCGGCTCACTTAACTTGGTTACATTTCTTTGCTATTATTTTCCTTTGTTTTTCTTGTATTTTCTTTTCTTGTATTTCATTATTTTATGTCTTCTCACTCATATCGAAGTGTAGTTCTAGGCATCCTAGCTGTCCGGACAACACTAGTCACTAGAACAGTAGAATGCACTACCGAACATAGGGGTGTTACAATTCTCCCCCCCTTAAATAAATTTCGTCTCGAAATTTTACCTGGCATTAGTCTCTGAACAGCTGTGGGTGTTGTCTCCTCATATCCTCTTCACGTTCCCAAGTAGCTTTCTAGCCTGAATGATGGTTCCACAGCACTTTAACCAGGTGTATCTGTTTATTCCTCTGCTGCTTCACCTCATAAGCCAGAATTTCTATGGGTTCTTCCTCATAGGAGAGGTCTGGATTTACCTCAATCTCTTCAACTGATAGTACATGAGATGGGTCTGATCTGTACCTCCTTAACATGGACACATGGAAAACATTATGTATCCTTGCTAACTCTGGAGGTAATGCCAATCGATATGCCAAAGGACCCACTCTTTCCAGAACCTCATATGGTCCGATGAAACGAGGACTCAGTTTCCCCTTTCTGCCAAATCTCATAATCCTCTTCCAAGGAGAAACTTTGAGGAATACCTTATCACCCACTGCATATTCAATATCTCTTCTCTTCAGATCAACATAGGACTTCTGACGGTCTGATGCAGCCTTGAGTCTATCTCTGATTAATATGATCTTTTCCTCTGTCTGCTGAACAATTTCTGGCCCAATCATCTTCCTTTCACCTATTTCATCCCAACATAAGGGAGTTCTGCACTTTCTGCCATACAAAGCTTCATATGGAGGCATCCTAATGCTTGATTGATAGCTATTGTTATAAGCAAGCTCAATCAAAGGCAAGTGTGTATCCCAACTACCTTTAAACTCAATCACACAAGCCCGTAGCATATCCTCCAATATCTAAATTACCCTTTCGGACTGGCCATCTGTCTGTGGGTGGAATGCTATGCTGAAGTTCAATCTAGTTTTTAGGGCTCTCTGAAGACTACCCCAGAATCTAGAAGTGAACCTAGGATCTCTGTCAGACACAATTGATACTAGCACTCCATGCAATTTTACAATCTTATATATGTACAATCTGGCCAATCTGTCTAGGCTATAGTCCATTCAAACTGGCAAAAAGTGAGCAGACTTGGTCAATCTGTCAACTATAACCCATACTGCATTATGACTATTCTGTGTTCTTGGAAGTCCTGTAACAAAATCCATATTTATTCGTTCCCATTTCCACTCTGGTACTGGCAAAGGATGTAACAAACCAGCTAGAACTTGATGTTCTGCCTTTACTTGCTGACAAGTTAGCCATTTCAAAACAAATTCAGCTATATCTCTCTTCATACCCATCCACCAGTAATGCTCTTTCAGCCCTCTATACATTTTAGTTCCACTAGGGTGCATAGCAAAAGGAGACTCATGTGCTTCCTTCATAATGATCTGTCTCAATTTAGCATCATTAGGAATGCACATTCTACCCTGATGTAGCAATAAACCATCATCTTTCACAGAAAATTCAGGTTTCTTGCCCTGTTGGACTTCTTTCAGTAGCTTCTGATATTTATCATCATTCTGAACAGCCATTCTGATCTAATCAATCAATACTGGCTGTATATGCCATGCAACTACTGTCTATCCCTCATCATAAATCTCTAAATTGGCATGCTGTGCTTTCAATTCATATACCATGGACAAAGGAGAAACTCTGAGACTTGCCATAGTCTTCCTCACATTCATAACATTTCCTTATTATATCTGAACCAACTGTTCGAATTTTTACGTCCATAACTCTTTTTATCTGTCAATATTCTATAACTTACTTCCTTTTGTACTGACTATAACCTTTCAATATTCTAATTTTTGAGTTTTAGATCCCTAAGTAGGATTTTCAAACTTATTTCTAACAATTAAATTCTGTCCTGGCATAACTATACCAAAACAAATGCCGTTGGCAACTATTCTCATCTAGGTGTACTATCGGGTAGTACGTAGCTCTACACAATAATCTCAAGTCAGTACTATAATCTGCAGCTTACAGTATAAATATCAAGAACATTGCATAGCTACTACGATACATCCCAATAGATCAAACTTTCCTATCTTTTATCCTTTTCAAATTCACTGATATCCGAAATTTATTCAGATTACAATATCCATTAACAATTACTAACAGTAATATTTATGCCTTCTTCTAGAACAATTCTATTACCGCATCTTATTTTTACGTCCTCTTGCCTTACATTAAGTAGGCTTGCCGTTTGGCTTTATAATTTATGGTGTGTTAGAAAATACTTTTCACCGATAAACTCTTTCAAAACAAATTTCACTTATTATCACAATCCTTATCTTAAAGGACTAATCACTAATGCATCAAAATTTATTCCCCTATAAAGGAATAATAACAAAACATATAGTTCTAACACTAACATAAAAGTATGCAGGTTCCAGGTCAAACAATACATAAACGAAGAGTGCCATCCTTCTTCTTAACAACAATACTGGTGCTCCCCAAGGTGACACACTAGGGCGGATGAAGCCCTTTTCAAGTAGTTCTTGCAACTGTACCTTCAACTCCTTCAACTCTGCTGGTGCCATTCTGTATGGTGTTATAGAGATTGGATCCACACCAGGCATAACATTAATTTCAAACTGCACTTCTCTTTCCGAAGGTAATCCTGGCAATTCATCAGGAAACACATCTGGAAAGTCATGTACTGTAGGGATGTCTTTCAATGCTGGACTCCCCACTTGGGTGTCTACCACATGTGCCAAGTATGCTTCACACCCTTTCTGATCATTTTTCTGGCTAGTGTAGCCAAAATGATGTTTGATGGCAATAGCTGCCTCTCCCCATGTATTACCACATCACTTTACTGAGGGAGACCAAAAGTGACTGTCTTCAGCCTACAGTCAATCATGGCATGATGCCAGGCTAACCAATCCATGCCCAAGATGATATCATAATCTCTGAAGGGCATTTTAATGAAATCAGATAGAAAAGTGTGTCCTTGGATCACCAAATGACAATCCTTATACATTTTATTAACCCTAACCTCCTGTCCTAACGGACTTGTTACTAGCACCTCAAAGTCCATTTTTGTTCATGGAACAACAATGCAATCAATGATGCTAGCACTCATATAAGAATGGGTAGAACTCGGATCAAATAACACAAACACATCTTGATTAAAAGTTGAGAAGGTACCAGCCACAACATCAGATGTCTCGGCCTCTTCTCTCTGTCTCATTGCATAGATTCTGACTGGAGCACTATCTTGCTCTGAATGTTTCACTGTGCCTTGGCTGCCTGCTGGGCTACCTCTACCCTACCTCTACCTTTGCTGGGTGGTTGTGAACTTCTAATGACAGGGCTCTGAACTGACCCTTCTGCAGTAGTAGGAGGTGGTCCAACTTTGCGACTACTGGTGCAGTCCTTGGCAAAGTGTCCTATGCCTCCGCAGTTATAATAGGCTCCTATGGCCTTGTAGCATACCCCACCATGATTTCTTCCACAAGTTTCGCATTGGCAGGGAGGGTAGGAACTTCTAGTTATTCGACGACTGGACTTTGGTGGCCTCTATCTTGATGATCCACGTCTGTTATATCCCTGAGCTCGTGGCTCCTCATATTCTTTTCTCTTTCCCAAATTACTGCTTGAGCTCTGACCCATAGGTTTCTCCCTCTTCTCTATTTCATGATGCCCTTGTGGGGGTTGGGTTTGTACTTGGGCTTAAGCTGACAGATTATCAGCCATTTGCTGAAAGAAAGTGGCCATTTAATGGGCCATTTGTGCAGTGATTTATTCCGGTAAAACTGGTACAGTAGGGCCTTCGACACTTTGTGGAGCTGGGGCCTCAACTTGTACCTCAGCCTCTATCGATTGATCGACTGAATGATCACTCTCTTCCATAGTCAATTCAAGGATCTTAGACCTCCTGAACAATTAACACAAGGAGATTTCCTCCCGTTAGTGCATATTTAGAACGTAATGTACTGTATGTATCAAACAATGATATTGAGCAGTTGTACTATGAAGAAAGAATATTCAAATTATAGGTGAAAACAGAATTTATAAACTTGCTCTGATACCACTAAAACATGTCACACCCTACCCCTCTGTAAAGCATAACATGCTTCAGTAGTATACCTAATGAATTACCAACTTCGTCCACTAATAACCCATTAAATACACTACAAGGGATTTTAAAACTTTTCTTACTTCTTTTTACAGTGGTGAGCACTATTTACAGGTGTTAAAAACCTTTTTGAAGTGAAGTGAAACAGCTAACACATTTGGACTATTAGGGATTTCTGTAAAAATTTTGGTGGAGTGCTATCTGTATTTTGAACAAAATAGTTCTTCAGAAAACCTGTAAAAAAGCACTTCAATATTTTTCTCAATCTCAAACTCCAACATAATTCAACACAATAAGTTTTTCAACTCGAATCCATAATAATTTTTCAAAGACTGAGATAAAAGAAATACAGTATAATTTTTACAAGCCAAAATAACTCATAATTTATTTTACAACTTCAATGTACAATTTTAATTTATAACTGCTCAAAATCAAGAACAATATATACATACAATGAACATACATTACAGTATAAAATGCAAAATGTGGTATACTCAATATACCCGATGATCTCTCGCTGAATGCACTAGCAAATTAGTCACGCTCTATCCGTCTGCCTACTCGCGACAAAGAATGAAAAGCTATCGCTGAGACAATGTCTCAGTGGTGCACAACATTAACCAAATACAACTTTAAATCACAATTCATAAATCATATAAATGATGGATACGTAAAACCATAATTAAATTCAAGACAATGAATGTCATAAGGAATTTAACACAATATCATAATAAATCTCAGTAATCAAAACATAGTTAAATTCAAAAGACAGTGAATGTCAATAAGAATTTAAACTCCATTTCACAAATTATCGAAGCTCATAATAACACAATTTAGTCAAATAATTTAAGAATACAGTGTTGCCAATTCATACACAACTTAAGCCATGACACAATTTTCCGATTAATGCCGCGTTGTACACCACGACAAAGCAATCACAACCCCACTAATCGAAATCAATGAGGAAGGAAGCTAGCTATATAATGAGTACTCATCCGATCACCTCAACTGGTAAACTAAAGAGGGAGAAAAATAAACGATCACAACCCCATAAATGGAGAAGGAAAATAAACGATCACAACCCCATAAATGGAGAAGGAATGATGTGATACTGTCATGCTAAGTGTGAACACAAAATCAATTCCAAACATTTTATTCAAATGATTCGTAAGAATCCAATAAATTTACAAAGTTATAATTTCATTCACAAAATGGCAACACAATTCATAATTAACTTCAATTTTCACAAATCACACTAAATCAATTTTTCCACAGTTTCAAACCATTTACAATGCTTTTCAAGCAATAAGTATCCATTCAAACACATTTCCATAATTGACAACAATAATATACAAATAGTCATAATTTATTTCAATTGAAAAAATTCAAAAGAAATAATCACAGTGCACAAACTTTTGATAATCGTCTCTGCCTTGACTCGTTGTTTCCTTCCCTTTCCCTGAGTCTTTGGTAACTGAGAAACACAATTTGAGGTGTTTCAGTACTCATCTAAACTGTCTCTAACGATAATACATCATAATTAATTCACTGAATTCTATTATTTGCTTAGTCAACCTAATATGTTGACCCCCGATACATTCTTAGTAAATTAGGTTTTAATGTTACTAATATGTCACATTCAATAGTTTTTTAGGGTTAGTACATGTTACCAAACTCATTTCCATGTATCTTGCATTTTCTTGCAATTTGCTGGATTCCGGGATACTAGTTTGACCTAGCCGGATGACCTAGCTCCCTCATTTTTCGGGTTTCGGTCAAAACTACAAACTTGTAGATCTATGTCTTATTGCACGCGGGGCAAAATTTCAGGTCATTCTGAGTTATGTAGACCAAGTTATGGTCATTTTACTATTGCTGGTCAAAATGCATCAAAATTGGTCACTTTAGGTCATTTTAGGTCAATTTTGGTTCGGCCAATTTTTGGACACGAATTTGTGCAAGCTGTTTGACTTTCTTATGGTCATTTCTGGGCTTTGGTGTCTTCATATGACTTGTAGATATAGGTCTTAGCTATTCATGGTCAAAATTTCAGGTAAATTGGACCTGTTTTGAGTGAGTTATGGCCTAAACACTAACTACTGCCCAATTGGTCAATTTTCAGGCCATAATTGCACTAATCTGGATTTGGTCATTTTTCAAGCTACCTTACAAGCAGAATTTTGGCAAGCTTCCTTCATGAAAGTTGGCACATTTTGTGCCTAATTTCACCTCCAATTGGTCTCATACCAATTGGAGCCACACACTTATGGTTCTAAGCCCAAAACACAAACTGCCCTATTGCATTTTCTTCATTTCTCATCAAAGGTCACTTTTTAGCATTGCCAAACTCCACATTCATGTCAACTTTGCTTTGTACCATAACCTAAACATATTTTACCACATATTTTTGATCATTTTGGCAGCTTACAATCACATTCAACATACACCATAAAGTGCAGAATTTGTCAAACTCAATTACAACAACTTAACCACCTATTCTTACTCATTTACATGTCCAACCTCACACCATTACACATATACCCAAGCTGCCATAACAACCATCACAAATCAACATTATTATACCATAATCCAAACATAAAATAACATCCTTATGGTTCATCAAACCAGGCTGCCGATTCATGCATTTACATTCCATTAATTCCCAAGCTTCAAATTTCAAATACACATTCACATATACTAAGTATACATCACCTAATTAATTTCATACACACATAAACATTTAATCAATCCTTTAATCCACCATTTACAAGCAAAAATAAACTGTATTCAAGGAGTTTCCATGGCTGCCAAAAATACAGCTCTCCCTTTAAACATCAAACCTTAAAATTCTTTCCACAATTCAAGTACCCATAACATCCACACAAACTTTAATGAAGCAAGCATCAAAAATACATACTTACCACTTTTGAAATTCTTCAAAATCTCACCAAAACTTAAATTCCTTGCTGCTTATCTACTGCTCAAGTTGTATAGAACAACTTTAGTGAAGGACTCTTGAAGAAACTAGGGCTTGATCATGGAGGATTGGAGCTTCATGCGTGAATGGCCATGGAGTTTTCTTTGGGATGCATTCGGCTGGTTCAGTTGCTGGAGGTTGAAGATGATGTTCATTTGTCCAAAGTGTCTTTTATAGGTGGTCCAAGCTGCCTTAGTGGAGCACTTAACTTATTTTAATGTTTAATTATTCAAACTTTCTCAATTTTCATTTTTATGCCCCAAACTTCCATCATTTATACTATGTACCACAATTTTAATTTTCATGACATTTTACAAATATAATATCATTTATTTTTATTGGAAATTTAGGTCAAAAGACAACTCGGGGTGTCAAATGACCACAATGCCCCTGTTCGGGTTGCATTCTCGATTTTTCGGCAATACCGGGTTTTGTCCGTTTTTCGATTTCTCACTTTTCTTTGTACTAATTAATTAATTTTTCTTTGATATTTCTAATGATATTTATACTTCAATTGATGTCTCTTTAAGTCCTAAAAATATTTTTCAGGGTTCCCCACAGTCAGGGCTAGTCAACGGTTCACACCGTGACTTTCCGGTGCGGTCACCCATCGCTAGGGTTCTCGGCTCGCTTAACTTGGTTACATTTCTTTGCTATTATTTTCCTTTGTTTTTCTTGTATTTTCTTTTCTTGTATTTCATTATTTTATGTCTCCTCACTCATATCGAAGTGTAGTTCTAGGCATCCTAGCTGTCCGGACAACACTGATTACCAGAACAGTAGAACGCACTACCGAACATAGGGGTGTTACATAACATACTCCTCCATGAGTCCTACCACAGGTTTCACAGGTACAGACAGGAAAGGAACCCTTAGATATTTGCTGTTTGGATCTAAGTGGCCTCTGCCCTGAGAATCTTCCCTTACTAGATCCTCTGTTACTCGATTGCCCAAGGCTCTTTCTCTTACCCGAGCTGCTGCTACAAGTTTGACTAGAAGTCTTCCCACTCTTGTCTTTTTCTTTTGTTCCCTTTCTAACGGCCCCTTCTAACTCAATCCTTTCTAATTTTAGGGCTTGGGATATCAGCTTTGAGAAGTTCTTATGTCAAAACCCAACCACTTGCATTCGTAAGGTAGGCTTCAATCTGGCTTCAAAGTGCTTGTATCTGTCTCTGCTAGTGGTGAGTAAATTCCCAGCATAGTGACTCAGGCGAGAGAACTCCCTCTCATACTCTGCCGCAGTCCTACCACCCTACTTCATACTCAAAAACTCTTGTTGCTTCATATCCACATAGGTATTAGGGACATACTTCTGTTTAAACTCCCTCAGAAAATCTTCCCAAGTCAGAACTAGAGGCTCTACCAGGCTATGGGGAATGGTCTTCCACCATTCATACGCATCTCCATGCAGTAGAGAGACCGAGCATTCAAACTTCAAATCATCAGTGCAGTGCAGTTTCTTGAATACCCTCTCCATCCGTTCTAACCATTGCTCAGCTTTTAATGGGTCCACTGTACCCTTGAACTCTGTTGCCCCATACTTCATTAACTTGTCATATTATCTGGCTAGGGATGGTGGTTGCACTGGAGGTGCTTACACAGGAGCTTGGCCAAGTATATTGCCAGCCATTTGCTAAAATAGTTCAACCATCTGCTGAGCGAACTGAGTAGGAAACTGCATGGGCGGGATGGGTGCAGTTGATCCATCGCACCGAGAAGTCGGGCCTCCCCTGCACTCACCGCCATCGATTACTCTACTGTGTGATCCCCCTCTTCCATATTGAATCACCAAGAATTCTACTTCTTGGACAACCAACACAAGGAGATTTCTCTCCATTAGTCTATATTTATGATGTAAGGCACTATATGTATCAATTAATGACAGTTGAGCAGTTATACTTATCAAAGAATTTCAAACATGCAATTTCAAAACTTGTATAAAAATCATAGCTCTGATACCACTAAAACATGTCACACCTATTCCCTTATAAGCCATGACATGTTCCCGTAGCATACCTAAGAATTACCGAACTACACCTATCGATAACCCATTAATTATGCTACAAGTGATTTTAAACAAATTAGAGCTTTTGATCTTATCAATTCTTTTGCGAAAAACTGCATGGGAATAGTTAAAATTCAATGTAAACATTCATTTAAAATAATTATAGACTAAATATTGCAAAAGTTATATTTCCATATGTCTCAAAATAAAATACAAATAGTTACAAACTCAAAATACTTTAGTAATGCAGTGCTTTTTAATACAAACTCAAAATGTAATGGCAATGTAATACTTTTAAATACAAACTGCTCAATGTTCATACATCCATACATATAGGTACAAAATCAATCAAAAGGAAATTACAGGGGTATACCTACGATATATACCCACAATCAAAACCAAAATGCTGTTTCCAAGTCTATCACTCGGCAGCCTTCTCCTTTCCTTTACCTGCGACAGCAAAAATAAGCTATCGCTGCGTATATCACTCAGTGGTGCATAACTAATAGCTTTAAAACTTAAAATAAAGTAAAACTTATCAAAGCATAAAAAATCACATTTTTCTTAAGCATGAAAACATTACAATAGTTCTAAGTCCATAAGAGCCATTTATTGGAATCACATTTCAAATGAAAAATCACACTCCATAAATCACAATTCACAAAGGATTAGTGTTGCCAACATCAACACACATTTCAGGCCATGACATAAAATTTCACAATCAGTGCCATGTTGTACACCACGACAAAGCAATCTCAACCTCACTAACCATTATTAATGAGGGAAGGGCTAGCTAGCTAATGAGTACTCATGTAGTCTTATCCCACTAACCGTTATTAATAGGAGACATAATCAATATCCATTATCAATCCCAAGTAGTCATTACTACTGGAGAGTTTCGAAAGGGATTGTCATGCTAACTGTGGTTTCAAATCAATTTTCAAAAGTTTTCCACTCAACAATCACATTTATAAACCAATAAATACATTCAAATCATCATAATATCCATATAAAGGTGGCAACACCCAAATTTCTCAAATGTAAGAGAAAAATCATATTTCAGTCAAAGTAAACTTATTCAAAGAAAAATCATTCAAATAAAAAAATTCCAAACAATTTACAAGTTTAAAAATGAAGAAAATGTTAGTTGTGCACAAACCTTCAATATTTCTTCTTTCTCGTTACTTACTTCTCCTTGCCCATTGCAACTTCTTTTTCTACTGAAAACGCACAAATAGAATGCCTCAAAACTCATCTCAATTTCTGCCAAGTACTCATTACATAAGTGTCTAATGCATTCCAAGTTAGCTTTGCAAATTTTAGAGAGTTTTGGTTTTCTAGTAGCTTGGTACATTGAACTTTGTACCCAATGTTTTCCTAGTTTCAATCATAATTTGGTGAGGTGCTCTTCATGAAAATTGTCCTTCTAGGTGTCATCTTTATTTCCCTTTTTGAATCACCTCATTTGGAGTTGTGTACCCAAAGTTATAGTCAAATGAATTTTACTATTCACGTGGGGCTACTTGTGGCAGCTTTGGTGACTTAAATTTGGCCAACAATTTGATAGGGTTACGTTCATAATATATGTAACACCCCTATATTCGTTAGTGCATTCTACTGTTCCGGTGACAATGTCTATCTAGACTGTAACACCCTCCCTGTAGCAATTCTGTACATTCTACTGTTCCGGTGATCGGTGTCGGTCTGGACAGCTAGAACGTCTGGAAAAATATTTGAACTAAAGTGAGGAACTGTAATTAACTCAAATATTAATAAGAAAAATTTATAAAAAATTTTAGAAATAAAATACAACCAAGTTAAATGAGCCGGTGCCCAAGTGATGGGTAACCTAGTGAGAAGTTGCGGTTCTCGCAACTAGGAGCCCTAGACCTGGGGGAAAAATTATAAAATAATTTTTGGGACTCCAGAGAAGGGTCATTGAGGTTCTTATGGCATTAGAATGCCAAGAAAATGCTTAGAAAAATTTTTCAATCGGTACAGACAATTTTGGTCTGTTAAGCCAAACATATGGCATTTTGGTCATTTCGCCTTCAGAGGTAATTTTTGGCCGACTTGTCCAGTTAAGTAAATAATTATTTTGACATAAAATGTGAATAAACATTACTAAAAATTAAATTGAAAATGAGTAGAGATGAAAAGAAAAGAAAATGAAAGAAAATACCTAATAATGACATCATATGATGTCATTAAAAACCTATCCACCAATCACAATTAAGCACCACTTAAATTAACCTATTAAAGAGGATAATTGAGACAAAGAAAAACAAAAGCCATCTGCTCTTCCTCACCCAAAAACCAGATAAACCCATTCCTCCATGGAAGCTTAATGGAAGCTTGAGATAACCCACCAAATCACCTTGAAACCACAACCTTGCTTCCCTAAAAATTGATTTTTCAACTTGAACAACCTCTAGCCAGAAAAAAGAAGAAGGAAGAAGGGAGTTTTGGAGACTTGGAAAAGTTAGCAAAAGAGGTTAGTGCCCAATTTATTCTCTCTCTCACTCAATTCATGTTTAAGGACATGATTTAAGTTGAAATTGTAAGTTTAATGCATAAATTAAACTTTGAGAACTTGGAGACTTGAACAAAATTAGGGTTTGCCCATGAAATGGTATATGAACATTGTAATGGTCAATTAGTGACCATTTGAATGTGTGTGAGGAGGGAATAAGGCGAGTTGAGGCTTGGCATTTGTGTATGGATGGGCTGCCCATGGTGACCTGCAGAATTGGACATGAGTCCAGCAGGTTTGGGCAGCCATAACTTGAATTGTAGAGATTCAATTGGTGTTTGGCCAATTGGACATGAAACTAAACACATAATGGCACAACTTTGGTGAAGAAACCATGCCCATAAGACCAAAGCAAGTGGACCAAAAGCTTTCCCCAATCCGGGTGACCTGCAGTCTGTTTTTGCAGAATGACCAAATGAACAGTGATTGTTCATTAGGCCATAACTCAGTGTAGAATGGTCCAATTGACCTGAAATTTTACCAGAAACAAGTTGAGATATAGACCAACAACTTTCATGAAGAAACCTAACCCAAATTATGACCAGAACCTATCCAACAAGGGAGTTGCAGTCACTGTTAACTGCACTGTAGATATGGTCAGTCCAGAAAAATTCCAATCCGGCCAGTTGTGGTTTTTTGACCATAACTTGAGCTACAAAAAGCCAAATGGAGTGATTCAAAAAATGAAATTCAACTAGACAAAATAAGGAACAACTTTCATGTTGATAATTTTTCCAAATTCCCACTGCAAAAATGACTAATAGAACAGTAAACATAAGGTATCAACACTGAAAATTCTGCTCCATTAACTTTAAGCTTAGAAATGGTATTGGCAACCAATACCAACAAATTTTGAATGCAAAATGTGGTATTTTGATTACCAAGGTACGTGCACAGGCTTAGATTCTCCTCTTATTAGAGGTTAGGTCTAAGTTTTTTTTTTTTTTTTTTATGTTATGGCCCTTTCGGAAGATTCATTATTGTGATGTGTACGGTGCACAATGATTCGACCTCCCCGACCATAGAGAGTTAGAATCACCACGAAGATGGCCATGTCGGATTAGTCTTACATAGTTAGTGAGATAAAGAATGGTTTTTGAGAAAAAGAATGGCTTTTGCAATAAAGAATGGTCTTTTTGAGATAAAGAATGGTTTTTGAGAAAAAGAATGGCTTTTGAGATAAAGAATGGTTTTGAATAGTAAAGAATTGTGATTTCAATTATGATTTATGTATAATTGATTTTGTTGGAATTACCTAAAATGTTTGGTTGAGATTTGATAAATTGAATTTCACGATCAAAGTCATTTCATACAAATGATTTATGTTATTAGCAATGAATAATTTGATTTTTGGAATTTGATGAGTATCCTGATTTCCAAATTATTTGCTGTAATTTTGCTAAGGTATATTGAATTATGTTTTAAGTTATAGTTGTGCACCACTGAGTTCACCACTCAGTGATAGCATTGTATGCTGTCGCAGGTGAAAAGAGCATAGAGCAATTGAGTAAGCTTCTTTGAAGAGACATTCATATCAGCTCCAGGTATACCCATGTACACAGGTTTTGATGTATGCATGTAATAATATGTATGTAAATTATTTGAGCAGTTGTATAAAAACTCTTGTAAAATATTTTAGTATGTAATTAAATGTAAATTATTGTAAATGTAAATTTGAGGTTTCATTTACCTGAATAGCTTTGTAATATTAATTTTTGAGTCTTGTAATCAATGAAATGTTTCTTTTATGATGAGGTTGGTTTGAAAATGAAATGATTGATTATTGAGATTGAATTGTGAGATAAAATGAAGTTTCTTGGAGTTGTATTTGAGAAAACATATTGGGAGTGTTTTCTTTTTTTAAGGTTTGAAGAATTGTTTTCTCAAAATACAGCTGGCACTCTGCTGATATTTTAAAAAAAAATTTATAACACCAGATTTTAGTCGATGATTTAAATTGCATGAAAATTATTTTAAAATCCCTTGTAGTATATCTAATGGGTTATCGGTAAGCGAAGTACGGTAATTCAGTAGGTATACTACGGGATCATGTTACATCTTATGGGGGAGTAGGGTGTGACATGTTTTGTGGTATCAGAGTAATGGTTTTGAAGTAAATTTCGAAATGTGAATTTGAAATCTTTTGTCAGAATTACAATCGCCAAAATGTTTGATACATATAGTACATTTACATCATAAATATGAACTAATGGAGAGAAATGTCCTTGATTTAGTTGTACAGGAATAGAAAATCCTGTGAAAAGACATGGAAGAGAAGAATGAGGCAATAGAACAGTCTGTGATGGCAGAAGTATAAGTTGAGGCCGTAGCTCCACAAAGTGTCGAAGGCCTGATTGTACCAGTTTTACTGGTACAAATTACTGCACAAATGGCCCAGCAAATGGCCACTTTCTTTCAACAAATGGCTGATACTCTATCAGCTCAAGCTCAAGCACAAACCCAACCCCCACAAGGGCAATGTGAAATAGAGAAGAGGGAGAAACCTATGGGTCAGAGCTTGAACAATAATTTGGGGAAGAGAAAAGAATTTAAGGAACCCCGAGCTCAGGGATATGACAGAGGCGGATCATCAGGGCAGAGAACACCAAGATCTAGTCGTCGAATAACCAGAAGTTCCTATTCTGCCCGTTTCTGCCATGTTTGTGGTAAGCTACATGGAGGTATTTATCATAAGGCCTCTGGAGCCTGCTACAATGGTGGAAAATGTGGAAATTTTGTTAGAGATTGTACTAGAGCACCTCGATCTACTTTCCGGAGTTCATAGACAGTCAGTCAGAGTCGAGATAGAAATAGAGTTGGTACTCCTCACAACCATAACATAGTGAATCAACCCAAACATAGTAGCGTATTAGTTAGAGCGCCTACTATGAGCCAGGGGAAAGAACAAAAACTTTGGATGTCGCTGCTAGTAAGTTCTTAATTTTTGAAAGAAACAATTAATTATTTTTGTTTGATCCCAGCACTACTTAGTTGTATGTTAGTGTTAGAACTATATGTTCTGTTGTTATTCCTTTACATGGGAATAAATTTTGATGTAGTAGTGATTAGTCCTTTAAGATAAGGAATGTGATAATAAGTGAAATTAGTTCTGGAAGAGTTTATCAGCTAAAAGTATTTTCTAACACACCATAAATTATAAAGCTAATTGGCTAGCCTACTTAATATAAGGAAAAAGGACCTAAAAGTACGTTACAGTAATAGAATTGCTCTATAAGAGGGCAAAGATGTTACTGTTAGTAATTGTCAAGGGATATTGTAATCAGAATCGGTTTAGGATATTAGTGGATTCGAGAAAGATAAGATGTTAGAAAACTTAGTCCATGAGGTTATAACGTAGTGACTATGTAATGTTCTTGATGTTTGTATTGTAAGCTGCAGATTACAGTACCGATACGGGATTATTGTGTAGAGCTACGTGCTTCCTTGTGGTACAATAAAATAAGAATATTTGTAAGTAATCTATAAATTGATACAGTTACGCCCGAATAGAGTACTATTACGAGAAATAAATGTGAAAATTTTAGTCAGAAATTTAAAACTTCAAAACTAGCCTGTCGAAAGACTACACTTGTAAGGTAGCTGAAGTCAGTAACTCGGTTACAATAATGTGAACTACCTGTACCACAGTAATTGCTATAAGTTTAGAGATATCAGTATGACTTATCATCCTCAAATGGATGGACAGTCAAAACAAGTAATTCAGGTAAATTCTAAAACTCATTGAGTTTCTGTAAATAATGAAATGAAATGATAATAATAACCTGTAAAATGTAATAAGCCCTCGAGAATATACTGAGAACTTGTGTCCTTGAATTCGAGGGGAGATGGGATAGATACCTCCCACTAACAGAATTTATATACAATAATAAGTGCCAAGCTAGCATACAAATGGCACCCTATGAAACATTGTAAGGGAACGAATAACTATGGATTTTGTGATGAGACTTCTGAGGACACAGAATAGTCATGATGCAATATGGGTCATAGTTGATAGACTAACCAAGTCTGCTCACTTTTTGCCAGTTCGGATGGACTACAGTTGGAGATTAGCCAGATTGTACATAAATGAGATTGTAAAATTGCATGGAGTGCCAGTATCGATTATATCAGACAGAGATCCTTGGTTCACTTATAGATTCTGGGGTAGTCTTCAGAGAGCCCTAGGAACTAGATTGAACTTCAGCACAGCATTCCACCGACAGATAGATGGCCAGTCTAAGAGGATAATTTAGATATTGGAGGATATGCTATGGGCTTGTGCGATTGAGTTTGAAGATAGTTGGGATATACATTTGCCTTTTATTGAGTTTGCTTATAACAATAGCTACCAATCAAGCATTGGGATACCTCCATATGAAGCTTTATATGGTAGAAAGTGCAGAATTACCCTATGTTGGGATGAAGTAGGTGAAAGGAAGATGATTGAGCCAGAAATTGTTCAGCAGACAGAGAAAAAGATCAGATTGATCAGAGATCGACTCAAGGCTGCATCAGACGTCAGAAGTCCTATGTTGATCTGAAGAGAAGAGATATTGAATATGCAATGGGCAATAAGGTATTCCTTAAAGTTTCTCCTTGGAAGAGGACATGAGGAGACAGCACCCACAGCTGTTCAGAAACTGATGCCAGGTAAAATTTTGAGACAAAATATATTTTAAGGCGGGGAGAATTGTAACACTCCTATGTTCGATAGTGCGTTATACTGTTCCGATGACAGTGTCTATCTGGACAGCTAGGATGCCTAGAACTACACTTAGATATGGGTGAGGAGACATAAAATAATGAAATACAAAAAAAGAAAATACAAAAAAACAAAGGAAAAATAATAATAAAGAAATGTAACCAAGTTAAACGAGCTGAGAACCATAGCGATGGGTGACCGCACTAGGAAGTTACGGCATGGATCATTGACTAGCCCTGGACCGCGGGGAACCCTAGAAAATATTTTTAAGACTTAAATGAACATCTATTGAAGTATAAATTTCATTAGAAATATCAAAAAAAAATTAAATAATTAGGACAAAAAAAATGAGAAATCAAGAAAATGACAAAGCTCGGTGTTACCAAAAAATCGGGAATGCAACACGAATAGGGGCATTATGGTCATTTCACATCTCGAGTTGCCTTTTGACCTAAATGTCCTTTAAAAATAAACGATATTACACTTGGAAAATATCATGAAAAATTAAAATGGTGGTACATAATTTAAATAGAAAAAGAAATGAGGTAAAAAGTGAAAGTTGTGAAACTTTAGATTAATTAATCTTAACCACACTTAGTGCTCCACTAAGTAAAGTTAGTGGACATTAAAATATCACAAATGGGACAACATAAGTCATCTTCAACCTCCAGAATTTACACCAGCCAAAGCTCTCCCATGAAAGCTCCCATGGCCAAAGTGAAAACACCTCCATGCACCATGATTTAGCCATAAAAGCTTTAAGCTCCCTTCATTAAACTTAACCTCCATACCTTGGGCAGCATACTAGGAGCAAGAAAGTTAAGTTTTGGTGAGGTTTTGAAGAGGACATGAGGAGACAGCACCCACAGCTGTTCAGAAACTGATGCCAGGTAAAATTTCGAGACGAAATTTATTTTAAGGGGTGGAGAATTGTAACACCCCTATGTTCGGTAGTGCGTTCTACTATTCCGGTGACTAGTGTTGTCCAGACAGCTAGGATGCCTAGAACTACACTTAGATATGAGTGAGGAGACATAAAAAAAGGAAATACAAGAAAAGAAAATACAAGAAAAACAAAGGAAAAATAATAGCAATGAAGTGTAACCAAGTTAAACGAGCCGAGAACCCTAGCGATGGGTAACCGCACCGGGAAGTCACGGCGTGGACCGTTGACTAGCCCTGGACCATAGAGAACCCTAGAAAATATTTTTAGGACTTAAATAAATGTCTATTGAAGTATAAATGCTATTAGAAATATCAAAGAAAATTTAATTAATTAGTACAAAGAAAAGTGAGAAATCGAGAAAATGACAAAACCTGGTGCTATCGAAAAATCGGGAATGCAACCCGAACAGGGGCATTGTGGTCATTTGACATCCTGAGTTGTCTTTTGACCTAAATATCCATTAAAAATACATGATATTACACTTGAAAAATGTCATTAAAAATTAAATTGGTGGTACCTAATGTAAATAGCAAAAATTGGGAGTTAAATGTGGGAAAATGAAACCTTAAGATTAAATTAACATTATATTCTCACTTAGTGGTCCACTAACACCTAAAGTGGACCATTAACCTTCATTTTGGACAGCAGAATTCACCTTCTTCAACCTCTCAAAATTCCAGCTGAAAACTTTCTTGAGAAAACCTCAATGGCCGCATGGTTTACAAGCTCCATGTAACCAAGAATCCCACCTCCATTTCACTAGCTCCCTTCACTAAAATTACTCTACACCACTTGGGCAGTAGATAGGCAGCAAGAAGAGCAAGTTTAGTCAAGGTTTTGAAGAGTTTCCAAAGTGGTAAGTAGGTATTTTTGATGCTTGCTTCATTAAAGTTTGTGTGGATGTTATGGGTACTTGAATTGTGGGAAGATTTTTGGAGTTTGATGTTTGAAGGGAGATGTATATTTTTGGCAGCCATGGAAACTCCTTAAGGGCAGTTTATCCTTGCTTGTAAATGGTAGATTAAAGTGTTGATTAAGTGGTTATATGTGTAGGAATAAATTGGGTGATGTATATTAGATGTATGTGAATGTACACTTGATTTTGGAAGCTTGGAAATTAATTGAGAGAGATGTATGAATCGGCAGCTTGAATGGTGAACCAAAAAAATGTGTTTCATGGTTTGGTTTATGGACTATTATTGTTGAATTATGGTACTTGTTATGGCAGCTTGTGTATGTGTATAAAGGTGTGAGTTTGGACATGTAAATGAGCTAGGTTATGTAGTTAAATTGTGTGTAATTTAGACTTGATAAATTCTATACTATAAGGTGCATATTGAGTGTGATTATAAGCTGCCAAAATGACCAATAATGTGAAATAAAATGTGTTTAGGTTATGGTACAAAACAAAAATGGCATGAATGTGTAACTTGGTAGGCATAGGATGTGTATTTGATGAGTAATGAACAATGTGCAATAGGGCAGTGTGTATTTTGGCCTAGAACCTCAAGTGTGTGGCTACAATTGGTATGAGACCAATTGGAGGTGAAACTAGGCACAAAAAGTGCCAACTTTTATGAAGGAAGCTTACCAAAATTCTGCTTGGAAGGTAACTTGAAAAATGACCAAATCCGGATTAGTGCAATTAAGGCCTGAAAATTGACCATTTGAGCAGCAGTTAGTGTTTTGGCCATAACTCACTCAAAACAGGTCCAATTGACCTGAAAGTTTTACCATGAATAGTTTAAAATATATCTACAAGTCTTATGAAGACACCAAAGCCAATAAATGAACATAAGCAAGTCAAATAGCTTGCACAAATTTGGGTCAAAATACTGGCGGAACCTAAAATGACCTAAAGTGACCAATTTTGGTACTTTCCCACTAGCAATAGTAAAATGACCATAACTTGGTCTACATAACTCAGAATGACCTAAAATTTTGCCCCACAAGCAATAAGACATAGATCTACAAGTTTGTAGTTTTGACCGAAACTCGAAAACCAAGGGAACTAGGTCATCCGGCTAGGTCAAATTAGTATACCGAAATTCGACAAATTGCAATAAAATGCAATATACATGGAAATAAATTTGGTAACATGTACTAATACAAAAAGGCTACAAATGTGACATATTGGTAACATTAAAACCTAATTCACCTAGAATGCATCGAGGGTCAACATCTTAGGTTGACTAAGGAAATAATAGAATCCAATGAATTAATTATTAAGCATTATCGTTAGAGACAGTTCAAATGAGTACTGAAACACTTCAAAATTGTGTTTCTCAGCTAGCAAAGACTCAGGGAAGGGGAAGGAAACACTGAGTCAGAGCCAAGAGACAGTTATTAGAGGTTTGCGCACAACTAGTTTTTAACTGATTTTGTTCTGAATATTTCATATGATTAAATGATATATTTTTCTTATGTTTAACAAGCATTGGATTTAATTCAATGATTATTGAAATTGTTATAGTATGTATGAATTTAGCTTTGTGAAATTGTATTTCCACAAGTATTAAGCATTTGTGAATTGAATAAATTATGTTTTGGAAAATTGTGATAGAACATGTTTTGAATTGTGATGGGCAATTTGCATGGAAAAATGCAAATTCATGATTTGAATTGTGATGAGCATAAAAATTATTGGATATTGGAATTGACTTTGAATCGAATTGTATTGTGATTTATGCTCACTAAAAGGATTGTGATATTGTTTTATATCTCACTATAGATGCTTGACTAGGTTATTACCCGTCTCTCTCATTTGTTGAGAAGACAATGGAGTTAGTTGTGTTTTGATTACCATGGTACGTGCACAGGCTTAGATTCTCCTCTTATTAGAGGTTAGATCTAAGTTCTTATTTGTTATGGCCCTTGCGAAAGATTCATTATTGTGATGTGTACTGTGCACGATGATTCGACCTCCCCAACCATAAGGAGTTAGAATTCGATTCG
Source organism: Hevea brasiliensis (assembly GCF_030052815.1). Taxonomy (NCBI): domain Eukaryota; kingdom Viridiplantae; phylum Streptophyta; class Magnoliopsida; order Malpighiales; family Euphorbiaceae; genus Hevea; species Hevea brasiliensis. The sequence goes on along the minus strand of NC_079499.1, from coordinate 67,269,367 downwards.
ACCTCCTCGACCATAGGGAGTTAGAATCACCCCGAAGATGGCCCTTTCGGATTAGTCTTGCATAGTTAGTGAGATACATAATGGTTTTTGAGATACAGAATGTTTTTGAATAGTAAAGAATTGTGATTTCAATTATGATTTATGTATAATTGATTTTGTTGGAATTACCTTAAATGGTTAGTTATGATTTGATAAATTGGACTTCGTGATCAAAGTCATTTTATACAAATGATTCATATTATTGGCAATGAATACTTTGAGTTTTGGAATTTGATGAATATCCAGATTTCCAAATTATTTGTTGTAATTTTTGTTAAGGTATATTGTACTATGTTTTAAATTATTGTTGTGCACCACTGAGTTCACCACTCAGCGATAGCTTTGTATGCTGTCGCAGGTGAAAAGACCATAGAGCAATTGAGTAAGCTTCTTTGAAGACACATTCAGATCAGCTCTAGGTATATCATAGGTATACCCATGTAAACAGGTTTTGATGTATGCATGTAATAATATGTATGTAAATTATTTGAGCAGTTGTATAAAAACTCTTGTAAAATATTTTGGCATGTAATTAAATATAAAGTATTGTAACTGTAAATTTGAGATTTTATTTACTTGAATAGTTTTGTAATATAAATTTTGAGTCTTGTAATCAATCAAATGTTTCTTTATAATGAGATTAGTTTGAAAATGAATGGATTGTTTATTGAGAATTGAATTGTGAATTGAAATGAAGTTATTAGAGTTGTATTTGAGAAAACATTGGTAGCATTTTCTTTTGCAAGATTGAAGAACTGTTTTCTCAAAATACAGCTGGCAATTTGCCAAAATTTTGAAAAAATTTTATAACACAAGATTTTAATTGATGATTTAAATTTCACAAAAATTGTTTTAAAATCCCTTGTAGTATATCTAATGGGTTATCGGTAGGCGAAGTACGGTAATTAATTAGGTGTACTACGGGATCATGTTACATCTTACAGGGGAGTAGGGTGTGACATGTTTTGTGGTATCAGAGCAATGGTTTTAAAGTAAACTTCAAACTGTGAATTTGAAATCTTCTTATCGGTAACTATAACTGCTCAAATGTTTGATACATATAGTACATTTACATCATAAATATGAACTAATGGAGAGGAATCTCCTTGTGTTGGTCGTACAAAAATAGAAAATCCTGTGAAAGGATATGGAAGAGAAGAATGAGATAATAGAACAGTCCGTGATGGTAGAAGTACAAGTTGAGGCCCCAGCTCATCAGAGTGTCGAAGGCCCGACTGTACCAGTTTACCGGTACAATTACTACATAAATGGCCCCGCTAATGGCCACTTTCTTTCAACAAATGGCTGATACTCTGTCAACTCAAGCTTAAGCAGAAACCTAACCCCCACAAGGGCAGTGTGTAATGGAAAAGAGGGAGAAACATATGGGTCAGAGCTCAAGAAGTAATTTGGGGAAGAGAAAATAATTTGAGGAGCCCCAAACTCAGGAATATGACAGAGGCGGATCATCAAGGCAGAGACCACCAAGACCTAGTTGTCGAACAACTAGAAGTTCCTATCCTCCTCGTATCTGTAACTCTTGTGACAAGCTACATGGAGGTATTTGTCATAAGGCCTCTGGAGCCTGCTATAATTGTGGAAAGCTTGGACACTTAGTTAGAGATTGTACTAGAGCACCTCGATCTGCTCTCTAGAGTTTACAGACAATCAGTCAGAGTCGAGATAGAAATAGAGTTCCTCACTACCATAACACAGTGAATCAACCCGAACATAGTAGCACATCAGTTACAGGGTTTACTATGCGCCAAGGAGAAAGAACAGAAACTTCAGATGTAGCTGCTAGTAAGTTCTTAATTTTTGAAAGAAACAATTAGTTATTATTTGATCTCAGCACTACTTAGTTGTGTGTTAGTGTTAGAACTATATGTTCTGTTGCTAATCCTTTACATGGGAATGAATTTTGATGTATTAGTAACTAGTCTTTTAGGATAAAAACTATAATAACAAGTATGATTGACATTAATTTTGGAAGAATTGTTAGCTAAAAGTATTTTCTAAAACACCATAAATTATAAAGCTAAATGGTGAGCCTACTTAATGTATGGCAAGAGGACCTAAAAGTAAGTTACAGTAATAGAATTACTCTAGATGAGGGCAAAGATGTTACTGTCAGTAATTGTCAAGGGATATTGTAATCAAAATCGATTTAGGATATTAGTGGATTCGAGAAAGACAAGATGTTAGAAAACCTAGTCCATGAGGTTATAACGTAGTGACTATGTAATGTTCTCGATGTTTGTATTGTAAGCTGCAGACACTGCATCGACACGGGATTATTGTGTAGAGCTACGTGCTTCCTCATGGTACAATAAACTAAGAATATTTGTAAGTAATCTATAATTTGATACAGTTGCGCCAGAATAGAGTACTATTACGGGAAATAAATGTGAAAATTTTAGTAACAAATTTAAAACTTCAGAACTAGCCTATCAAACAACTACAGTTGTAAGGTAGCTAGAGTCTGTGACTCGGTTACATTAATGTGAACTACCTGTACCACAGTAATTGCTATAAGTTTAGAGATATCAATACGACTTATCATCCTCAAACGGATGGACAGTCAAAACAAGTGATTCAGGTAAATTCTAAAACTCATTGAGTTTCTGTAAATAATGAAATGAAATGATAATAATAACCTGTAAAATGTAATAAGCCCTCGAGAATATACTGAGAACTTGTGTCCTTAAATCCGAGGGGAGATGGGACAGATACCTTCCACTAACAGAATTTGTATACAATAATAAGTGTCAAGCTAGCATACAAACGGCACCCTATGAAACACTGTAAGGGAATGGATAACTATGGATTTTGTGATGAGACTTTCGAAGACACAGAATAGTCATGATGCAGTATGGGTTATAGTTGATAAACTAACCAAGTCTGCTCACTTTTTGCCAGTCCGGATGGACTATAGTTAGAGAGATTGGCCAGATTGTACATAAATGAGAATGTAAAACTGCATGGAGTGCCAGTATCAACTGTGTCAGACAGAGATCCTAGGTTTACTTCTAAATTCTGGGGTAGTCTTCAAAGAACCCTAGGAACTAGATTGAACTTCAGCACGACATTCCACTCATAAATGGATGGCCAGTCTGAGAGGGTAATTCAGATATTAGAGGATATGCTACGGGCTTTTGTGATTGAGTTTGAAGGTTGTTGGGATACACACTTGCCTTTGATTGAGTTTGCTTATAACAATAGCTACCAATCAAGCATTGGAATGCCTCCATATGAAGCTTTGTATGGCAGGAAGTGCAGAACTCCCCTATATTAGGATGAAGTAGATGAAAGGAAGATGATTGGGCTAGAAATTGTTTAGTAGACAGAGGAAAAGATCAGATTGAACAGAGATAGACTCAAGGCTGCATCAGACCGTCAGAAGTCCTATGTTGGTCTGAAGAGAAGAGATATTGAATATGTAGTGGGTGATAAGGTATTCCTCAAAGTTTCTCCTTGGAAGAGGATTATGAGATTTGGCAGAAAGGGGAAACTGAGTCCTCGTTTCATCGGACCATATGAGGTTCTGGAGAGAGTGGGTCCTTTGTGTCAGGGGGTTAGAAAGTTTAAGTAGTAATATGTAAAGTTCAGGGACTAAAGGGGATATTTTGTAATTATTTTCTATTTATGTAATTTTGGGGTGTGATGGCTCAAGCATAGTGATGTCTCCTCCTATCACACCTTATTGTGTTGCTAATGCTCTTTAGGGGGGAGTGACTAGTTGACTACCATGAAGCAACCGGTATAGCTAGCCACTGGCATGGTGAGTACTTGTCCCGCTACTCCTTGTAGGTTCCACCCTACCTACAAGTGATGTATGGACAACTAACTTAATTGTATCGATTATGACTAATGAATGAAAGAAGTAGCCTGTTCTTGATATACTGGTGCCTTGTTCTTTATTATGCTTGAGATGCTTGTTAAAATGTGATGCTTGTGAAATTTTTCCCAATTGGCTTGCCAAGCCATGCTAATATATTCATCATATTGAATAGATTCTCTTGGCTGACTTGTCTTGAAAGAGTTCAAGCTAAGTGCTGCACGTTTCCAAGTGAGGGCTAAAACCTAGACCCGTGACAGTTGGTATCAAAGCAACCACCGATCCATGAATGGTGGAGAGCATGAAGGAATCTACTGTGCAAGTATTATCACCCTCGAGAAAAGGGATCAAAGTGATTTCACTAAAGGCAATGGATGTTTCATTGATTGTCACGCCAAGCACTCTAAAAATGAGTAGGCAGGGTGACTGAGTTCCTCCCATTGATTGTCACGCCAGGCGCTCTGAGAGGAGTAGGCAGGGTGACTGAGTTACACATTGGTTGAGAATGCAGGGTGCTGCACGCTCCTTTAGTTACATCCTTTGGAGAGAGGGTAATGATCCCAAGTGGGATGCTGCACACTCTATCAGCTGCATCTTTTGGAGAGAGGGTAATGACCCTATGAAAATTTTGAGGGGGCTGGCAATAGAGCTTAAGTCAGTCCGCCTCGCTCTTTGAGCAATGAGAAAATTGAATATCATTGGCTATTGTAGCCTAGCTATATCGGGTGAGGGTGAGCCAATAGAGCTTGAGGCCACCCAAAATCCTATACTTGCAGGAAATATTTTTTAGCTGTGATGGCTAAGCTTTCTAAGGGTGAGGGTGAGCCAATACAGCTTGAGGCCTCCCAAAATCCCATGCTTACATGAGACATCTTCTGGCTATGGTAGCCATGCTTTCTAAGGGTGAGGGTGAGCCAATAGAGCTTGAGGCCATCCAAAATCCCATTTCTTTTGCAAGAAAGGATTAATTGAGCAACTTAAAGCAGTGGCTTATCATGTAAAAAGGTACTGTGGAAAATTTAAAGTCTATTACCACTCCTCATAATTCTCTTGTAGGGACTGTGGTCGAGATTAGCAACGAGGTCGAGGAGACCAAGAACACAATTTTGAGGTGAACTGCTGGTAAGCACTACCAGTAATCCTAATGTGAGGAAATTTCGAAACCAAAGGGTTTAGTGGTACTCGCAATGCAAGAGAGGTAAAATAATCTTTTATATGACATGAAATTATATTCCAATGCTACTCAAAATGATTTTCATGAAGACAGGTTAAAAGGATAGTGCCAACGTATTTAGCTAAAGGAGGGCAAACTGTGGTGGCATAATAAAGTGAAAGGAATAATAGTAAAACTGGATGCACCATCCTCACCTTATGTAGGTAGCGCATAACACACAATGAGGGTTAATGAGATACAACAGATAGATCCAATCCAAGAATATGTGAGGAACTTTGTGACTCTCATGCTAAGATAGCAAGGGTATGGTAAAGTAGACGTGAAACTTTGGCAAAGAATGTGTTAATGAGATGTAAGTGAAGGAGCTAAATAAGAGCTTGATCATGATAGAAAAGTCGAGACAACTACCCTAGAAAATGGGGCAATGCTTTAAGTGGGGGATTAATCCAAAAATAACTCCATTATTAGAGAAATAAAGGGAGACAAGCTAACCAATCGAAGAAGAGAACACTATTGTGCAAGATTGTAGAGTAATCAATACTAGCGATCAAACAACTTAACAGTGGTTGAGCTTAGAATATCAAAAGTGTTTCTCTTTGTGGGGAGTACATTGCATCTTATAATGTTCCTACAAAGGTTTTTAAATGCCTTAAAAGGCCATCCAAGAAGAAGAGAAGGGTCCTAAAAGAGAGAACAAAGGAAGAAGATAATGCTCCATTGATGGTAGATGCCATATGCTCTATAGAGCCTTGGAGAAGCAAAAGCTGAAACTAACTACCGAACAAAAGAGACCGACCTTATGCAATGTTTACAAGTTATACTACCATCTGCAAAAGGAAAGTGATATTGATTCTCTCCAATTCGGGGAAGGTGTTAAGCAAGCTTAAAGAAACTAATGTGTGTGGGAAGATTGAACCCAAAACCACATGTGCAACATGGTATAAGTATCTTTAAACTTCTTATCAGACCTTTTAATCGACAAATTTTTTGGATATCTTTGTACTTCAATGAACCAGGTATTTTGTGATTATTCTGACAAGTTATGGTGGTCCACCTTGATTATACCATGGCATATACATACACTTTAGAGGAATATCTCTACTTAACTTTGAGAAGGTGTAAGAGAATAAACTCTTTTTATAAGAGAGAGAAAGGCATGTCAAAGTAACCCAAAGTCAGATTCTTCAGGCATATGTTTAACAAAGGCAAGATTCCTCAAGGATACAGACTTATGAAGAAGTGGACATATGAAAACCAATAGCCACAAGAATTACAAGCCGAAGATCAAGTGACGATGATACGACTACCAAACCAACTACTGTCACACCCTACCCTCTTTAAGGCATAACATGATCCCGTAGTATACCTAATGAATTACCAACTCCGCTTCATCGATAACCCATTAAATATACTACAAGGGATTTTAAAACTTTTCTTACTTCTTTTACAAGCAGGTGAGCACTATTTACAGTGTTAAAACCTTTTGATCTCAAGTGATAGAACTAACACATTTAAATTATTTGGAATTTCTGTAAAAATTTTGGCAGAATGCCATTTGTATTTTGGATAAAATAGTTCTTCATAAAACCTGTGAAAAGCACTTCAATTATTTTCCAAATCTCAACTCCAACATTTTTCTCAATACAACATATTTCTCAACTCAAATCCACAGTGATTTTTCAAAAGCTGAGATATAGGAAGTATAATACAATTTTTTACAAGTCAAAATAACTCATAATTATTTTACAACCTCAAGTTACAATTTGAATTTACAACTGCTCAAACCAAAACAATATGTACATACAGTGGTCATACATTACAGTACAAAATGCAAAAAGCGGTATACTCGTTATACCCGAAAAATCTCTCGCTGGAGGTACTAGCAGCCTAGTCTCACGCTCTGTCATTCTGTCTACTGCGACAAAGAATAAAGCTATCACGAGACAATGTCTCAGTGGTGCACAACATTAACCAAATACAACTTTAAATCACAACTCATAAACCATATAAATAGTGGATACGTAAAACCATAGTTAAATTCAAGACAATGAATGTCATAAGGAATTTAAACTCCCATTCACAAATTATCAAAATTCATAATAACACAATTTAGTCAAATAGTTTAAGAATACCGTATTGCCAATTCATACACAATTTAATCAAATTACTGAATAACACAGTGTTGCCGATCAATATCACAATTTGATCAAAGAACTGAATAATATCGTTTTGCAAATCAATAACACAATTCGATCAAATAACTGAATAATACAGTGTTGCCAATTAATATTACAATTCGATCAAATAATTGAAGAATACAGTGTTGCCAATTAATATCACAATTTAAGCCATGACACAATTTTTTCGTACATGCCGTGTTGTACACCACGACAAGACATACTCACCCCAATAATCGAAATCAATGAGGGAGGAAGCTAGCTATATAATGAGTACTCATTCACACTCACCTCAGACTGGGAAGTCAAGAGGGAGGAACATAATCATACTCACCCCAGACTGATAAGTCAAAGAGGGAGGAATATCACACTCACCCCATTAATGGAGGAGGAACATAGTATCCGTGTCATGCCAATTGTGAGTCAAAACAATTCCAAACATTTTATTCAAATGATCCGTAAGAATCCAATAAATTTCCAAAGTTATAATCTCATTCACAAAATGGCAACATAATTCGTAATTCACTTCAATTTCCACAAAAACCATTTACAGTGCTTTTCAATCAATAAGTATCCATCAAATACCATTCAAACAGTTTCTCACAGTTTCAAATCATTTACAATGCTTTTCAAGCAATAAATATCCATTCAAGTACATTTCCACAATTTAAAACAATAATATACAAGTAGTCATAATTTATTTCAATTGAAAATAATTCAAAAGAAATAGTTGTTGTGCACAAACCTCTGATGACTGTCTCTTGGTCTAGACTCAGTGTTTCCTTCCCTTTCCCTGAGTCTTTAGTAACTTATGGTTGGAACTTGCTAAACCTTCACCAAACTTCTTGATTTTAGTATCAAACCTTTCCTTGTGATGTGTAGACAATTTTTCATGAAGGAACCTAAGTGATTAGAAGTGAAATGAGTGGTTAGATGAGCTTGCATGAAAAATGGCCATGGTGGTTTCCATTTTCTTCAATTCGGCAATGTTGAGAGAACTTGGGGAAGATGAAGTTTCAGCTGGTTAGTGGACTTACATCAGCCATATTTATGTTTAATTAAATCCCTAGTGGTCCACTAACTAAGTTTAAATCATATTATAAGTTAAACTTTCACTTAATCCCACATTAACACATGATTTTAGCTATTTACTTTAGGTACCACCAAACTAATTTTTCATTTTGTTTTCCAAGTGTAATATTATTTATTTTTAATGGACATTTAGGTCAAAAGACAATTTGGGATGTCAAATGACCATAATGCCCCTGTTCGGGTTGCATTCCTGATTTTTTGATAACACCGGGTTTTGTCTGTTTTTCGATTTCTCACTTTTCTTTGTACTAATTATTTAATTTTTCTTTGACCTTTCTAATGATATTTATTCTTCAATAAGGGTCTATTTAAGTCCCAAAAATGTTTTCCAGGGTTCCCCGCAGTCCAGGGCTAGTCAACGGTCCACGCCGTGGCTTCCCGGTGCGGTCACCCATCGCTAGGGTTTCCGGCTCGCTTAACTTGGTTACATTTCTTTGCTATTATTTTTCCTTTGTTTTTCTTGTATTTTCTTTTCTTGTATTTCATTATTTTATTTCTCCTCACTCACATTGAAGTGTGGTTCTAGGCATCCTAGCTGTCCGGACAGCACTGGTCACCGGAGCAGCAGAACGCACTACCGAACATAGGGGTGTTACAATTCTCCCCCCCTTAAATAAATTTCGTCCACGAAATTTTACCCAATAGCTATCTTACAATAGTCATACATTTATTTTCTCCTTTCTATATGATCGTATAATCTTCTTTTCCTCAAATTTGTATAAGACTTTTAACAATCTAATACAACGTTTAATTTGTTTGTATAATACTAATCTCCTCTTACTATTGTGTTGTCTAATATTTCGGTTCACGTTCTTTCTTGAATGACCCTTGAGGTCATGTTAGAATCATTCATCAGTCATTGGTCCTCTGACCATTCTAGTCCATATTCTTCCTCACATTCGTAATATTTCTTTGTTATATATGAATCAACTGTTCAAATCTCTACTTCCATAACTCTTTTTGTTTGTCAATATTCTATAACTTACTTTTTTTTTTTGTACTGAACTATAACCTTTCCATATTCTAACTTTTAAGTTTTAGATCCCTAAGTAGGATTTTCAAACTTATTTCTAACAATTAAATTCTGTCCTGGCATAACTATACCAAAACAGATGCCGTTGGTAACTATTCTTAGCTAGGTATACTATCGAGTAGTATGTAGCTCTACACAATAATCTCAAGTCAGTACTGTAATCTGCAGCTTACAGTATAAACATCAAGAACATTGCATAGTTACTACGATACATCCCAATAGACCAAACTTTCCTATCTTTTATCCATTTCGAATTCACTGATATTCGAATCTTATTCTGATTACAATATCCATTAGCAATTTCTGACAGTAACCTCCTTGCCCTTATCAAGAGCAATTCCATTACTGCATCTTACTTTTACGTCCTCTTGCCTTACATTAAGTAGGCTCACTAATTAGCTTTATAATTTATGGTGTGTTAGAAAATACTTTTCGCCGATAAACTCTTTAAAAACTAATTTCACTTATTATCACAATCCTTATCTTAAGGACTAATCACTAATGCATCAAAATTTATTCCCCTGTAAAGGAATAACAACAGAACATGTAGTTCTAACACTAACATAAAAGTATGCAAACCTGTGTCAAACAATACATATATATATCTTAGTTGCTAATTGAGAAAGTACCAGAATAATGTCAAAAGTCTCACCTCTTCTCTCTCACAGATATAGCGTATACTCCAACCGAGCATCACCTGCTCAGCCGATTCACAGTACTCTGACTTCTAGGTGTACTACCCCTACCTCTACCTCTGCCTCTACTAACTGATGGTGAACTATTTAGGGTAGAAACTTGGGTTGATCCCTTTGGTGTAGTAAATGATCCAAAACGACCTGGATTTACACAATCCCTAGCAAAATGGCCAGCCTCTCCACAGTTAAAACATGCTCCTATGGCTCTATAACATACCCCACTATGTGGTTTACCACAAGTTTCACAAAGTCGATCTGACAGCGCATTCCTGGGTTTCTGTTGAGTTTGCTGATCGAATCGAGGTGGTTTCTGTCCAAAAGATCTATCTCTACCGGACTTCTTACTATCTCTGTCGTATCCCCCAATGTTTTTCCTCTTTCCAGTAGGACCACTAGAACTCTGTTCTGCTGACTTTCCCTCTTTTTCTGTCTTCTCTGATTTCTTTTTCTCAAGAGCCGCTTCAGATTCAATTCTTTCTAATTCTAGTGCTTGAGCAATAAGTTCAGAGAAGTTGTTATGTTTGAATCTGACCACTTGTAATCTGATACTAGGCTTCAAGCCGGTTTCAAACCTCTTACATCTCTCCCTACTTGTAGAAAGTAGACTTACTGCATAATGGCTCAGGCGGAAAAATTCCCTTTCATATTCAGCCACTGATCTGCTCCCCTGTTTCAGACTTAGGAACTCTTGCAGCTTCTGGTCTACATAAGCATCAGGGACATATTTCTGCCTGAATTCCCTGAGGAAGTCATTCCATGTTAGCATTGCAGGTTCTACCAGACTGTGGGGAATGGTTTTCCACCTGTCATAAGCATCCCCCTGTAGCAAAGATACTGAGTATTCAAATCTAAGCTCCTCTGTGCAGTGCAGTTTCTTGAATACCCTATCCATCCTTTCTAACCACTGTTCTGCCTCTAGAGGATCTACTGTCCCCTTGAACTCTGTAGCCCCATATTTCATCAATTTGTCATATTGTCTAGCAAAAGACTGTGGTTGTACCACTGGTGTCTGTATTGGGACTTGAGTAGGCACATTACCAGCCATTTGTTGGAACATTGCAGCCGTCTGTTGAGCGAACTGAGCAGAGAATCATGATGCGGGCTGGTGCTGCTGAACCACTGACATTATGTAGGGCTGGGGCATCCCCTTGCACCTCAGCCTCTATAGATTGATCGACTGAACGATCACCCTCTTCCATAGTCAATTCGAGGATCTTAGACCTCCTGTACAATAATACAAGGAGATTTCCTCCCGTTAGTGCATATTTATAATGTAATGTACTGTATGTATCAACCAATGATACTGAGCAGTTGTACTGTGAAGAAAGAATATTCAAATAACATGTGAATAAGGAATTTAAAAAACTTTGCTCTGATACCACTAAAACATGTCACACCCTACCCCTCTGTAAGGCATAACATGATCCCGTAGTATACCTAATGAATTACCAACTCCGTCTACTGATAACCCATTAAATATACTACAAGGGATTTTAAAAACTTTTCTTACTTCTTTTACAGTGGTGAGCACTATTTACATGTGTTAAAAACCTTTCTGATCTGAAGTGATAGAACTAACACATTTAAATTATTTGGAATTTCTCAGAAAATTTTAAGTGAATGCCATCTGTATTTTGGATAAAACAGTTCTTCATAAAACCTGTAAAAAGCACTTCAATTATTTTCCAAACCTCAACTCCAACATTTTTCTCAATACAACATATTTCTCAACTCAAATCCACAGTGATTTTTCAAAAGCAGAGATATAGGAAATATAATACAATTTTTTACAAGTCAAAATAACTCATAATTATTTTACAACCTCAAGTTATAATTTGAATTTACAACTGCTCAAACCAAAACAATATGTACATACAGTGGTCATACATTACAGTACAAAATGCAAAAAGCGGTATACTCGTTATACCCGAAAAATCTCTCGCTAGAGGTACTAGTCGACCTTAGTTCGCCTGTCTGTCTCACTGCGCGACAAAGAATAAAGCTATCGCTGAGACAATATCTCAGTGGTGTACAACATAAACCAAATACAACTTTAAATCACAACTCATAAACCATATAAATAATGGATACGTAAAACCATAGTTAAATTCAAGACAATGAATGTCATAAGGAATTTAAACTCCCATTCACAAATTATCAAAATTCATAATAACACAATTTAGTCAAATAGTTTAAGAATACCGTATTGCCAATTCATACACAATTTAATCAAATTACTGAATAACACAGTGTTGCCGATATATATCACAATTTGATCAAATAATCTGAATAATATCGCTTTGCAAATCAATAACACAATTCGATCAAATAATCGAATAATATCGCTTTGCAAATCAATAACACAATTTGATCAAATAACTGAATAATATCGCTTTTGCAAATCAATAACACAATTTGATCAAATAATCGAATAATATCGCTTTGCAAATCAATAATACAATTCGATCAAATAATCGAATAATACAATGTTGCCAATTAATATCACAATTCGATCAAATAATTGAAGAATACGGTTGCCAATTAATATCACAATTTAAGCCATGACACAATTTTTTCCGTACATGCCGTGTTGTACACCACGACAAGACATACTCACCCCAATAATCGAAATCAATGAGGAGGAAGCTAGCTATATAATGAGTACTCATCCACACTCACCTCGCATGGAAGTCAAGAGGAGGAACATAATCATACTCACCCTGCATCGATAAGTCAAAGAGGGAGGAATATCACACTCACCCCATTAATGGAGGAGGAACATAGTATCCGTGTCATGCCAATTGTGAGTCAAAACAATTCCAAACATTTTATTCAAATGATCCGTAAGAATCCAATAAATTTCCAAAGTTATAATCTCATTCACAAAATGGCAACACAATTCGTAATTCACTTTAATTTCCACAAAAACCATTTACAGTGCTTTTCAATCAATAAGTATCCATCAAATACCATTCAAACAGTTTCTCACAGTTTCAAATCATTTACAATGCTTTTCAAGCAATAAATATCCATTCAAGTACATTTCCACAATTTAAAACAATAATATACAAGTAGTCATAATTTATTTCAATTGAAAATAATTCAAAAGAAATAGTTGTTGTGCACAAACCTCTGATGACTGTCTCTTGGTCTAGACTCAGTGTTTCCTTCCCTTTCCCTGAGTCTTTAGTAACTTATGGTTGGAACTTGCTAAACCTTCACCAAACTTCTTGATTTTAGTATCAAACCTTTCCTTGTGATGTGTAGACAATTTTTCATGAAGGAACCTAAGTGATTAGAAGTGAAATGAGTGGTTAGATGAGCTTGCATGAAAAATGGCCATGGTGGTTTCCATTTTCTTCAATTCGGCAATGTTGAGAGAACTTGGGGAAGATGAAGTTTCAGCTGGTTAGTGGACTTACATCAGCCATATTTATGTTTAATTAAATCCCTAGTGGTCCACTAACTAAGTTTAAATCATATTATAAGTTAAACTTTCACTTAATCCCACATTAACCCATGATTTTAGATATTTACTTTAGGTACCACCAAACTAATTTTTCCTTTTGTTTTCCAAGTGTAATATTATTTATTTTTAATGGACATTTAGGTCAAAAGACAATTCGGGATGTCAAATGACCATAATGCCCCTGTTCGGGTTGCATTCCTGATTTTTCGGTAACACCGGGTTTTGTCTGTTTTTCGATTTCTCACTTTTCTTTGTACTAATTATTTAATTTTTCTTTGACCTTTCTAATGATATTTATTCTTCAATAAGGGTCTATTTAAGTCCCAAAAATGTTTTCCAGGGTTCCCGCAGCTAGTCAACGGTCCACGCCGTGGCTTCCTGTCACCCATCGCTAGGGTTTTCGGCTCGCTTAACTTGGTTACATTTCTTTGCTATTATTTTTCCTTTGTTTTTCTTGTATTTTCTTTTCTTGTATTTCATTATTTTATTTCTCCTCACTCACATTGAAGTGTGGTTCTAGGCATCCTAGCTATCCGGACAGCACTGGTCACCGGAGCAGCAGAACGCACTACCGAACATAGGGGTGTTACAACTACACCTCCTTCGCAATCAAAATAAGAGATTAATTCGCAAGGATAAGAAGACAATGTCAATGATTAATGGGGTTGACCAGCTAACTTGCAGAGCAGAGTTATCAAAATGGATGAAGATTCAATCACTTTGCCATGCTACTAGTATAAAGCAACACCATGTAGAAGAGATGGATCCTAGCCGTGATAAACTCGCCAAATTAGCTTTCAGTTACATAGCACTAGTCAACTAAGCTATAGAAGAAAATCCTATCAGAGTAAGCTACCAAAACCACCCAGCGTCAGGCATATAAGGAGTACCTCATCAAATTAGAAACAGACGTCCAACCACAAAGGCAGTACAGTGGAGAGTTCTTGCAAGTGCAATCCTGGTTGTAAATACACACTGCACTCTTTTTCCTTCACCAAGGTTTTTTCCCACTAGATTTTACTTGTTTAAGGTTTTTTAATGAGGCAGTATCCCATCGCGTATCTTACAACCACATGCACAGAAGATTGAAGAGTTGCCATAAGCTTAGTCGACGAGGACGTCGATCGTTCAAGTGGGGGAGAATGTCGTATGCTAGAAAGTTAAAGTAGTAATATGTAAAGTTCAAGGACTAAAGGGGATATTTTGTAATTATTTTCTATTTATGTAATTTTGGGGTGTGATGGCTCAAGCATAGTGATGTCTCCTCCTGTCACACCTCATTGTGTTCCTAATGCTCTTTAGGGGGGAGTGACTAGTTGACTACCATGAAGCAACCGGTATAGCTAGCCACTAGCATGGTGAGTACTTGTCCCGCTACTCCTTGTAGGTTCCCCCCTACCTACAAGTGATGTATGGACAACCAACTTAATTGTATCGATTATGACTAATGAATGAAAGAAGTAGCCTGTTCTTGATATACTGGTGCCTTGTTCTTTATTATGCTTGAGATGCTTGTTGAAATATGATGCTTGTGATATTTTTCCCAATTGGCTTGCCAAGCCATGCTAATATATTCATCATATTGAACAGATTCTCTTGGCTGACTTGTCTTGAAAGAGTTCAAGCCAAGTGCCGCACGGATCCAAGTAAGGGCTAAAACCTGGACTTATGACACTTTGGCATATCGGTTGGCATTACCTCTAGAGCTAGAAAGGATACACAGTGTCTTCCATGTATCCATGTTAAGGAGGTACAGATCTGACCCATCTCATGTACTATTAGTTGAAGAGATTGAGGTAAATCCGGACCTCTCATATGAGGAAGAACCCATAGAAATTCTGGCTAATGAGGTGAAGCAGCTTAGGAACAAATAGATACACCTGGTTAAAGTGTTGTGGAACCATCATTCAGGCCAGGAAGCTACTTGGGAACGTGAAGAGGATATGAGGAGACAGAACCCACAGCTGTTCAGAGACTGATGCCAGGTAAAATTTCGAGATGAAATTTAATTTAAGGGGGAAAGAATTGTAACGCCCCTATGTTCGGTAGTGCGTTCTACTGTTCCGGTGACCAGTGTTATCCGGACAGTTAGGATGGCTAGAACTACACTTAGATATGAGTGAGGAGACATAAAATAAGGAAATACAAGAAAAGAAAATACAAGAAAAATAAAGGGAAAATAATAGCAATGAAGTGTAACCAAGTTAAACGAGCCAAGAACCCTAGCGATGGGTGACCGAACCGGGAAGTCACGGCGTGGACCGTTGACTAGCCCTGGACCGCGGAGAACCCTAAAAAATATTTTTAGGACTTAAATAAATATCTAATGAAATATAAATACCATTAGAAATATCAAAGAAAAATTAATTAATTAATTAGTATAAAGAAAAGTGAGAAATCGAGAAAACGATAAAACCTGGTGTTACCGAGAAAATGATAAAACCCGGTGTTACCAAAAAATCGGGAATGCAACCCGAACAGAGGCATTGTGGTTATTTGACACTCCGAGTTGTCTTTTGACCTCAATTTCCATTAAAAATATATGATATTACACTTGGAAAATATCATGAAAAATTAAATTGGTGGTACCTAATGAAAATAGCAAAAATTGGGAGTTAAATGTGGGAAAATAAAACCCTAACATTAAATTAACATTATATTCTCACTTAGTGGTCCACTAACACCTAAAGTGGACCATTAACCTTCATTTTGGATAGCAGAATTCACCTTCTTCAACCTCTCAAAATTCCAGCTGAAAACTTTCTTGAGAAAACCTCCATGGCCGCATGGTTTACAAGCTCCATGCAACCAAGAATCCCACCTCCATTTCACTAGCTCCCTTCACTAAAATTACTCTACACCACTTGGGTAGTAGATAGGCAACAAGAAGAGCAAGTTTAGGCAAGGTTTTGAAGAGTTTCCAAAGTGGTAAGTAGGTATTTTTGATGTTTGCTTCGTTAAAGTTTGTGTGGATGTTATGGGTACTTGAATTGTGGGAAGATTTTTGGAGTTTGATGTTTGAATGGAGATGTATATTTTTGGCAGCCATGGAAACTCCTTAAGGGCAGTTTATCCTTGCTTGTAAATGGTAGATTAAAGTGTTGATTAAGTGGTTATATGTGTAGGAATAAATTAGGTGATGTATATTAGATGTATGTGAATGTACACTTGATTTTGGAAGCTTGGAAATTAATTGAGAGAGATGTATGAATCGGCAGCTTGAATGGTGAACCAAAAAAATGTGTTTCATGGTTTGGTTTATGGAATATTATTGTTGAATTATGGTACTTGTTATGGCAGCTTGTGCATGTGTATAAAGGTGTGAGTTTGGACATGTAAATGAGCTAGGTTATGTAGTTAAATTGTGTGTAATTTGGACTTGATAAATTCTGCACTATAAGGTGCATATTGAGTGTGATTATAAGCTACCAAAATGAGCAATAATGTGAAATAAAATGTGTTTAGGTTATGGTACAAAATAGAAATGGCATGAATGTGTAACTTGGTAGGCATAGGATGTGTATTTGATGAGTGATGAACAATGTGCAATAGGGCAGTGTGTATTTTGGCCTAGAACCTTAAGTGTGTGGCTCCAATTGGTATGAGACTAATTGGAGGTGAAACTAGGCACAAAAAGTGCCAACTTTCATGAAGGAAGCTTACTAAAATTCTGCTTGGAAGGTAACTTGAAAAATGACCAAATCCGGATTAGTGCAATTAAGGCCTGAAAATTAACCATTTGGGCAGTAGTTAGTATTTTGGCCATAACTCACTCAAAACAGGTCCAATTGACTTGCAAGTTTTACCAAGAATAGTTTAGACATATATCTACAAGTCTTATGCAGACACCAAAGCCGAGAAATGAACATAAGCAAGTCAAATAGCTTGAACAAGTTCGGGTCAAAAAGTTGGCCGAACCTAAAATGACCTAAAGTGACCAATTTTGGTACATTCTGACAAGCAATTGTAAAATGACCATAACTTGGTCTATATAACTCAGAATGGCCTGAAATTTTGCCCTGTGTGCAATAAGACATAGATCTACAAGTTTGTACTTTTGACCGAAACCCGAAAACCGAGGGAACTAGGTTATTCGGCTAGGTCAAATTAGTATACTGAAATCTGAAAAATTGCAATAAAATGCAATATACATGGAAATGAATTTGGTAACATATACTAATATAAAAAGGCTACAAATGTGACAGATTGGTAACGTTAAAACCTAGTTCACCTAGAATGCATCGAGGGTCAACATCTTAGGTTGACTAAGGAAATAATAGAATTCAATGAATTAATTTTTAAGCATTATCATTAGAGACAGTTTAAATGAGTACTAAAACACTTCAAAATTGTGTTTCTCAGCTAGCAAAGACTCAGGGAAGGGGAAGGAAACACTGAGTCAGGGCCAAGAGATAGTTATCAGAGGTTTGTGCACAACTACTTTTTTACTGATTTTGTTCTAAATATTTCATATGATCAAATGACATATTTTTCTTATTTATTATGTTTGGATTTAATTAAATGATTATTGAAATTGTTATATTCTGTATGAATTTAGCTTTGTGAAATGGTATTTCCACAAGTATTAAGCATTTGTAAATTGAATAAATTATGTTTTGGAAAATTGTGATAGAACATGTTTTGAATTGTGATGGGCAATTTGCATGGAAAAATGCAAATTTATGATTTGAATTGTGATGAGCATAAAAATTATTGGGTATTGGAATTGACTTTGAATCGAATTGTATTGTGATTTATGCTCACTAAAAGGATTGTGATATTGTTTTATATCTCACTATAGATGCTTGACTAGGTTATTACCTGTCTCTCTCATTTGTTGAGAAGACAATGGAGTTAGTTGTGTTTTGATTACCATGGTACGTGCACAGGATTAGATTCTCCTCTTATTAGAGGTTAGATCTAAGTTCTTATTTGTTATGGCCCTTGCGGAAGATTCATTATTGTGAATGTATACTGTGCACGATGATTCGACCTCCCCGACCGTAGGGAGTTAGAATCCGATTCGACCTCCCCGACCATAGGGAGTTAGAATCACTTTGAAGATGGCCCTTTCGGATTAGTCTTGCATAGTTAGTGAGATACATAATGGTTTTTGAGATACAGAATTTTTTTGAATAGTAAAGAATTGTGATTTCAATTATGATTTATATATAATTAATTTTGTTGGAATTACCTTAAATGGTTAGTTATGATTTGATAAATTGGACTTCGTGATCAAACTCATTTTATACAAATGATTCATGTTATTGGCAATGAATACTTTGAGTTTTGGAATTTGATGAATATCCAGATTTTCAAATTATTTGCTGTAATTTTTGTTAAGGTATATTGTACTATGTTTTGAATTATAGTTGTGCACCACTGAGTTCACCACTCAACGATAGCTTTGTATGCTGTCGCAGGTGAAAAGACCATAGAGCAATTGAGTAAGCTTCTTTGAAGACACAATCAGATCAGCTCCAGGTATATCATAGGTATACCCATGTACACAGGCTTTGATGTATGCATGTAATAATATGTATGTAAATTATTTAAGCAGTTGTATAAAAACTCTTGTAAAATATTTTGGCATGTGATTAAATGTAAAGTATTGTAAATGTAAATTTGAGATTTCATTTACTTGAATAGTTTTATAATATAAATTTTGAGTCTTGTAATCAATGAAATGTTTCTTTATGATGAGATTAGTTTGAAAATGAATGGATTGTTTATTGAGAATTGAATTGTGAATTGAAATGAAGTTATTGGAGTTATATTTGAGAAAACATTGGGAGCATTTTCTTTTGTAGGATTAAAGAACCGTTTTCTCAAAATACAGCCAGCACTTTGCCGAAATTTTGAAAAAATTTTATAACACCAGATTTTAATCGATGATTTAAATTTCACAAAAATTGTTTTAAAATCCCTTGTAGTATATCTAATGTGTTATCGGTGGTAAATACGATAATTCATTAGGTGTACTACAGGATCATGTTACATCTTTCAGGGGAGCAGGGAGTGACATGTTTTGTGGTATCAGACCAATGGTTTTAAAGTAAATTTCGAACAGTGAATTTGAAATCTTATTGTCGGTAACTACAACTGCTCAAATGTTTGATCCATATAGTACATTTGCATCATAAAATATGAACTAGTGGAGAGGAATCTCCTTGTGTTGGTTGTACAGGAATAGAAAATCCTGTGAAAATATATGGAAGAGAAGAATGAGATAATAGAACAGTCTATGATGGTAGAAGTACAAGTTGAGGCCCCAGCTCCTCAGAGTGTTTACGGCCCGACTGTACCAGTTTTACTGGTACAAATTACTGCTCAAATGGCACAGCAAATGGCCACTTTCTTTCAAGAAATGGCTAATAATCTATCAGCTCAAGCTCAAGCACAAACCCAACCCCCACAAGGGCAATGTGAAATGGAAAAGGGTGAGAAACATATGGGTCAGAGCTCAAGCAGTAATTTGGGGAAGAGAAAATAATTTGAGGAGCCCCAAGCTCAGGAATATGACAGAGGCGGAACATCAGGGCATAGACCACCAAGACCTAGTTGTCAAACAACTAGAAGTTCCTATCCTCCTCGTATTTGTAACTCTTGTGGCAAGCTACATGGAGGTATTTGCCGTAAGGCCTCTGGAGCCTGCTACAATTATGGAAAGCTTGGACACTTTGTTAGAGATTGTACTAGAGCACCTCAATCTACTCTCCGGAGTTCACAGACAATTTGTCAGAGTCGAGATAGAAATAGAATTGGTACTCCTCGCCACCATAACACAGTGAATCAACCCGAACATAGTAGCACATCAGTCTACTGGTAAGTTCAGATGTAGCTGCTGGTAAGTTCTTAATTTTTGAAAGAAACAATTAGTTATTATTTGATCCCAGCACTACTTAGTTGTGTGTTAGTGTTAGAACTATATGTTCTGTTGCTAATCCTTTACATGGGAATGAATTTTGATGTATTAGTGACTAGTCTTTTAGGATAAAAACTATAATAACAAGTATGATTGATATTAATTTTGGAAGAATTGTTAGCTAAAAGTATTTTCTAAAACACCATAAATTATAAAGCTAATTGGTGAGCCTACTTAATGTAAGGCAAGAGGACCTAAAAGTAAGTTACAGTAATAGAATTACTCTAGATGAGGGCAAAGATGTTACTGTCAGTAATTGTCAAGGGATATTATAATCAAAATCGATTTAGGATATTAGTGGATTCAAGAAAGATAAGATGTTAGAAAACCTAGTCCATGAGGTTATAACGTAGTGACTATGTATTATTCTCGATGTTTGTGTCATAAGCTGCAGATTACAGTACCGATACGGGATTATTCTGTAGAGCTATGTGCTTCCTCATGGTACAATAAACTAAGAATATTTGTAAGTAATCTATAATTTGATACAGTTGCGCCCGAATAGAGTACTATTACAGGAAATAAATGTGAAAATTCTAGTAACAAATTTAAAACTTTAGAACTAGCCTATCAAACAACTACACTTGTAAGGTAGCTAGAGTCAGTGACTTGGTTACATTAATGTGAACTACCTGTACCACAATAATTGCTATAAGTTTAGAGATATCAGTACGACTTATCATCCTCAAACGGATGGACAGTCAAAACAAGTGATTCGGGTAAATTCTAAAACTCATTGAGTTTCTGTAAATAATGAAATGAAATGATAATAATAACCTGTAAAATGTAATAAGCCCTCGAGAATATACTGAGAACTTGTGTCCTTAAATCCGAGGGGAGATGGGACAGATACCTTCCACTAACAGAATTTGTATACAATAATAAATGTCAAGCTAGCAAACAAACGGCACCCTATGAAACACTGTAAGGGAACGGATAACTATGGATTTTGTGATGAGACTTCCGAAAACACAGAATAGTCATGATGTAGTATAGGTTATAGTTAATAAACTAACCAAGTCTGCTTACTTTTTGCCAGTCCGGATGGACTATAGTTAGAGAGATTGGCCAGATTATACATAAATGAGATTGCAAAACTGCATGGAGTGCCAGTATCGACTGTATCAGACAGAGATCCTAGGTTCACTTCTAGATTATGGGGTAGTCTTCAGAGAGCCCTAGGAACTAGATTGAACTTCAGCACGGCATTCCACCCACAGATGGATGGCCAGTCTGAGAGGGTAATTCAGATATTGGAGGATATGCTATAGGCTTGTGTGATTGAGTTTGAAGGTAGTTGGGATACACACTTGCCTTTGGTTGAGTTTGCTTATAACAATAGCTACCAATCAAGCATTGGAATGCCTCCATATGAAGCGTTGTCTGGCAGAAAGTGCAGAACTCCCCTATGCTGGGATGAAGTAGATGAAAGGAAGATGATTGGGCTAGAAATTGTTCGATGAAGCGGAGGAAAAGATCAGATTGAACAGAGATAGACTCAAGGCTGCATCAGATCATCAGAAGTCCTATGTTGGTCTGAAGAGAAGAGATATTGAATATGTAGTGGGTGATAAGGCATTCCTCAAAGTTTCTCCTTGGAGGAGGATTATGAGATTTGGCAGAAAGGAAAGCGAGTCCTCGTTTCATCGGACCATATGAGATTTTGGAGAGAATGGGTCCTTTGGCATATCGGTTGGCATTACCTCTTGAGCTAGAAAGGATACACAGTGTCTTCCATGTATCCATGTTAAGGAGGTACAGATTTGAGCCATCTCATGTACTATCAGTTTAAGAGATTGAGGTAAATCCAGACCTCTCATATGAGGAAGAACCCATAGAAATTCTGGCTAATGAGGTGAAGCAGCTGAGGAATAAACAGACACACCTGGTTAAAGTGCTGTGGAATCATCATTCAGGCTAGGAAGCTACTTTGGAACGTGAAGAGGATATAAGAAGACAGCACCCACAGCAGTTTAGAGACTGATGCCAGGTAAAATTTCGAGACAAAATTTATTTTAAGGGGGGGAGAATTGTAACACCCCTATGTTCGGTGGTGCGTTCTACTGTTCTGGCGATCAGTGTTGTCCGGATAGCTAGGATGCCTAGAACCACACTTAGATATGAGTGAGGAGACATAAAATAAGGAAATACAAGAAAAGAAAATACAAGAAAAACAAAGGAAAAATAATAGCAATGAAGTGTAACCAAGTTAAATGAGTTGAGAACCCTAGCGATGGGTGACCGCACCGGAAGTCACAGCGTGGACCGTTAACTAGCCCTAGAGCGAGGGGAACCCTAGAAAATATTTTTAGGACTTAAATAAATGTCTATTGATGTATAAATACCATTAGAAATATCAAAGAAAAATTAATTAATTAGTACAAAGAAAAGTGGGAAATCGAGAAAACGACAAAACCCGGTGTTACCAAAAAATCGGGAATGCAACCCGAACAGGGGCATTTTGGTCATTTGACACCCTAAGTTGTCTTTTGACCTAACTTTCCATTAAAAATACATGATATTACACTTGGAAAATGTCATGAAAAATTAAATTGGTGGTACCTAATGAAAATAGCAAAAATTGGGAGTTAAATGTGGGAAAATAAAACCCTAACATTAAATTAACATTATATTCTCACTTAGTGGTCCACTAACACCTAAAGTGGACCATTAACCTTCATTTTGGATAGCAGAATTCACCTTCTTCAACCTCTCAAAATTCCAGCTGAAAACTTTCTTGAGAAAACCTCCATGGCCGCATGGTTTACAAGCTCCATGCAACCAAGAATCCCACCTCCATTTCACTAGCTCCCTTCACTAAAATTACTCTACACCACTTGGGTAGTAGATAGGCAACAAGAAGAGCAAGTTTAGGCAAGGTTTTGAAGAGTTTCCAAAGTGGTAAGTAGGTATTTTTGATGTTTGCTTCGTTAAAGTTTGTGTGGATGTTATGGGTACTTGAATTGTGGGAAGATTTTTGGAGTTTGATGTTTGAATGGAGATGTATATTTTTGGCAGCCATGGAAACTCCTTAAGGGCAGTTTATCCTTGCTTGTAAATGGTAGATTAAAGTGTTGATTAAGTGGTTATATGTGTAGGAATAAATTAGGTGATGTATATTAGATGTATGTGAATGTACACTTGATTTTGGAAGCTTGGAAATTAATTGAGAGAGATGTATGAATCGGCAGCTTGAATGGTGAACCAAAAAAATGTGTTTCATGGTTTGGTTTATGGAATATTATTGTTGAATTATGGTACTTGTTATGGCAGCTTGTGCATGTGTATAAAGGTGTGAGTTTGGACATGTAAATGAGCTAGGTTATGTAGTTAAATTGTGTGTAATTTGGACTTGATAAATTCTGCACTATAAGGTGCATATTGAGTGTGATTATAAGCTACCAAAATGAGCAATAATGTGAAATAAAATGTGTTTAGGTTATGGTACAAAATAGAAATGGCATGAATGTGTAACTTGGTAGGCATAGGATGTGTATTTGATGAGTGATGAACAATGTGCAATAGGGCAGTGTGTATTTTGGCCTAGAACCTTAAGTGTGTGGCTCCAATTGGTATGAGACCAATTGGAGGTGAAACTAGGCATAAAAAGTGCCAACTTTCATGAAGGAAGCTTACCAAAATTCTGCTTAGAAGGTAACTTAAAAAATGACCAAATCCGGATTAGTGCAATTAAGGCCTGAAAATTGACCATTTGGGTAGCAGTTAGTGTTTTGGCCATAACTCACTCAAAACAAGTCCAATTTGAAGGAACGGAAGCGTGAAAAACACAAGTTTATGCCATTGAATTCAAAAATTTTCACCTAGGGTCACATGCATCATGCAAGATTTATTTTTATCTATTTGATTTCAATGATAAACAAAATATTAAAACTCTTTTAATATGTTTTTAGATCTATATTTGCCATTTAAGATTTTAAAATTAATCAGATTAATTTTAGAACCCTAGATTAAATCAAGAACGATTACACTAACCTCTTGATGCAATCGCAATGTTCGCGCTTTGAGATTCATCTTTAGGACACCAATGTTGTCCCTCTAGCTTGTCCACACCAAGAACACCTATGGCAGCCCTTGAACAGCTTCTAAAGCCTTTTCTATTAATTAGAAATTCAAGTTCTGCCTTTTAAGAGATTAGAGATGTAAACAGGACACTAGAAACAATTTCTAGTGTTCTTAATTCAAGAGATTGATGGCTAATCTCTTTGAATTGATGAGAGATGAAGAAGAATAGAGGGAGGGCTACAAAATGGCGTGACCAAGGAGTGTGGCTGCTGGTTGTATTTTATTTTCTCATAACAACACTTAAATAGCTAGGTTAACACATTAAACCCTTGCCACATGTCACCCTTTGATTAGCTCTAGGTTTAAGTGACCCAATCACATTGTGCCAAGTGTCAAACCTATATGTAATCTTGATTTTAATCATCTTACATGATTAAAAAACATTTGGCAGGCTTATGTGTTATGCCATGTGTCACCATCTCATGGTGCCACGTGTCACACTGCAAAATGACCAAAATGCCCCTGTGTCTTAATTTTGAGTTCTCAACCCAAAATAATTATTTTTCTTCTTCTAATTAATTTATATCAAATATAAATTAATTAATTAATCTCTATTAATTAATTTCTCATTAATTAAATTCATATTTAAACACTTTAAATATGAATTTAACTTATATTATACATCCAATAATCTAGATTTGTTTTCAAGTCATGCTAGGGACTTTGCAAACTAATTGCAAACCAAACCTATTTAATTAATCAATTAAACTCTTTAATTAATTAATTAAATCATATTTAATTAGGTGATAACTTGTGTATGTGTGTGACTTACTAGGCTCATCACTAATTGGCATTGAGACATGATATCAACTCTTAATATCATCAGAACTCTTTCTTACCATAAATGATTTCTCTAAATCACTTTATAAACCTCATAGACCATGGTTAACACCTAGCATAGCATACCATGGCCACCCAATTAGTAATAAGGTTTACCTTAAATGAACCTATAATCATATGTTACCATGTACTAGAATCTCTCTGTTACAAAATCCCAACTCAAGCTGGAGTCATGGTTTATGTCAAACTCCATTTGCTATGAATATTATGTTCTCTTTTAATTCCAGTTCTTGATTAAAAAGATTTTCTCATCAGAAACTCTTTTCTGAATAATTCTATCTATCCTGGCCAAGAACTTGAAACATCAAGAACAATTAAATGAACATAGGATTTTATCTCTATTTACTTAGAGGAACAGATTCCATCTTGATCAACACCTACCTCCATATATAACTAGTAGAAGCCAACACATGCCCATATACCCATACACAGTACAAGTATGAAAGCAGTATCACACTCATTCTACCTATATACAAGATAACTGTGCTATCTCAGGTCTAAAGATTATATGCACTGATATGATTTATGACAAAATATTAACAAGAGTAAACTCCATGTGCTTGTCATAAGTGTCACTGGTTCGGCCTACTTATCATTTATAAGTGCCTATCATGTTTGTTATATGGCATGAGACTCACCATTCCATCTTATTTATATCTCATATAAATAACTTGGGAACAAACATGAATACAATCTTTCTGGATAAGTCATGTCCTTATTATGAAGTATCCTCGATTG
This sequence comes from Hevea brasiliensis, assembly GCF_030052815.1. NCBI lineage: Eukaryota > Viridiplantae > Streptophyta > Magnoliopsida > Malpighiales > Euphorbiaceae > Hevea > Hevea brasiliensis. The sequence goes on along the minus strand of NC_079499.1, from coordinate 67,243,264 downwards.
TGAACCTATTTATGATACTTCGTGCTAGAAATATTGTCACTCATATTCTTAACAACTTAAGAATAATATTTCTAACAAAATATCAATGGACCTTTTCTATTACACATAAATATATTATGTAAACAGAAAAGTGCAAATGCCTTTTATTAATAAAAATATGTACAAGATACATACTAAATGATATGCTCTAGGGCATACTACTAACAAAATTGACCTGAAAGTTTTACCATGAATAGTTTAGACATATATCTACAGGTCTTATGAAGACACCAAAGCCCAGAAATGACCATAAGCAAGTCAAATAGCTTGCACAAGTTCGGGTCAAAAAACTGGCCGAACCTAAAATGACCAAAAATGACCTAAAGTGACCAATTTTGGTACATTCTGACCGAAAGCCGAAAACCGAGGGAACTAGGCCACCCGGCTAGGTCAAATTAATATACCAAAATTCGACAAATTGCAATAAAATGCAATATACATGGAAATGAATTTGGTAACATGTACTAATACAAAAAGGCTACAAATGTGATATATTGGTAATATTAAAACCTAATTCACCTAGAATGCATCGAGGGTCAACATCTTAGGTTGACTAAGGAAATAATAGAATTCAATGAATTAATTATTAAGCATTATCATTAGAGACAGTTTGAATGAGTACTGAAAGACTTCAAAATTGTGTTTCTCAGTTAGCAAAGACTTAGGGAAGGGGAAGGAAATACTTAGTCAGAGCCAAGAGACAGTTATCAGAGGTTTGTGCACAACTAGTTTTTAACTGATTTTGTTCTGAATATTTCTTATGATTAAATGACATATTTTTCTTATGTATTATGTTTAACAAGCATTGGATTTAATTCAATGATTATTGAAATTGTTATAGTAAGTATGAATTTAGCTGTGCGAAATGGTATTTCCACAAGTATTAAGCATTTGTGAATCGAATAAATTATGTTTTGGAAAATTGTGATAGAACATGTTTTGAATTGTGATGGGCAATTTGCATGGAAAAATGCAAATTTATGATTTGAATTGTGATGAGCATAAAATTATTGGATATTGGAATTGACTTTGAATCGAATTGTATTGTGATTTATGCTCACTAAAAGAATTGTGATATTGTTTTATACCTCACTATGGATGCTTGACTAGGTTATTACCCGTCTCTCTCATTTGTTGAGAAGACAATGGAGTTAGTTGTGTTTTGATTACCATGGTACGTGCACAGGCTTAGATTCTCCTCTTATTAGAGGTTAGATCTAAGTTCTTATTTGTTATGGCCCTTGCGGAAGATTCATTATTGTGATGTGTACTGCGCACGATGATTCGACCTCCCCGACCATAGGGAGTTAGAATCCGATTTGACCTCACCGACCATAGGGAGTTAGAATCACCCCGAAGATGGCCCTTTCGGATTAGTCTTGCATAGTTAGTGAGATACATAATGGTTTTTGAGATACAGAATGTTTTTGAATAGTAAAGAATTGTGATTTCAATTATGATTTATTTATAATTGACTTTGTTGGAATTACCTTAAATGGTTAGTTATGATTTGATAAATTGGACTTCGTGATCAAAGTCATTTTATACAAATGATTCATATTATTGGCAATGAATACTTTGAGTTTTGGAATTTTATGAATATCCAGATTTCCAAATTATTTGCTATAATTTTTATTAAGGTATATTGTACTATGTTTTAAATTATAGTTGTGAACCACTGAATTTACCACTCAGCGATAGCTTTGTATGCTATCGCAGGTGAAAAGACCATAGAGCAATTGAGCAAGCTTCTTTGAAGACACATTCAGATCAGCTCCAGGCATATCATAGGTATACCCATGTACATAGGTTTTGATGTTTGCATGTAATAATATGTATGTAAATTATTTGAGCAGTTGTATAAAAACTCTTATAAATATTTTGACATGTAATTAAATGTAAAGTATTGTAAATATAAATTTGAGATTTCAATTACTTTAATAGTTTTATAATATAAATTTTGAATCTTGTAATCAATGAAATGTTTCTTTATGATGAGATTAGTTTGAAAATGAATGGATTGTTTATTGAGAATTGAATTGTGAATTGAAATGAAGTTATTGGAGTTGTATTTGAGAAAACATTGGAAGCATTTTCTTTTGCAGGATAGAAGAACTGTTTTCTCAAAATACAGCCGGTACTTTGTCGAAATTTTGAAAAAATTTTATAACACCAGATTTTAATCGATGATTAATTTCACAAAAATTATTTTAAAATCCCTTGTAGTATATCTAATGGGTTGTCGATAGGCGAAGTACTGTAATTCATTAGGTGTACTACGGGATCATGTTACATCTTACAGGGGAGTAGGGTGTGACATCTCTCATTTGTTGAGAAGACAATGGAGTTAGTTGTGTTTTGATTACCATGGTACGTGCACAGGCTTAGATTTTCCTCTTATTAGAGGTTAGATCTAAGTTTTTTTTTATGTTATGGCTCTTTCGGAAGATTCATTATTGTGATAGGTACTGTGCACGATGATTCAATCTCCCAGACCATAGGGAGTTAGAATCTGATTCGACCTCCCCGACCATAGAGAGTTAGAATCACCCCGAAGATGGCCCTTTCAGATTAGCCTTGCAAAGTTAGCGAGATAAAGAATGGTTTTTGAGATAAAGAATGACTTTTGCGATAAAGAATGGTCTTTTTGAGATAAAGAATGGTTTGAGATAATGAATGGTTTTTGAGATAAAGAATGGCTTTTGAGATAAAGAATGGCTTTGCATAGTAAAGAATTGTGATTGCAATTATGATTTATGTATAATTGATTTTGTTGGAATTACCTAAAATGTTTGGTTGTGATATGATAAATTAAATTTCATGATCAAAGTCATTTCATACAAATGATTTATTTTATTGGCAATGAATAATTTGATTTTTGGAATTTGATGAGTATCCTGATTTCCAAATTATTTGCTGTAATTTTGCTAAGGTATATTGAACTATGTTTTAAGATATAGTTTTGCGACACTGAGAACACCACTCAGCGATAGCTTTATATGCTGCCGTAGGTGAAAAGAGCATAGAGCAATTGAGTAAGCTTCTTTGAAGAGACATTCATATCAGCTCCAGGTATACCCATGTACACAGGTTTTGATGTATGCATGTAATAATGTGTATGTAAATTATTTGAGCAGTTGTATAAAGTAATTAAATGTAAATTATTGTAAATATAAATTTGAGGTTTCATTTACCTGAATAGTTTTGTAATATTAATTTTTGAGTCTTATAATCAATGAAATGTTTCTTTTATGATGAGGTTGGTTTGAAAATGAAATGATTGATTATTGAGATTGAATTGTGAGATGAAATGAAGTTTCTTGGAGTTGTATTTGAGAAAACATATTGGGAGTGTCTTCTTCTTTTTAGGTTTGAAGAACTGTTTTCTCAAAATACAGCCAGCACTCTGCCTAAATTTTAAAAAAAATTTATAACACCAGATTTTAATCGATGATTTAAATTTCACGAAAATTATTTTAAAATCCCCTGTAGTATATCTAATGGGTTATTGGTAGGCAAAGTACGGTAATTCAGTAGGTGTACTACGGGATCATGTTACATCTTATAGGGGAGTAGGGTGTGATATGTTTTGTGGTATCAAAGCAATGGTTTTAAAGTAAATTTCGAACTGTGAATTTGAAATCTTTTTGTCGATAACTACAACTGCTCAATCCTTTGATACATATAGTAAATTTTCATCATAAATATGAACTAATGGAGAGAAATCTCCTTGTGTTGGTTGTACAGGAATAGAAAATCCTGTGAAATGATATGAAAGAAGAATGAGACAATAGAAACGATGCTGTGATGGCAGAAGTACAAGTTGAAGTCGCAGCTCCACAAAGTGTTGAAGGCCCGATTCTACCAGTTTTACCAGTATAAATTACTGCACAAATGGCCTAGCAAATGGCTACTTTCTTTCAACAAATGGTTGATACTCTATCAGCTCAAGCTCAAGCACAGACCCAACCCCCACAAAGGCAATGTGAAATAGAGATGCAGGAGAAACCTATAGGTCAGAGCTTAAACAGTAATTTGGGAAAGAGAAAAGAATTTAAGGAACCTCGAGCTCAGGGATATGACAGAGGCGGATCATCGAGGCGAGAGAACACCAAGATCTAGTCGTCGAACAACCAGAAGTTCCTATTCTGCCTGTTTCTGCCATGTTTGTGGTAAGCTACATGGAGGTATTTTTCATAAGGCCTCTAGAGCCTGCTATAATTGTGGAAAACTTGGACACTTTGTTAGAGATTGTACTAGAGCACCTCGATCTGCTCTCTGGAGTTCATAGACAGTCAGTCAGAGTCGAGATAGAAATAGAGTTGGTACTCCTCACAACCATAACATAGTGAATCAACCCAAACATAGTAGCGCATCAATTAGAGCGTCCACTATGCGCCAAGGGGAAAGAATAGAAACTTTGGATGTCGCTGCTGGTAAGTTCTTAATTTTTGAAAGAAACAATTAATTATTTTTGTTTGATCCCAGCACTACTTAGTTGTATGTTAGTGTTAGAACTATATGTTCTATTGTTATTCCTTTACATGGGAATAAATTTTAATGCAGTAGTGATTAGTCCTTTAAGATAAGGAATGTGATAATAAGTGAAATTAGTTCTGAAAGAGTTTATCAGCTAAAAGTATTTTCTAAAACACCATAAATTATAAAGCTAATTGGTGAGCCTACTTAGTGCAAGGCAAGAGGACCTAAAAGTAAGTTACAGTAATAGAATTACTCTAGATGAGGGCAAAGATGTTACTGTCAGTAATTGTCAAGGGATATTAGAATCAAAATCGATTTAGGATATTAGTGGATTTAAGAAAGATAAGATGTTAGAAAACCTAGTCCATGAGGTTATAACGTAGTGACTATGTATTATTCTCGATGTTTGTGTCATAAGCTGCAGATTACAGTACTGATACGGGATTATTCTGTAGAGCTATGTGCTTCCTCATGGTACAATAAACTAAGAATATTTGTAAGTAATCTATAATTTGATACAGTTGCGCCCGAATAGAGTACTATTACAGGAAATAAATGTGAAAATTCTAGTAACAAATTTAAAACTTTAGAACTAGCCTATCAAACAACTACATTTGTAAGGTAGCTAGAGTCAGTGACTCGGTTACAATAATGTGAACTACCTGTACCATAGTAATTGCTATAAGTTTAGAGATATCAGAGATATCAGTACGACTTATCATCCTCAGACGGATGGACAATCGAAACAAGTAATTCAGGTAAATTCTGAAACTCATTGAGTTTCTGTAAATAATGAAATGAAAGGATAATAATAACCTGTAAAATGTAATAAGCCCTCGAGAATATATTGAGAACTTGTGTCCTTGAATTCGAGGGGAGATGGGACAGATACCTCCCACTAACAGAATTTATATACAATAATAAGTGTCAAGCTAGCATACAAATGGCACCCTATGAAATATTGTAAGGGAATGGATAACTATGGACTTTGTGATGAGACTTCTAAGGACACAGAATAGTCATGATGTAGTATGGGTCATAGTTAATAGACTAACCAAGTCTGCTCACTTTTTGCCAGTCCGAATGGACTATAGTTGGAGAGATTGTCCAGATTGTACATAAATGAGATTATAAAATTGCATGGAGTGCTAGCATCGATTGTATTAGATAGAGATCCTAGGTTCACTTCTAGATTCTGGGGTAGTCTTCAGAGAGCCCTAGGAACTAGATTGAACTTCAGCACAGCTTTCCACCCACAGATAGATGGCCAGTCTGAAAGAGTAATTCAGATATTGGAGGATATGCTACGGGCTTGTGCGATTGAGTTTGAAGGTAGTTGGGATATACACTTGCGTTTGATTAAGTTTGCTTATAACAATAGCTACCAATCAAGCATTGGGATGCCTCCATATGAAGCTTTATATGGCAGAAAGTGTAGAATTCCACTATGTTGGGATGAAGTAGGTGCAAGAAAGGTGATTGGGCTAGAAATTGTTCAGCAGACAGAGAAAAAGATCAGATTGATCAGATATCGACTCAAGGCTGCATCAGACCGTCAGAAGTCCTATGTTGATCTAAAGAGAAGAGATATTGAATATGCAGTAGGTAATAAGGTATTCCTTAAAGTTTCTCCTTGGAAGAGGACATGAGGAGACAGCACCCACAGCTGTTCAGAAACTGATGCCAGGTAAAATTTCGAGACGAAATTTATTTTAAGGGGGGGAGAATTGTAATACCCCTATATTGAGAAGACAATTGAGTTAGTTGTGTTTTGATTACCATGGTACGTGCACAGGCTTAGATTCTCCTCTTATTAGAGGTTAGATCTAAGTTTTTTTTTTATGTTATGGCCTTTTCGGAAGATTCATTATTGTGATGTGTACTGTGCACGATGATTTGATCTCCCCGACCATAGGGAGTTAGAATCCGATTCGACCTCCCCGACCATAGGGATTTAGAATCACCTCGAAGATGGCCCTTTCGGATTAGTCTTACATAGTTAGTGAGATAAAGAATGGTTTTTGTGATAAAGAATGGCTTTTGCGATAAAGAATGGTCTTTTGAGATAAAGAATGGTTTGAGATAAAGAATGATTTTTGAGATAAAGAATGGTTTTGAATAGTAAAGAATTTTGATTTGAATTATGATTTATGTATAATTGATTTTGTTGGAATTACCTAAGATATTTGGTTGTGATTTGATGAATTGAATTTCACAATCAAAGTCATTTCATACAAATGATTAATGTTATTGGCAATGAATAATTTGATTTTTGGAATTTAATGAGTATCCTGATTTCCAAATTATTTGCTATAATTTTGCTAAGGTATATTGAACTATGTTTTAAGTTATAGTTGTGCACCACTGAGTTCACCACTCAGCGATAGTTTTGTATTCTGTCGCAGGTGAAAAGAGCTTAGAGCAATTGAGTAAGCTTCTTTAAAGAGACATTCATATCAGCTCCAGGTATACCCATGTACACAGGTTTTGATGTATGCATGTAATAATATGTATGTAAATTATTTGAGCAGTTGTATAAAAACTCTTGTAAATATTTTAGTATGTAATTAAATGTAAATTATTGTAAATGTAAATTTGAGGTTTCATTTGCCTGAATAGTTTTGTAATATTAATTATTGAGTCTTATAATCAATGAAATGTTTCTTTTATGATGAGGTTTGTTTGAAAATGAAATGATTGATTATTGAGATTGAATTGTGAGATGAAATGAAGTTTCTTGGAGTTGTATTTGAGAAATCATATTGGGAGTGTTTTCATTTTTTTAGGTTTGAAGAACAGTTTTCTCAAAATACAGCCGGCACTCTGCCGAAATTTTTAAAAAATAACACTAGATTTTAATCGATGATTTAAATTTCACGATAATTGTTTTAAAATCCCTTGTAGTGTATCTAATGGGTTATCGGTAGGCAAAGTACGGTAATTCAGTAGGTGTACTACGGGATCATGTTACATCTTTCGGGGGAGTAGGGTGTGACAATATAGCTCTGAGTTCTTTATATGAAATGTTCTACTATGTTTGAAGTTTCCATCGGTTCAAGAATCACCTAATCGGAGCTTTCTAAAGAGAGTTATTGCTATTGAAAATTTACTGTTTATGTTACTATTCATTGCTTTGACAGATTTATCAACTCAACTTTGCTTAGCAATTTGGTTGGGTTAAGTTTGTAATTAGGCTTCAAGTTCTTTACACAAAATGTTATACTATGTTTTAAGTTTCTATCGGTTCAAAATCACCTAAAAAGGAGTTTTCTGGAGAGAGTTATAGTTTTGCAAAATTTACTATTCATATGATTAATTTGCGATTTCAGTTTTTGGCAGATTTGGTGACTCAAATTTTCTTAGCAATTTGATTGAGTTAAGTCCATAATTTGGCCTTAAGTTCTCCTTATGAAATATTCTGCTATATTTTAGGTTTCCATTGGTTTAGGAATCACCTAAAATAGATTTTTCTAAAGAGAGTTATGGCTATGTAAGGTTCTTGTTCATGTGCCTAATTCTATAGGTTTTGAATTGTATATTTAGTTTCAAGACTCATTTTGGGTGGCTTAAGGTCCTTTTTGGGGTAGAGTGTCTCACAAAAATTCTAGCCCTATGTCTTAAGTTTCATTTCCAATTGGTTTCACACCAATTGGAGTTGTGTAGCTCAAGTTATGGGCTGCCAAACACACTGAATTGTGCAAAATTCTACCCTAAGGTTAAATTTTAATTTCCTCAATTACTTCTACTAACCAACCTCAATTCATATTTAATTCACCCTAAATGACCATAATTTAGCATTAACACATCCATAGCACTCATAGCATAAAAACCCCTAATTTTTCAAATCCCTAGTTTGTATTTTTCCCCAATCCTACCATTTCATTACTTCCATTCATAAACCCAATGTCAATTCAAATTAAAGGAACCTCAAATGACTATAATTTAATACCACACACACCAATTTTACTCTCTAGCATAAAAGCCCTAATTTCTCCGTGAACCCTAATCTTCCATAATTCAATTTATGTAAATCTCATGCAATCTCTTTACCCCAATCATGCATACTACTTCAACTAAGCTTGATTTCATCATCAATTACATTAAAATACATCAAACCCTAATTTTTCCACAATTTGGCCAAAACCCTAATTTAGGTTCCATGCATTATTCCTTTTCAATTTCTCATGAAATTTCATCATAAGTTAACTTAATTCAGAGATAGTATAACTAAGTAAGCATTAAAGAACTCACCTCTTGATGATTTCTTTCCAACTCCTAATTTCTCCCAATTCTTGATCTTCTTATTTCAATCTTTCAATCAAGGTTTAATTTGGTGTTTACTACAAGTTAGATGGAAAAAAACTCTTGAAAGAAAAGTAAGGAATTAAGTTTGGAAGATGGGTGTCAATGGAGGAAGAAGGAAGAAGGAGAAAGAAAGAAAGAGAGGGAGAGGAGAGGTGGGGCAGCAACAATGGGAAAGAGAAGGAAAGGGTCTTTCCTTTATATATTTACCCCTATTTTGATTTATTTAATAAATTTTAATTGAGTTGTCCAAAGCCCATTGGTCCTAAAATTTTAGTTGTGTCATAAAGGTAATTAAAATTTAGATTTTCACTTATTTTCTTTTCTACATATTTTTACTTGAATTTTTCCCCAAAAATTTATTCATAATTCAATTTTTTATTTTCATTTACTTAAATTAACATTTTGGTCAAAAATTAACTCTTGAAGTGAATTGACCAAAATGCCCCTCATCGGGTCATAATCATTCTTTTTCATAATACTCGTTAAATCCTTAGGTCTTTGGTTCAGTTGAATTTTTATTGTGTCTATCTCAATTAATTTTTTTTCTATTTATTTTTGGTCCTTAAGGTGTCTTTGAATAGTATTAGTTACAGACCAAAAATGGTACTATTCATAACTCGGTGGTTTGGGGTGTTACATCATGTCCTCCTCATGCTCCCATGTAGGCTCCTGGCCTGATTGATGGTTCCACAGCACTTTCATTAGAGGTATTTGCTTGTTCCTCAGCTGCTTCACCTCATATGCCAAGATCTTTATGAGCTCTTCATCATATGTCACGTCTGGATTTCCCTCAATCTCCTATACTGGCAAAATGTGAGAGGGGTCTGATGTGTACCTACTCAACATAGAGACATGAAAGACATTGTGAATCTTTTCTAACTCTGGAGGCAATGCCAACCTATATGCTAATGGACCCACTCTCTCCAGAACCTCATATGGCCCGATGAAGCAAGGACTCAGTTTTCCCTTCCTACCAAACCTCATGATCCTCTTCCATGGGAAACTTTCAGAAACACCTTATCACCCACATTGTACTGAATATCTCTTCTCTTTAGATCAATGTAGGACTTCTGTCTATCTGATGCAACTTTGAGACTGTCTCTAACAATCTTAACCTTTTCTTCTGTCGGCTGTACTAATTTTGGGCCAATCAACTTCCTCTCGCCCACTTCATCCCAACACAAGGGAGTTCTACACTTTTTGCCATAAAGTGCTTCATATGGAGACATCCCAATGCTTGACTAATAACTGTTGTTGTAGGCAAATTGAATCAAAGGCAAGTGTGAGTCCCAACTTGTCACACCTTACCCCTCTGTAAGGTAAAACATGATCTCGTAGTACACCTAATAAATTATCGAACTTTGCCTACCGGTAACCCATTAAATATACTACAAGAGATTTTAAAACAATTTTCGTTCATTTTTCTTTTTAGATATTTAAAATCTCCACAATTTTTATAAAAATTTTCAATAGAGTGTAAATCGTATTTTGAGGAAACAGTTCTTTAAAACCTGAAAAGAAAAACACTCCTTACATATTTTCTCACCCACAACTCCATTATTTAATTTCATTTCATAAATCAGCATAAGCAACCCAATGCACAGTTCGAATTAAATCAAACATTGAAACATCTTATTAAGGTAATAAAATTAATATTTACATTCATGAAAGTATTAAAAATTTAGTAATACAAAACTTTATAAGTACATAAAATCTCAAGATAATATTACAATAATTTGTATTTGATTACATTCCAAAAATAATACTACAAAAGAGTTGGTGCAACTGCTCGAATGAAATTACATGCATATAATTACGTAATTATATCAAAATCTAATGTACAAGGGTATACCTATGATATACGCGAAGATAATCCCACTGTCTTCAAGTAATCTCACTCAGCTGCTTTAAATTTTCTTTCACCTGCGATAGCATACAAAGCTATCGCTGAGTGGTGAACTCAGTGATGCACAAACTAATAATTTAAAACTTAATACAAGTTATGCTTTAACAAGTCATAACAGATAAAAATTTAAAATTTCTAAATTCTTCAAAATTTATGACATACAAAAATCAATATTTTCAACCATGTAAATTGTTCATTTGAATAACATTTTGATCAAATAGTAACTATTTATCTATATTTCTTTTAAATGATGAAACAATATAATATTTTTGAATCACTGACAAATTATTTATTTCGATCACTATTTATCAACTTATGCATAATTTAAAGGGTGTTGACAATAATTCACACAGTTGGACCTATGAAACAAAATTTCACGATCGATGACGTGTTGTACACCACGATAAGGCAAACTCTTCTAATAACCGAGGCTAAAAGGAAGAAACAAATAGTAGCTAGTATATGTGAGTACTCATCCAAACTCTTCCCCAACTGGCAAGCCAGAGAGGAAGGAACTCACCCTATCTAGTGGAGTAGATTTCTCACTAGACAAGCTAATGAGAAAACAAAAAATATTGCTATGTCAACTGTGATTTCAAATCATATTCAAAACAATTGTAATTTACAAAAGTGTTTTTAAACTATTAACATATTTAATCATTATAATTTCATGCTCAAGGTTGGCAACACATCAAACTCAAAATTTTCAATTCTCAAAGCCATGCAATAAATCCTTAAATGCATAAGAAAATTTATATTTAATTTGTACAATTTCATTCAACAAGTTAAAGTTCTCAATGCAACTAAAATCATAAATCACATAACAAACTTATTCAAATCAATTTGGAAGTGAAAAATAACAAAAGTGTTAGTTGTGCACAAACCTCTATCTAGGCTTGACTTAGTTCAATTCCTCCTCCTTCCTTGGAGGCTTCTGTCCCACTGAAACACATAATTAAGGTGTTTCAATATATATTCAATTTATTTTTAAGTAATAAATTCAATAATTAAATTTTGTATACTTAATTTATCCCATAAAATTGAGTCATTTGTACTTAGTGTAATCGTGGCTACTATTCATTTAACCAGTTGGTCAAAATATTGACTTTTTCAGATTAATTAGATATGCTAATTCTAATTACACCCACATACCACATTTTGAGTCATATTTTTGTTGGCATTGATTGTCAAATTCAATTCAAAGCCTATTAGGGTTAAATCTCAAAATTTCAGTTTTGGGTTACTTCTTTGTATTGTTCCATTGGTCTGTCTATAGAGAGAATTTGACCAACTTTCCTTCATCAAAGTTGTTCCTTAATGTCTTAGCTTTAATTCCCATTTCGAATCACTCCATTTGGAGTTTTTAAGCTCAAGTTATGTTAATTTCAACGTGGCTGGTCAGATTGGTTTTAACCAGTGCAGGAACCAATTGCTTTTGGCGATTTTAGTGTCGATCGCAACTCACTTTTTGGATGGGTTATGGTCAGAATTTGGGTTTGTGTTCTTCATAACAGCCGTAGTTCTATGTCTCAGCTTTCCATCGATATAAAATTTAGGTCATTTGGACCTTTCTACACCAAGTTATGACCATTAGAACAAGTACTGTTCATATGGTCAGTTTTGCACAGGGGCAGTGTGCCTAATCCAGATTTAACCTAATTTTACACTAGCTTATGGTCATTTTCAGAGCAGGGTTTCTGCATAAAAATTGTTGCATTATGTCTTAATTTCCATTTCCAATTGGACTCACACAAATTGGAGTAACCAATTTTCAGTTATGGCCATTTGAGTTAAGCAAGGTCAAACTACCCAATCGGGGCTGCATCACATTCACCATTTCAATCCCATTCCAACCATTCAAACACATTCCAAATGACTTCAATTGACCATTTCAAACCTCAGTTAGATCCAATTACATCAAATCCCAAAATCTTTAATTTTTCCCTCAATTTCTCATGGTTCAAGAACCCTAATTTAGTTTGCTAAATTTATATCAATTTAATTACACCAATCATATATACAACCTCACACAATTTAGAATTCACCATTAATTAAATCAAAACACCCCATGTAACACCCCTCACCCGACTACAGTGTAGCCGAGCAAGGCGTGCTACAATCGGTGCCGGAGCACCCTAACTTATCTTACTTTATTTTTTTAATAATTTTGAATTCGTTTAATTTAATATTAATTATTTTTTGACGGAGAAACCAGTGGAGTTTCCCCTATTTTATTATTGTTTGGCGTATTTCAATATTCACCTGTTTGAAATTCAATAATATTTTAAAATAAAAAAAAATCTCATCCATGCTAATCATAATTATCTCATCAATCATTCTCATAATTTTCTCATATTTCAAATCTCATCCATACATTTCAATTTCATAATTATTTCCATACTCATATCATCATTTGAAAAATCATCATGTAATTCAAATCTATACTCATTTGTACAAATTCATTCATGCTCCATTCTTATAGCAAAATTCTCAAATTTGCATTAATTTACATCATTTGTAATAATTAAATAAATCCTTAATTTACATGATATACAAATTAATTACAATTTGCTAATTTATATTACAATATAAGAAATAAATAACATACACAAAATACATAATATGCTTAATGTGAACCCTATCCACATGTATTGCTGAGGAGGTGACAACCTTGAACGCTCTGCAGATCAGAACTCCAAAATCTCTGTTTAGTATTTTTACCTGGGCTTTACCTTCAGTACCTGCGCGAGGAAACAATTCCATCGCGCTAAGCATTGCTGCTTAGTGGTGCAATAATATAACAAGGAAATAATATACAAATAAAGATAGAAATAAAATATAATTTAAATAATTAAGATTTATTTATACTTCACATGCGGTTCTAAAATTTAATATGTTTTATCCTAATTTAGTCTTTTTTGGAAGTGTCTATTTCACCAATGTACAGTAATAATGTACATAGAAAGATGATATAAAAATAATAAATTTATGCTTATATTATCATGTAAGTCACATTTATAATATTTATGTATGTTATAATTTTCTTTGCTAATCTTTTAGCATTTTCTCAATACTTTCTAGGTTGTCTCAGATTATTTCATAATAAGTAAATTTTTAATATCGGTCCAGTTCATTTTGATTCTTTATAATAAATAACTATTCTAATTTATTTTAGGTCATCTTACTCATTTATTTAATTTCTAATATTTTTAATTACTAATATTCTTAACTTATTTCAATAAATTTCACTGCCCAAGTAACCTATGACAGGCTGACTAAACTGGATAACGGGTCGTTGGCACTGGACACCGCGGTGTCTCGGGCCGTCATATCATGGGACGCAGAACGTCAACCACGTATGCAGTCAGTATGGCTAAAAAGTCATGATAACACATAATCAGGCATAAAAGCCATGAATGTTGGCATAAAGCCATGAATGCGGGCATAAAGCCATGAATATAGGCACAAAGCCATGAATACAGGCATAAAGCCTTTCGCAGTACTGCTAAAACAATACCCTATTGGCATGCCAAACTATCCAATCTGACACACATGTCTAGGTAATACAAGGGCACATAATATCATTAAATATTAATATATTATGTTTTATGACTTTATTACTTCATGATAAATTTCATAATTTATACATTCATCATAATATTCATACATTCCTTACATCATTCCTATTGATCACAATTCACAACAATGGTGTTCATATACTATTGTACTCAAAACATTTTTCCTTTCTCTTATAAAGAAAACTAATGTTCCATTCATATTTTCATGTGATTCATTTATTCATTACAATATTTATATGAATTCATAACTCTTACAAGGTGTTATTATCTTATTTGTAATAGAAACATATATCTTAATGTAAACCTCATCCCATTTATACTCAACAATCCATCTAGGTTAATGTTATTTCATATTCAAGTGGTATTACTTATGTTTTATTAGACCTACTAGTAATGGAAATAAATCTTAACTATATACTCACATAACTTAAATGTTCATTAAGCCATTTAGGTGATTTACTATTTCTATTCCAAATAATCCATGAATGTTTCATGGATTCCAAATTTCATACCTTAATTTCCTCTACCAATTTAGTTATTATACTTTGTGTCTTTGTATTACTATTCACATTACTATTTACTCAAATTGTTGGCTTTTTAATACATAATAAATTTATTGAACCTAAGTTCTTCAAGATACCACATTTTGCATTCAAAATTTGTTGGTATTGGTTGTCAACACCATTTCCAAGCTTAATATTAATTGGGCAGAATTTTCAGTTTTCATGCCTTGTGTTTACTGTTCCATTGGTCAATTTTTCAGTGGGAATTTGGCAAAATGATCAACATGAAAGTTGTTCCTTATTTTGTCTAATTGAATTTCCTTTTTTGAATCACTCCATTTGGAGTTTTGTAGCTCAAGTAATGGTCCAAAAACCACAACTGGCGGATTGAAATTTTCTAGACGACCATATCTACGGTCTGATGACGATAACTTCAACTCACTTGTTGGATTGGTTCTGGTCATAATTTAGGTTAGATTTTTTCATGAACGTTGTTGGTCTATATCTCAGCTTGTTTTGGGTAAAATTTCAGGTCAATTGGACCATTCTACACTGAGTTATGGCTAAATGACCAAATACTGTTCATTTGGTAATTCTACAGAAAGAGACTGCAGGTCACCCGGATTGGGGCAAGCTTTTGGTCCACTTGGTTTGGTCTTATGGGCATGGTTTCTTCACCAAATTTGTGCCATTATGTGTCTAGTTTCATGTCCAATTGGCCAAACACTAATTGAACCTCTACGATTCAAGTGATGGCTGCCCAAACCTGCTGGACTCATGTCCAATTATGCAGGTCACCTAGGGCAGCCACACTAAACCTAAATCCCATCACTAAACACACTTCATTTCTTGTTTACCAATAACTAAATGGTCACTAATTGACCATTAAAACTCACTTTCATCATTACATGATCAAAGTCTCAATTTCATGCTCAAACCCTAACTCCAATTTCCAATTCATGGCATACACACACCAAACCCATACCAAATCACTTTATCCATCATCTATACTCATCAATAACATAATTAAGCCACTTAATTTCATTAAAAATCAACAACCCTTAAACTTTCTAATGGCTGCCAAATTTAGAGATTTAATTTACTCAACTTTTTCTTTTAATTTCACACAATTTCTACGTGATTTAGCATGCTTACAAGATTAAAGAAAGAAAAGAAATTGTTTAGGGCACTAACCTCTTGTAGCTCAAATCCAAGCCAACCAAGACTTTAATTTTTCTTTACTTTCTTACTCTTTCTTGGCTGCCAAATAATTCTCCTTGGTTTGGGTATAATTTTTAGTGAAGGGAGGATAAGGTTTTAAGGTGAATTGAAGTGGGAAATGAAGCTTAAGGGAGCTTTAATGGTGGAACCTCTTCTCTCTCTCTCTCTCAACGTTTTTGGCTGCCTAAAGGTTGAAGATGCAGATTGGTTTTTCAATTTTTTCGTCTCTTTTATCTCTTTTAATGAGTTTAACAAATTGTGATTGGTGGAGGAAATTTAAATGACATCATATGATGTCATAATTAGCATTTTCTTTCATTTTCTTTTCTTCTCTTCTCTACTCATTTTCAATTTAATTTTTAGCAATTTTTATTCATATTTTAGATCATAATAATTATTTACTTAACTGGACAAGTCGGCCAAAAATCATCTTTGAAGACGAAATGACCAAAATGCCCTCCGTTTGGCTTATTGAGCCAAAATTGTCTGTACCGATTGAAAAATTTTCCTAAGTATTTTCTTGGCATTCTAATGCCATAGAAACCTCAATGACCCTTCTCTGGAGTCCCAAAAATTATTTTATGAATTTTCCCCCAGGTCTAGGGCTCCTAGTTGCGAGAACCACAACTTCCTACTAGGTTACCCATCGCTTGGGCACCGGCTCATTTAACTTGGTTGTATTTTATTTCTAAAATTTTTCCTAAATTTTTTTTATTAATATTTGAGTTATTTATGACTCCTCACTCTAGTCTAATTATTTTTCCAGACGTTCTAGCTGTTCGGACCAACACCGATCACCGGAACAGTTGAATGTACGGAATTGCTACAGTGAGGGTGTTACAATTCTTCCCCTCTAATTTAAATTTCGTCCTCGAAATTTACTGGGTGTAGGTATCTAAGATAATTCTTTTACCTTTCTATTGCTCCCTCTGTTTACTTCTTTTATATATATGGTACTATTTAGTCTTTTCGAATATATGATTATACACTTAGGCATATCATAAAGGAAATACTTTACCTCAAATTCACATCTGGGGCTTCTTGCTCCTCTTCGGCTTGGATGACATTTGGAAGTGGTGTTACTGTTGTACTTCGTCCTTCCACGGCCCCTGTCTGGGTCCGTGGTAAATTCCTCTTAGGACAATCTTTCAGACGATGGTCTATGGCCCCACATCTATAACAGGCTCCAGTTAATCCCCTACATTCACCTTTATGTCACTTGTTACAATGGCCACATTTTCTTGCTAGTCCTGGCGCACTCACTACTAGTGTTTCTGGTTGATCTCCTCTGGGTATAGGTCTGGGTCTGGATCTCCTACTTTGATCAGATGTCATACTTAACTGTTCTCTTAGCCTCTTATTACTAGACTGTCCAAATTTCCTCTTTTGCTGATCACCACTCCTCTTCTATTCTTCTTCATGAACACAGCTAATATATTTCTTTCTGAACTCTATCACAAAGAATTCCCAAGTTACGTTGACTGGTGGCACTACCTTGGTTACAAAATCCCACCATCGATATGCAGCTTCTTGTAACAATGAAACTGCACACTCCAAACTTTGTTCTGGTGTGCAATGGAGCTGCTGTAGGACTCTTTCAGTCCTTTCTAACCAATACTCTGCCGCTGAAGAATCATCTTCCTTTCTACCATTGAAATCTACAGCTCCATACTTCCTAATTTTTCCTAGAGGTGATTTCTGCTAAGACAGTGGTGGAATAACCCCAGTCATCTGTCGAAAGAATCCAGTCATCTGCTCAAACAAGGCCTGTTGGGGTTGTACAGGCACCTCTTGCACTAGTGGAGCAGGATCTCCTCGATTTCCAATATCAATCCCAGTCGGAATACAGCTTACTACTTCTTCTTCTACTACCCTCTGCGATTCTGAGTCCATACCTTAACCTAAAATAACCAAGAAAAATAGATCTGCATTATTGTCACCTCAACTCATATGAATGCAATGCATGTTATGCACACTATCTCATTCTATCTATCTATGCCTAGGAACGCCTAAACCGTGCTCTGATACCAATAAATGTAACACCCCTCACCAGACTACAGTGTAGCCGAGCAAGGCGTGCTACAATCGGTGCCGGAGCACCCTAACTTATCTTACTTTATTTTTTTAATAATTTTGAATTCATTTAATTTAATATTAATTCTTTTTTGATGGAGAAACCAGTAGAGTTTCCCCTATTTTATTATTGTTTGGCGTATTTCAATATTCACCTGTTTGAAATTCAATAATATTTTAAAATAAAAAAAAATCTCATCCATGCTAATCATAATTATCTCATTAATCATTCTCATAATTTTCTCATATTTCAAATCTCATCCATACATTTCAATTTCATAATTATTTCCATACTCATATCATCCTTTGAAAAATCATCATGTAATTCAAATCTATACTCATTTGTACAAATTCATTCATGCTCCATTCTTATAGCAAAATTCTCAAATTTGCATTAATTTACATCATTTGCAATAATTAAATAAATCCTTAATTTACATGATATACAAATTAATTACAATTTGCTAATTTATATTACAATATAAGAAATAAATAATATACACAAAATACATGATATGCTTAATGTGAGCCCTATCCACATGTATTGCTGAGGAGGTGACAACCTTGAACGCTCTGCAGATCAGAACTCCAAAATCTCTGTTTAGTATTTTTACCTGGGCTTTACCTTCAGTACCTGCGCGAGGAAACAATTCCATCGCGCTAAGCATTGCTGCTTAGTGGTGCAATAATATAACAAGGAAATAATATACAAATAAAGATAGAAATAAAATATAATTTAAATAATTAAGATTTATTTATACTTCACATGCGGTTCTAAAATTTAATATGTTTTATCCTAATTTAGTCTTCTTTGGAAGTATTTATTTCGCCAATGTACAGTAATAATGTACATAGAAAGATGATATAAAAATAATAAATTTATGCTTATGTAACACCCCTCACCCGACTACAGTGTAGCCGAGCAAAGTGTGCTACATTCGGTGCCGGAGCACCCTATCTTATCTTACTTTATTCCTTTCATATTTTGATCTCGTTATATTTTAATATTAATTATTTTTCGACGGAGAAACCAGCGGAGTTTCCCCTATTTTATTACCAGTTGACGTATTTTACTATTTACCTGTTTGAAAGTTTCAATAATATTTTACAAATAAAATCTCATCAATTATTTTCATAACTATCTCATTCATACATTTCAATTTCATAATCATTTCCATTCATACTCAATTCATATGTAAATATTCTCAAATTACATAAGCAAAATTTTCAAATTTCCTTAATTTACATAATTTACAAAATAATTACAAAATTTCATAATTTACATCATAATACAATATCTAGCATTTTATACAAAATACCAAATAGCATCTATATGGGCCCTATCTACATGCATTGCTGAGGAGGTGACAACCTTGAATACTCTAGCCACTTCTGCAGATCTGGACTCTAGAAATCTTAGTCAAAGTACCTGCGCGAGGAAACAATCCATCGCGCTAAGCATTGCTGCTTAGTGGTGCAATAATAGAACAAGAAAATAAAATATACAAATAAAGAAAGAATGGAGCATAATTTGAATATTTAAGAATCAATTTAATTTAATACAATGTGTCTAATATTAATTATCTTTTGTTCTCCTTTGTTCGCTTTGGAAGCGTTTAATTCCGAAATTCACAATGATGATGTACAACATACAGAATTAATAAAAGTATACTCAGTTTATATTTATATGGCAATAGAAGGTACATTTAAAATATTTAGTTAAGTTATACCTATTTTTTTGCAACTCTTTTATCATTTTACTTAACAATTTTTATGTGGTTTGGATCATTTCATAATTGTAACTAATTCTTTTGAAGTCTTATTAACTCATTTATTTGATTTCTAACATTTTTAATTACTAATAGTCTTAATTTTTTTCAATAAATTACACTTAATTTGTTTCAATAAATTACACTGCCCAAGTAACCTATGACAGGCTGACTAAACTGGATAACAGGTCGTTGGCACAGGACACCGCGGTGCCTCGGGCCGTCATATCATGGGACGCAGAACGTCAACCACGTATGCAGTCAGTATGGCTACAAAGCCATGATAACACATAATCGGGCATAAAAGCCATGAATGTTGGCATAAAGCCATGAATATGGGCATAAAGCCATGAATACGGGCATAAAGCCTTTCGCAGTACTGCTAAAACAATACCCTATTAGCATGCCAATCTATCCAATCTGACACACGTGTCTAGGCAATACAAGGGCACATAATATCATTAAATATTAATATATTGTGTTTATGAATTCATTATTTCATGATAAATTTCAATTATAATTCATACATTCATTTGATCATTTTTATGATCACAATTCACATCAATTATCCTTTTA
Organism: Hevea brasiliensis; assembly: GCF_030052815.1. NCBI lineage: Eukaryota > Viridiplantae > Streptophyta > Magnoliopsida > Malpighiales > Euphorbiaceae > Hevea > Hevea brasiliensis. Next base: position 67,222,812 of record NC_079499.1, on the reverse strand, counting down.
TACCATAGTACTCAAAATACTTCTCCTCTCTACAATAATGAGAACTAATGTCTCATTCATACATTAATATGGTTCATTTATTCATTCATTATGTTATTCATATTGATGACAATTCTAAACAATGGTTCACATGTACCATTGTATTCAAACATTTTTCCTTTCTCATTTATACATTCAAGAATCTACTTATGTAATTACAAATTTTATATTTCAAGTTGAGTTACTAATATTTTATGAATTCCATTTGTGATGGGCATATAAGCCCTAACTATCTATTCACATCAATTAGGTGACTTATTTATCATGTTTCAAGTAATCCATGAATATTTCATGGATTTCAAATTTATGGTCTTAATTTCCTTTTAACAATTTTGACTAAGATACATAGTCCACATTTGTCATACAATTCTAAGAATTTAAGCTTAGAATTGGTTCTAGGTCTTCATCTTAGTTTGTTACTCATTTTGATTACTATTCACCTTACTAGTCAACCAAAATGTTGACTTTTTCATACTTAAGGGATATGTTAATTCTAATTACACCAAGATCTCACATTTTGAGTTTTACATTTGCTAGTATTAATTGCCAATTGCAATTTAAAGTCCCCTAGATGCATTTCTAATTTCAAATTTTGAATTTCAAGTTTTGGTGTCACTATTCACCTCATTGGTCAATAAAAATGTTGACTTTTGCATAGAAAATAGGTATATTGGTTTTGACACTCCCAACATACCACATTTTGCATTTAAAATTTGTTGGAATTAAGCACCCATACCATTTCTAAACTTAAAACCAAGAGGGCAGAATTTTCAGTTTTTGAAGCCTAAATTTACTGTTCCATTAAGCACTGTTGCAGTGGGAATTTGAGGAAATGGTAAACATGAAAGTTGTTCCTTTTTTTGTCTATTTGAATTTCTTTTTTTGAATCACTCAATTTGGAGTTTTGTAGCTCCAGATATGGTCCAAAAACCACAGCTGGCCGGATTTCAATTCTGCAGAATTTACCAAATCTACAGTACCATGAACAGTGACTGTGACTGCCATTTGGGTTAGGTTCTGGTCATAATTTGGGGTAGCTTTCTTCATGAAAGTTGTTTGTCTAGGTCTTAACTTGTTGCTGTAAAAATTTCAGGTCAATTGACCATTTCTACAGTGAGTTATGGCCAAATGAACAGTTACTGTTCATTTGGTCATTCTGCAGAATCAGTTTGCAGGGTATCCGGATTAGGGCCAACTTTTTGTCCTCTTGCTTTGGTCTTTTGGGCATGGTTTCTTCAGCAAAAATGTGCCATTATAAGTATAGTTTCATGTCCAATTGGCCAAACACCAATTGGACCAACACAGCCAAAGATATGGCAGTCCAAACAGGCTGGACTCACAGCCTCCCTGCTGCTATCACTAGGCAGCCTGCCCATTCCACTTTGCCATGCAATAGTTCACTCCAAATTATGGTCAACTTACCTCAAATGGTCACTAATTGCCCATTAAAATGTTCTTTAACAATTTCATAAGAAAAGTCAAATTTTCACTCCCAAAACCCTAACCCTAATTGACCAAGCCTCCAATTCATGCATCCCACTCCTAATTTGCTATACTAATCATATAATTTATAAGAGGGGCAGCAATATGTCACTTTAAACCAAAGATTTCTCCTAACCCTAAATCATGTCAAGGCTGCCAAAACTTCATGGAATATAACCATGCTTCATTAATTCATTTTTTGTCAAATTTTTAACTTAACTTAGCTCAAATTCATGATTAAAAAGATGTAAAAGCAAAGGTTATGGCACTAACCTCTTTGGTGACTTTCTAAGCTTGTTCACACCTCACTTTCTTCCACTTTCTCTTCTTCTAATTGCTGCCCAAGTCTTGCTCTAGTGGTAAGGGAAAATTTTAGTGAAGGGACGACAAGGTTTTGAGGTGATTTGAAGTGGGAAATGAAGCTTAAGGGAGCTTTAATGGTGGAACCTCTTCTCTCTCTCTCTCTCAACGTTTTTTAGGCTGCCCAAGGTTGAAGATGCAGATTGGTTTTTCATATTTTTGGTCTCTTTTATCTCTTTTAATGAGTTTAACAAATTGTGATTGGTTGGGAGTAAGTGAGTGACATCATGTGATGTCATTATCTTTAATTTTCTTTATTTTCTTTTCTTTTCTTTTCCACTAACTTCAAATTAATTTTTCATCAACATTAATTCATATTTTATGTCATAATAATTATTTACTCAATTGGACAAGTCGGCCAAAAATCGTCTCTAAAGGCGAAATGACCAAAATGCCCTCCGTTTGGCTTAACGGGTCAAAATTGTCTGTACCGATTGAAAATTTTTTCTAAATATTTTCTTGGCATTCTAATGCCATAGGAACCTCAATGACCCTTCTCTGGAGTCCCTAAAATTATTTTATGAATTTTTCCCCGGGTCTAGAGCTCCTAGTTGCGAGAACCGCAACTTCCCTCTGGGTTACCCATCGCTTGGGCACTGGCTCATTTGACTTAATTGTATTTTATTTCTAAAATTTTTACTAAATTTTTCTTATTAATATTTGAGTTAATTATGGTTCCTCACTTTAGTTTAAATATTTTTCCGGACGTTCTAGCTGTCCGGACCGACACTAGTCACCGGAACACTAAAATGTACGGAGTTGCTACCGGGAGGATGTTACAGCTTATATTATCATGTAAGTCACATTTATAACATTTATGTATGTTATAATTTTCTTTGCTAATCTTTTAGCATTTTCTCAATACTTTCTAGGTTGTCTCAGATTATTTCATAATAAGTAAATTTTTAATATCGGTCCAGTTCATTTCGATTCTTTCTAATAAATAACTATTCTAATTTATTTTAGGTCATCTTACTCATTTATTTAATTTCTAATATTTTTAATTACTAATATTCTTAACTTATTTCAATAAATTTCACTGCCCAAGTAACCTATGACAGGCTGACTAAACTGGATAACGGGTCGTTGGCACTGGACACCGCGGTGTCTCGGGCCGTCATACCATGGGACGCAGAACGTCAACCACGTATGCAGTCAGTATGGCTAAAAAGTCATGATAACACATAATCAGGCATAAAAGCCATGAATGTTGGCATAAAGCCATGAATGCGGGCATAAAGCCATGAATACAGGCACAAAGCCATGAATACAGGCACCTTCCGCAGTACTGCTAAAACAATACCCTATTGGCATGCCAAACTATCCAATCTGACACACATGTCTAGGCAATACAAGGGTACATAATATCATTAAATATTAATATATTATGTTTTATGACTTTATTACTTCATGATAAATTTCATAATTTATACATTCATCATAATATTCATACATTCCTTACATCATTCCTATTGATCACAATTCACAATAATGGTGTTCATATACTATTGTACTCAAAACATTTTTCCTTTCTCTTATAAAGAAACTAATGTTCCATTCATATTTTCATGTGATTCATTTATTCATTACAATATTTATATGAATTCATAACTCATACAAGGTGTTATTATCTTATTTGTAATAGAAACATATATCCTAATATAAACATCATCCCATTTATACTCAACAATCCATCTAGGTTAATGTTATTTCATATTCAAGTGGTATTACTTATGTTTTATTAGACCTACTAGTAATGGAAATAAATCTTAACTATATACTCACATAACTTAAATGTTCATTAAGCCATTTAGGTGATTTACTATTTCTATTCCAAATAATCCATGAATGTTTCATGGATTCCAAATTTCATACCTTAATTTCCTCTACCAATTTAGTTATTTTACTTTGTGTCTTTGTATTACTATTCACATTACTATTTACTCAAATTGTTGACTTTTTAATACATAATAAATTTATTGAACCTAAGTTCTTCAAGATACCACATTTTGCATTCAAAATTTGTTGGTATTGGTTGCCAATACCATTTCCAAGCTTAATATTAATTGGGCAGAATTTTTAGTTTTCATGCCTTGTGTTTACTGTTCCATTGGTCAATTTTTCAGTGGGAATTTGGCAAAATGATCAACATGAAAGTTGTTCCTTATTTTGTCTAATTGAATTTCCTTTTTTGTATCACTCCATTTGGAGTTTTGTAGCTCAAGTAATGGTCCAAAAACCACAATTGGCCGGATTGAAATTTTTCTAGACTGACCATATCTACAGTGCAGTGAACAGTAACTTCAACTCACTTGTTGGATAGGTTCTGGTCATAATTTGGGTTAGATTTTTTCATGAAAGTTGTTGGTCTATATCTCTTCTTATTTTGGGTAAAATTTCAGGTCAATTGGACCATTCTACACTGAGTTATGGCTAAATGACCAAATACTGTTCATTTGGTCATTCTGCAGAAAGAGACTGCAGGTCACCCGGATTGGGGGAAGCTTTTGGTCCACTTGGTTTGGTCTTATGGGCATGGTTTCTTCACCAAAGTTGTGCCATTATGTGTCTAGTTTCATGTCCAATTGGCCAAACACTAATTGAACCTCTACGATTCAAGTTATGGCTGCCCAAACCTGCTGGACTCATGTCCAATTCTGCAGGTCACCTAGGGCAGCCACACTAAACCTAAATCCCATCACTAAACACACTTCATTTCTTGTTTACCAATAAGCAAATGGTCACTAATTGACCATTAAAACTCACTTTCATCATTACATGATAAAAGTCTCAATTTCACGCTCAAACCCTAACTCCAATTTCCAATTCATGGCATACACACACCAAACCCATATCAAATCACTTTATCCATCATCTATACTCATCAATAACATAATTAAGCCACTTAATTTCATTAAAAATCAACAATCCTTAAACTTTCTAATGGCTGACAAATTTAGAGATTTCATTTACTCAAGTTTTTCTTTTAATTTCACACAATTTCTACTTGATTTAGCATGCTTACAAGATTAAAGAAAGAAAAGAAATTGTTTAGGGCACTAACCTCTTGTAGCTCAAATCCAAGCCAACCAAGACTTTAATTTTTCTTTACTTTCTTACTCTTTCTTGGCTGCCAAATAATTCTCCTTGGTGTGGGTATAATTTTTAGTGAAGGGAGGATAAGGTTTTAAGGTGAATTGAAGTGGGAAATGAAGCTTAAGGGAGCTTTAATGGTGGAACCTCTTCTCTCTCTCTCTCTCAACGTTTTTGGCTGCCCAAAGGTTGAAGATGCAGATTGGTTTTCCAATTTTTTGGTCTCTTTTATCTCTTTTAATGAGTTTAACAAATTGTGATTGGTGGAGGAAGTTTAAATGACATCATATGATGTCATAATTAGTATTTTCTTTCATTTTCTTTTCTTCTCTTCTCTACTCATTTTCAATTTAATTTTTAGCAATATTTATTCATATTTTAGATCATAATAATTATTTACTTAACTGGACAAGTAGGCCAAAAATCATCTCTGAAGACAAAATGACCAAAATGCCCTCCGTTTGGCTTTTTGAGCCAACATTGTCTGTACCGATTGAAAAAATTTCCTAAGTATTTTCTTGGCATTCTAATGCCATAGAAACCTCAATGACCCTTCTCTGGAGTCCCAAAAATTATTTTATGAATTTTCCCCCAGGTCTAGGGCTCCTAGTTGCGAGAACCGCAACTTCCTACTAGGTTACCCATCGCTTGGGCACCGGCTCATTTAACTTGGTTGTATTTTATTTCTAAAATTTTTCCTAAATTTTTCTTATTAATATTTGAGTTATTTATGACTCCTCACTCTAGTCTAATTATTTTTCCAGACGTTCTAGCTGTTCGGACCAACACCGGTCACCGGAACAGTTGAATGTACGGAATTGCTAAAGTGAGGGTGTTACACCCCAAATTTCTACCCTTTCATGGTTGATTGAATTCTATACTCTCCCCCTTCATACATGTATAATTCTCCATTTCTCATGTTATCTTAACTCATTTACTCTTAAATTTACCAAATATATAAGAAGAAAGCTTGGGACTAGCTTACCTCACTTAGGTAACTTTTAAATCTTCAATTTCTTCAAGATTTTTCCCTTGTTCTTGCTTTCAATCTTCTTAACCAAGGGTAATTAGCAAGTCTTTGTTGATGAACTATGAAATTCATGGTTAAATTTAGGGTTTATAAAGACATAAGGGGAGCTTTCATGGTGGAATAAAAAAAAAAAAAAGAGAGAGAGAGATGAGAGAGATGTGTGATGGCAAAAGAAGGTTGAAGATGACCAAAATTGCTTTTTAATTTTCTTTTATCTCTAATTATTTTTATCTCAAAAATAATTAATTAAATAATAAATATTTCTTAAGTCATGCTTACCTCATTTGATGATGTCATAATCTATTTATTACAATTTCTTTTCTTTCTCTTTTATTTTTTCCATAACTTCTTCAATTTAATTCTATATTTCACAATTTTAATTTCTTATATTTTATTGGACATTTAGGCCATGAGTCACCTCTAAGGGTGAATTGACCAAATTGCCCTTTGCCGGTCTTATCCAATTTACTAATAATTCAGTATTTCTTTCGGAACCCTGATCTAATTATTTGTCCTACTTATGTACTCTTTTCTGTGATTTTCTCTTTTCTACTAGCTTCACAATAATTCTTAGGACTGCAGTGTCACAATGTCCCATTCAAAATTGGGGTTGGAACTGACCTCGTAGTCACTTCCCGGTAAGGTCACCCATCGCTGTGACCCCCGGCTCTTTTAACCTTTTATGTTTTATTTTTATTATTTGTATTTCACCTTCTAGTAATTACTATTAATTTTTGTTCAGGGCTTTTCTAGGTGATATAAGCATATGTCTAGACCTCCTAACTGTCCGGACAGACACCGGTCACCAGAACGGTAGAATGCATAGACTGCTTAAGATAGGGGTGTTATACAACTTCCCTCAAATTCAATCACACAAGCCCTAAGCATGTCCCCCAAAATTTGAATGATCGTTTCAGACTAGCCATCTATTTGTGGATGGAATGCTGTACTGAAGTTCAATATAGTTCCTAGGGCTTTTTGAAGACTACCCCAGAATCTAGAAGTGAACCTTGGATCTCTATCTGATACAATAGACACTGGCACTCCATGCAACCTCACCACTTCATCAATGTACAGTTTGGCCAATCTTTCCAAGCTGTAATCCATCCTCAATGGCAAAAAGTGTGCAGACTTAGTCAATCTATCAACAATAACCCAAACTGCATCATGATTCTTTTGTGTACATGGAAGTCCTGTCACGAAATCCATAGTGAATCTTTACCATTTCCACTTAGGAATTGGCAATGGCTTTAGCAACCCTGTAGGCACTTAGTGTTCTACCTTTACTTACTGACAAGTTAGGCATTTGGCAACATATTCTGCAATGTCTTTCTTCATTTTCCTCCACCAATAGTGCCCTTTCATAGTTTTGTACATTTTAGTTTCAGTAGGGTGCATAGCAAAAGGTGAATCATGTACTTCCTTTAAAATGATTTGCCTCAGTTCAACATTATCAAGAATGCACATTCTGCCTTGATATAACAACAAGCCCTCATCATTTACCAATAATTCTAGTTTCTTGCCATCCCGAGCCTCTTCCATCAACTTCACTTACTTATCATCATTTTGTGTAACTGCTTTAATTTATTTTGTCAGCATTGGCTTCACTTGCCAAGTAGCTACCATCTGCCCATCTTCATCGATCTCTAGATTAGCATGCAATGCCCTTAACTCATGCACCATGGACAATGGAGAAACCCTAAAACCAGCCATAGTCTTGCGACTTAAAGTATCATCTACAACATTAGCTTTTCTAGGCTGATAGTCTATCAAATAATCATAATCTTTTATCCGCCCTAACCATCTCCTCTGCCTCAAATTTAACTCCTTCTATGTGCCCAAGTACTTCAAACTTTTAAGATCTGTGTATATATAACATATCTCCCCATACAAGTAATGTCTCCAGATCTTCAAGGCAAAGACAATAGCTGCTAGCTCCAAGTCGTGTGTAGGATAATTCCTCTCATTTGGTTTAAGCTGGCGAGAAGCATCAGCAATGACATTTCTATCTTGCATCAACACATAGCCCAATCCATTATGAGAAGCATTACTTGTCACACCTTACCCCTCTGTAAGGCATAACATGATCCCATAGAATACCTAATGAACTACCGAACTTCACCTACCGATAACTCATTAAGTACCCTACAAGGGATTTTAAAACAATTTTCTTAATTTTGACAAGTGGTGAGCATTTTCTAATAGGTATTTAAAACATTTAGTTAAAATTAAAACTAGTTAATATTTTTGGCCCATTTTATTTTTACGCAAATTTTATAAAAATTTTGACAGAGTTCCCTCTGTATTTTGAGAAAACAGATTCTTCAAATACTGTAAAAGCACTTCTAGAAATTTTTCTCAATAACTGCTTCAATTTCACAATCAAACTCAATCCATTTCTCAAGTTCAAAATTCAATAATCCTCAAAATACTAACAATACATTTCATTCAAATTAAATAAAATAGTTCCATTCATATTTCATTAGAAATAAAACAATTTAGATACAACATTACAAAATTTACATTAAGAGAATTTCAAACTACAATATATATTACAACTTTATACAAATTTTATACAAACTGCTCAAGACCCATTTTTACATGTCCATACATTTATGTGTAATATATACATCAAAAGAAATATTCTGATTAGGGTATAAATTATACCCGAAGACTTTAAGCTGATAGCACCTCACACCTCAGCAGCTCAGTCTGCTGCTCCTCTAGTCTCTGTATCTGCGACAGCAATAGAAGCTATCGCTGAGTACTAGGACTCAGTTGTGCACAAACTAATAATTTAAAACTTAATACAATTTATGCTTGACAATTCATAACAAATAGAATTTTAAAATTTCTAAATTCTTCAAAATCTATGACCTTCAAATCAACATTTTCATTCATGCAAATTATTCATTTGAATAACTTTTTGATCAAATAGTAACTATTTATTTACATTTCTTTTAAATTCCGAAACAATACAAAAATTTTTGAATCACTGACCAATTATTTATTTCAATCATAATTTATCAAATCATGCATAGTTTAAAGGGCGTTGCCAACAATACACACAGTCGAACCCATGACCCAAAATTTGAATAGATGCCGTGTTGTACACCACGACATTTCACATTCTCCCAATAACCGAGGCTAAAAGGGAGAAACAAAGACTAGCTAGTATATATGAGTACTCATTCACATCATTCCCCAACTGGCAAGCTAGAGAGGAAGAAACTCGCTCCATCAAGTGGAGGAGTTGTCTCACTAGACAAGCCAATGAGAATTCACAACATATTTTATCATGTCAACTGTGGTTTCAAATCATATTCAAAACAATTTTTATTTACAAAGTGTTTACAAATCATCAGCATATTTAATCATCATAAATTCATGTTCAAGGTTGGCAACACATCAAACTTAATATTTACAATCATCAAAGCAATGCAATAAATCCTCAAATGCATAAGAAAATTTATATTCAAATTATACAATTTCATTCAATAAGTTAAAATTCTCAACACAACAAAAATCATGAATCATATAATAATTTATTTCAAATCAATTTGGAATTGAAAAACAACAAAAGAGTTAGTTTTGCACAAACCTCAAACGAGTCGTCCCTTAGCCTCGACTCGGTTCCTCGGGTTCCTTCCCGATATTCTTTTTAACTGAAACACACAATTTTACAATGTTTCAGTACTAGAACTTAACATAAATCCAAAATAAGTTTAGCTTCACAATTACCTAGCTCTAACGTGCTAATTTCGACGTTCTTGAAATTTTTGTGTTTCGGGTTACTATTCACTGCACTATTCAAGTCAAATAGTTGACTTTCTAAGGCTTAATAGGTATGGGAACTCCAGCTTTACCCACATACCACATTTTGGTCATTAAACTTGTTGGTTTTGGTCATTTTCTCCAAGCTTAAGTCATTTTGGCAAAATTGCCAATTTTCGGTTTTGGTGCTCCAAAGTTACACTGTTCCATTGGTCAATCTACTGTTGGAATTTGGCAAAACTTCCTTTATAGAAAATGTTCCTTATTGTCTTAAGTGTATTCTCATTTTTGGATCACCCCAATCGTAGTTTTGTAGCTCAAGTTATGGCCATAATACAATTACTGTTCACGTGCACTGTTCATACTGGTATTTTGGTTCCGGCAGATTTTTGGTCCAATTTTGTTCAGTAATTTGGTCAAGTTAAGTTCATAATTTGGTCTATCTTTCTTCATATGAAATGTTCTACTATGTCTTAGGTTTCCATCGGTTCAAGAATCACCTAAATCCGAGTTTCCTAGAGAGAGTTATAGCCCTTCAAACATTACTGCTCAATGGCAATTCTGCAGAATCACAGGTACAGTAACTCAACTTTGTTCAATGATTTGAATTGGTTAATGGCATAATTTGGGTTGGTGTTCTTCATGAAAGTTTTAGATCTATATCATATCTAATTGCTGGTAAAATTTCAGGTCATTTTGACCTTCCTAACTCGAGTTATGACCAAATGAACAGTTACTGTTCATTACTGTTCATTTGGTCAGTTTGGTGCGATGTGACTGCTCTCATTTCACTTTGGTCAATTGGTTCACCCAGTTTTGGTCAGTTTTTGGGCATGGTTCCTCAATGAAAATTGTGCCCTTTTATGTCTATTTTCATCCCCAATTGGTGGCATATCAATTGGGCTTGTAAAATTCCCGTTTTGGTTCTTCAAAGTAGGTTTGGTCATGCTGCCAGCAGCATGACCATTTGACCTACGAATTTGGTTTCACTTCCAATAATTCAAACACAACTTATTTGGTCACAATTGACCATTTTTCACTTCACAATAGGTTAAACATGCCATTTACTCATTTCTTGCATTTTTGGTTCACAACCCTAAGTCCCAAAACCCTAACTCACTAAGTTGTTTCATTTAACCAATTCAATGCCTATATACATGCTTCTTTAACTCTATCAAGCTCATATACACCTTTAAGTCCATCAAATTCATGCACACACATCAAACCCTAGCTAGCCTAAATTCAGCTTTGATCCCTCGCAATTATTTTTGTTTCATTTTAAGTTACTTTCTAAGTTAATTAAACTAAGAACATAGAAATTTAGTAAAAGAATTCAAATTTATATACTAACCTTTGTTTCATTTTCCAATCACTAATTTTCTTCTCTTTTTTCTTCTTTCTTTCTTCTTCAATCTCCTCTTCTAGTAGCCCAACCAAAGCTTAATCATAATTTAGTAGAATTTTTGAGGAATTTATGGGGTCGATTCAAGCTTTGAAAGCTTGAATTTCATGGTTATGGAGAAAACTAAGGAGAAAAGAGAGAGAGAGGAGAGATACACGTTTTTGAAGAAGAAGAATGATTTTTTTTTTCTTTTCTTTTATGTTTTTATCCCTTTTTGAAGACCAAAATTCCCAAATTAATAAAATAATTTAATTAATCTTTCATGACATCATTCATGATGTCATCACCTTTGACTTTTCTAACTTCTTTATTTTTTTTTTCTATTTATTTTTTTCTATTAGTTCTTTAATTTAATTCTCGATTCCGAAATTTTCTTTTCTCTGATTTTATTTGACAGTTAGGTCAGGAGTCAGCTCTCGGGGTCAATTGACCAAATTGCCCTTCGCCTGTTCAACCCGGTTTGCAAATAATCCAATATTTCTTTCGGCTCCCTGACCTAATTATTTGACTGGCTTAACAGTTCTTTTTCGTGATTTTCTCTTTTTCATTGTGTTTATAAGGGTCCTAAGGACCGCAGCGTCACTTTTTACGGTTCGAAATTTGAGTTTAAAATGACTTCGCAGTCGTTCCCGAGGAGGTCACCCATCGCTATGACTCTCAGCTCGTTTAACCTCTTATGTTCTGTTTTTCTTGTTTATAGTTAACTAATTAAACATTACTAATTATTTATGTTTATGACTTCTCAAGTTGTCTTAAGTGTGGTTCTAATCCCCTTAATTGTCCGGACCGACACCGGTCACCGGAACAGTGAAATCTACCAGGCTATGCAAACGGGGGTGTTACATTACTATATATAGTGTGCTCTTTACCCAAGGTAGGCAAAGTTAAAACTGGAGCTTCAGTTAAACACCTCTTCAACTCATCAAAACTTTCCTGTCACCGATCAGTCCACTGAAATTTCACATCTATCCTAAGTAGCTTAATCAGTGGAGATGCTAGCATAGAGAATCCCTTCACAAACCTTCTATAATACCCGGCTAAACTAAGGAAACTCCAAACTTTCATGACATTTTTGGGTGGCTTCCAATTAAGAATGACTGCTACTTTGCTAGGATCCACCTAGATACCCTCTACAGATACAATATGCCCCAAAAATGTAATATCCTTCAGCCAAAACTCACATTTTGACAGTTTGGCATACAACTATTTCTCCCTCAAAGTCTACAATACTATCCTCAAGTGCTTGTCATGTTCCTCTGCATTCTTTGAGTACACCAAAATATCACTGATGAATACTACTACAAACTGATCCAAATATGGCCTGAAGATAGTGTTCATCAGGCCTATAAAAGCAGCTGGAGCATTAGTCAACCCGAATGGCATCACCAAGAACTCATAATAGCCATACCGAGTCCTAAAGGCAGTTTTAGGAATGCTCTGCTCCTACACCCTCAAAAAATTCTCAATCAATCCCAAACTCCATTTCATCATCAAAATCTCAATAATTCTCAAATATACTCCCATTTCTCATTCATTCATTTTATATAAAATTCATATAAAAGTCATAAATAAATATTCACTTGTTTATTCATAAACACAATTTCCTTAATTTACATCAATACTAAAATACATTACATAAGTCTTAATTACACATGAGAAAATAAAAGTTAATAACAAAATACCAAAATAAAACCTAGTGTCGTACCAATGCACTGATGATGGTGAGGTGAAACGGACACTATGCAGAGCTGCAGAAGATCTCACCCAGTCTGTGGTCTACTAGGCTCTCGGTCAGTCTCTCCAGAACCTACGTGTGGCAAAAAGCAATGCGCTAAGCAATAATGCTTAGTGGTGCCAATAATAAAATAAAAAGAAATAACAGAAAATAAATATGCAGTGCATATCCTGATGTCTTATGCAGATAATTTTTTGATCATTATTAGTAATCTTATTTATTTTGTACTTGTTATATTTATAATTTCATTAAATTTATCCGCTTTCATTTTTGGTTGCCCAAGTAACCTATACTAGATGGCTGGTTGTATAAACGGGTAAACTGGCACTGAGTATCTAGTACCTCAGGCCGTCACACCATTGGTCACATATGCATCTCACGGTGTGCAACAGAACAGCTAATGAGCTGTAATAATATTAGGCACAAGGCGAAGTATCAACATAATGTCAAAATGGCTAAAAGCCATGAAATCACAGAATGGCATAATGTCATGTGTAGTACTACTAACCGAACCCTATTGGCATGCTAACCTATCCAAACCAACCTTGCTAGGTGTACTAGGGCATGTTACACTTTAAATTGTACAATTCTTGAAATTTAAGTTTATGTGTTACTATTGTGTTACTATTCATTTCATTAGTCAACTAAAATGTTTACTTTTGCATAGAAAATAGGTACATTGGTTCTAATACTCCCAACATACCACATTTTGCATTCTAAAGTTGTTGGTATTGGTTGCCAATACCATTTCTAAGCTTAGTGCTAGTTGTTCAAAATTTTCAGATTTTAAGCATTGTGTTTACTGTTCTATTGGTCATTCTTACAGTAGGAATTTGGCAAATTTGTCTTCATAAAATTTGTTCCTTATTTTGTCTAGTTACATTTCCTTTTTTGAATCACTCCATTTGGAGTTTTTTAGCTCAAGTTATGGCCTAAACACCATAATTGGCCGGATTGGACAAAATCCAAAATTCTAGGCAAAACTGGTTCTGCCGAATTTGGTAACCTAAGTTTGGTTGGCAATTTGACTAGGTTATGGTCAGAATTTGGATTTGTGTTCTGAATGAAGTTGTAGGTGTATGTCTCGACTTTCTCACTGGTAAAATTTCAGGTCAATTGGACCTTTCTACACTTGAGTTATCACCAAATTAATGAATCTGTTCATTTGATCATTTTGCCTGTGCGTAATGCAGTCATCCGGATTAGGGCAATTTTTAGGCCTACTTGATTTAGTTTTCTGGGCAGGGTTTCTTCACCAAAGTGGTGCCATTATGTGTCTAGTTTCATGTTCAATCGTCCTTGCACCAATTGAACCTCAACAACTCCATTTATAATCGCCAAACCTGCTGGACTCATTCTCAGTCCTGTAGGTTAACCAAGGCAGCTCACCCATACATAAATGCCAAGCTTCAAATCACTTCATTTCCTCATCATACACATTCAAATGGCCACTAATTGACCATTACAAGGTTAATGAACCATCACATGAGCAAACCCTAGAATTGTTCAAGTGTCCACTTTTTTTTTTCATTTCCCACATGCACAATTCTCGCATTTCATTTACTCAATTATGTTCAATCCCTCATCCACTATCAAAGGCTGCTCATAACCATTTTTCTACCAAGCAAAATCATCAAACCCTAGCTAAACCTAGCTGTCAAAATTGTAGGGTGCACACACACACTTGTTTATTTTATTTTCTTACCTTTCTTACACAATTCATTCCCTTCAACATGAATTAAAGCAAAAGGAACTAAGATTGGACACTAACCTTGAATGGAGTAAATTCCAATCTTGTAAGAGCTCTTCTTTTTCACTTCTTTTTGCTCCCAAAGGCTTCACTAAGATGAATTATGAAGTTTTTGTGTTGGGAATTTAGGGCTTGGTTGAAGAAAAACCAAGAAAACCAAGCTTTGTAAGCTTGGCAATGGAGGGTATGGTTCGACACACAAGGAAATTGAAGAAGCAAATGACTTTTTTTTTTCTGCCCATTAGGTCATTTTAAATAAGTTAATGCCATGTGTCACCATGTGATTGGGTGGAGGCATACTAATGACATCATGTGATGTCATAAATTCCCATTTAATTTATTTTTTTTTCTTTTCTTTTCTACTCATTTTCAATTCAATTTTTAGTAATATTTATTCACATTTTATGTCATAATAATTATTTACTTAACTGGACAAGTTGGCCAAAAATTATCTCTGAAGACGAAATGACCAAAATGCCCTCCATTGGGCTTAATAGACCAAAATTGTCTGTACCGATTGAAAAAATTTTCTAAGCATTTTCTTGGCATTCTAATGCCATAGAAACCTCAATGACCCTTCTCTGAAGTCCCAAAATTTATTTTTTGAATTTCCCTCCAGGTCTAGGGCTCTTAGTTGCGAGAACCGCAACTTCCCACTAGGTTACTCATCGCTAGGGCACCGGCTCATTTAACTTGGTTGTATTTTATTTCTAAAATTTTTTCTAAATTTTTCTTATTAATATTTGAGTTAATAATGGTTCCTCATTTTAGTTTAAATATTTTTCCGGACGTTCTAGCTGCCCTGACCGACACTGTTCACCGAAACAGTAGAATGTATGGAGTTGCTACAGGGAGGGTGTTACACCATGTGTCACCATCTCATGGTGCCACATGTCACCCTGTGAAATGACCAAAATACCCCTGTGTCTTAATTTTGAGTTCTCAACCCAAAATAATTATTTCTCTTCTTTTAATCAATTTATATCAAAAATTAATTAATTAATTAATCTCTATGAATTAATTTCTCATTAATTAAATTCATATTTAGACACTTTAAATATAAATTTAACTTATGTTATGCATCCAATAACCTAGATTTGGTTTCAAGCCATGCTAGGGACTTTGCAATCTAATTGCAAACAAAACCTATTTAATTAATAAATTAAAATCTTTAATTAATTAATTAAATCATTTTTAATTTGGTGATTACTTATGTATGTGTGTGACTTACTAGGCTCATCTCTAATAGGCAATGAGACATGATATCATGATATCAACTCTTAATATCATCAGAACTCTTTCTTACCATAAATGATTTCTCTAAATCATTTTATGCACCTCATAGACCATGGTTAACACCTAGCATAGCATGCCATGGCCACCCAATTAGTAATAAGGTTTACCTTAAATGAACCTATAATCATATGTTACCATGCACTAGAATCTCTTTGTTATAAAATCCCAATTCGAGCTGGAGTTATGGTTTATGTCAAACCCCATTTGCTATGAATATTATGTTCTCTTTTAATTCCAATTCTCGATTAAAAAGATTTTCTCATCAAAAACTCTTTTCTAAATAAATCTATCTGTCCTGGCCAGGAACTTGAAACATCAAGAACAATTAAATGAACATAGGATTTTATCCCTATTTACTTAGGGTAACAGATTCTATCTTGATCAACACCTACCTCCATATATAACTAGTAAAAGCCAACACATATTCATATACCCATACACAGTACAAGTATGAAAGTAGTATCAAACTCAAACCACCTATATACAAGATAACTGTGCTATCTCAGGTCTAAAGATTATATGCATTAATACGATTTATGACAATACATTGATAAGAATAAACTCCATGTGCTTGTCATAAATGTCACTGGTTCGACCTACTTATCATGTATAAGTGCTTATCATGTTTGTTATATAGCATGAGACTCACCATTCCATCTTATTTATATCTCATATAAATATATTAGGAACAAACATAAATACAATCTTTCTGGATAAGTCATGTCCTGTGTGAAGTATCCTCGATTGTGAACCAATTTATGATACTTTGTGCTAGAAATACTGTCACTCATATTCTTAACAACTTAAGAATAGAATTTCTAACAAAATATTAATGGACCTTTTCTATTACACATAACTATATTATGTAAACGGAAAAGTGAAAATGCCTTTTATTAATAAAATATGTACAAGATACAAACTAAATGATATGCTCTAGGACATACTACTAACAATCTCCTACTAGCACTAGAGCCATTCATTACAATACCTTAGACCCATCTTCTCAAGATGTTAATCTAACTGAGCTTGTGACAAAGGCTTAGTGAATGGATCAGTTCTATTTTTTAGTTGATGCTATTTTCTGCATGGCTATATCACCTTGCCCAACTATTTCTTTGATAATGTGATAGCGCCTTTCTGTGTGTTTGGATTTCTAGAGAGATCGGGGTTTCTAATATCCAAACACCTTCTTTTGTAGCATTTCATGCTCCAATGTACTCGGCCTCGGTAGTGGAATCTGCAATCGTACTCTGTTTGGAACTCTTCCAACTAACTGTACTTTCATTACAAATGAACACAAACCCAGAGGTAGACTTTCTATCATCGATATCTTATTGGAAATCAGAATCAGTGTAACACCCCTATGTTCGGTAGTGAGTTCTACTGTTCCAGTAACCAGTGTTGTCCGGACAGCTAGGATGCCTAGAACTACACTTCGATATGAGTGAGGAGACATAAAATAATGAAATACAAGAGAAGAAAACACAAGAAAAATAAAGGAAAAATAATAGCAAAGAAATGTAACCAAGTTAAGCGAGCCGAGAACCCTAGCGATGGGTGACCGCATCGGGAAGTCACGGCGTGGACCGTTGACTAGCCCTGGACCGAGGGAAACCCTGAAAAATATTTTTAGGGATTTAATAGACCTCTATTGAAGTATAAATATTATTAGAAATATTAAATAAAAGTTAAATAATTAGTACAAAGAAAAGTGGGAAATCGAAAAACGGACAAAACCCGGTGTTACCGAAAAATCGGGAATGCAACCCGAACTGGGGCATTGCGGTCATTTGACACCCCAAGTTGTCTTTTGACCTAAATGTCCATTAAAAATAAATAATATTACACTTGGAAAATATAATGAAAAATTAATTTAGGGGTACCTAATATAAATAGCAAAAATGGAGTTCAAATTAGGTAATTAACATATTTAAACATATAAAATAATTGATTTTATGTAAGTGGAGCACTATGGGGATTAAATAAATATTATGTGGGACACTTAAGAGCTAAAATGGGCAGAATATTTCATCTTCTTCAACCTTTCAAAAGGGCAGCCAAAACCAAGAGTGGAGTTCCTCCATGGATGCATGGGTTAAAGCTTCATGCAAGCTTGATCTAAGCCACTGTCCATGCACCTTCCTTCATTAAAGTTAATCCTAAAACCAAGTTTTGGAGAGGTTTTGAAGAATTTCCAAAGTGGTAAGTTTGTATTTTTGGGTTATTGCTTCATTAAGTTTGTAAGGATGTTATGGGTGTTTGATTTATGAAGAAATTTTTGAGGTTTGATGTTGAATGTGAATGTGTACTTTTGGCAGCCATGGAAACACCTTGAAGGCAGTTTATTTGTGCTTGTAAATGGTGAATTAAATGATTGATTAAATGTATATTGTGTAGGAAATTGTTTGGGTAATGTACACTTAGTATATGTAAATGTAAAATGAAATTTAAAGCTTGGAAAGTAATGGAATGTAAGTGTACCATTGTGACAGTTTGCTAACTCTTGAGGAATGCTGGAATTCATGCTTGGTTTATGGAATAATGATGTTAAAATGTGTTGGTTGTTATGGCAGTTTGAGTGTATGTATGGTGGTGTGAAGTGGGACATGTAAATGAGCATGAATTGGTGATTGAATTGTTGTAAATTGAGTTGGACAAATTATGCACTTGTTGGTGCACATTGAATGTGATTGTAAGCTGCCAAAATGACCTATAATGTGTTGTGAATTATGTTTAGGTCATGATACAACCAGAATTGACTTGAATATTGAGTTTGGTAAGTGTTAGGAATGATCCTTGATGTGTATGAAAGAAATGCAATAAGGCAGTTTATGTTTTAGGCCTATAACTTTAAGTGTGTGGCTCCAATTGGTATGAGACCAATTGGAGGTGAAACTAGGCACAAAATGTGCCAACTTTCATGAAGAAAGCTTGCTAAAATTCTGCTTGCAAGGTAGCTTGAAAAATGACAAAATCCGAATTAAGTGCAAATAAGGCCTGAAAATTGACCATTTGGGCAGCAGTTAGTGTTTAGGACATAACTCACTCAAAACAAGTCCAATTGACCTGAAATTTTGACCATGAATAGTAAGACCTATATCTACAAGTCTTATGAAGACACCAAAGCCCAGAAATGACCATAGGGAAGTCAAACAGCTTGCACAAGTTCGGGTCCGAAAATTGGCCGAACCAAAATTGACCTAAAATGACCTAAAGTGACCAATTTTGATGCATTTTGACCAGCAATAGTAAAATGACCATAACTTGGTCTACATAACTCAAAATGACCTGAAATTTTGCCTCGCGTGCAATAAGACATAGATCTACAAGTTTGTAGTTTTGACCGAAACCCGAAAACTGACGAAACTAGGTCGTCCGGCTAGGTCAAACTAGTATCCCAGAATCCAACAAATTGCAAGAAAATGCAAGATACATGGAAATGAATTTGGTAACATGTACCAACCCTAAAAGACTATTGAATGTGACAAATTAGTGACATTAAAACCGAATTTACCTAGAACGCATCGAGGGTCGACATATTAGGTTGACTAAGGAAATAATAGAATTCGATAAATTAATTATTGAACCTTATTCTTAGAGACAGTTTAAATGAGTACTGAAACACTTCAAATTGTGTTTCTCAGTTAGCAAAGACTCAGGGAAGGGGAAGGAAACACTGAGTCAGAGCCAAGAAAAAGTTATCAGAGGTTTGTGCACAACTAGTTTTTAACTGATTTTGTTTTGAATATTTCATATGATTAAATGACATATTTTCTTATGTATTATGTTTAATAAGCATTGGATTTAATTCAATGATTATTGAAATTGTTATAGTATGTATGAATTTAGCTTTGTGAAATGGTATTTCCACAAGTATTAAGCATTGTTATGGATTGAATAAATTATGTTTTGGAAAATTGTGATAGAACATGTTTTGAATTATGATGGTAATTTTCATGGAAAAATACAAATTTATGATTTGAATTGTGATGAGCATAAAAATTATTGGATATTGGAATTGACTTTGAATCGAATTATATTGTGATTTATGCTCACTAAAAGGATTGTGATATTGTTTTATATCTCACTATAGATGCTTGACTAGGTTATTACCCGTCTCTCTCATTTGTTGAGAAGACAATGGAGTTAGTTGTGTTTTGATTACCATGGTACGTGCACAGACTTAGATTTTCCTCTGATTTGAGGTTAGATCTAAGTTTATTTTATCGTTATAGCCCTTGCGGAAGATTCATTATTGTGATGGTACTGTGCACGATGATTCGTCCTCCCTGACCATAGGGAGTTAGAATCTGATTCGACCTCCCCCACCATAGGGAGTTAGAATCACATCGAATATGGCCCTTTCAGATTAGTCTTGCATAGTTAGTGAGATAAAGAATGATTTTTGAGATACAGAATGGCTTTTGAATGGTAAAGAATTGTGATTTCAATTATGATTTATGTATAATTGATTTTGTTGGAATTACCTAAATGGTTAGTTATGATTTGATAAATTGAATTTCATGATCGAAGTCATTTTATACAAATGATTTACATTATTGGCAATGAATATTTTGAGTTTTAGAATTTGATGAGTATTCAGATTTCCAAATTATTTACTGTAAATTTTGTCAATGTATATTGTACTATGTTTTAAATTATAGTTATGCACCACTGAGTTCACCACTCAGCGATAGCTTTTTATGCTGTCGCAGGTAAGAAGAGCATAGAGCAGTGAGTAAGTTTCTTTGAAGACACTTTCGACTCACTGTGTATATTATAGGTATACCTATGTACATAGGTTTTGATGTATGCATGTAATAATATGTATGTAAATTAGTTGAGCAGTTGTATAAAAACTCTTGTAAAATATTTTGGTATGTAATTAAATGTAAATTATTGTAAATGTAAATTTGAGATTTCATTTACTTGAATAGTTTGTAATATAAATTTTGAGTCTTATAATCAATGAAATATTTCTTCATGATGAGATTAGTTTGAAAATGAATTGATTGTGTATTGAGAATTGAATTGTGAATTGAAATAAAGTTTATTGGAGTTGTATTTGATAAACATATTGGGAGCATTTTCTTTTGCAGGATTGAAGAACTATTTTCTCAAAATACAGCCGGCACTTTGCCGAAATTTTGAAAAAAAAAATTTTATAACACCAGTTTTTAATCTATGACTTAAATTTCCCGAAAATTGTTTTAAAATCCCTTGTAGTGTATTTAATGGATTATCGGTAGGAGAAGTACGGTAATTCATTAGGTATACTATGGGATCATGTTACATCTTATAGGGGAGTAGGGTGTGACAATCAGTATAACCATCCAATTGCAAGTTTCCACCTCCATAAATCAAGAATAAATCCTTAGTTCTTCTCAAGTACTTAAGGATATTCTTGACAGCTATCCAATGCTCCAAACCTAGATTGGATTGATACCTGCTAGTTAAACTAACAGCATATGCGATATCTGGCCTAATACACAACATTGCATATATCAAACTTCTAATAGCCGAAGCATATGGAATCCTGGCCATTTCATCTCTTTCTTCAGGTGTCTTTGCAGACATCTCTTTAGAAAGGTGGATACCATGTCTCATTGGTAACAATCCTCTTTTGGAATCAAACATGTTAAACCTCTTTAACACCTTTTCCAAGTATAGACTTTAGGATAAACTAATTAATTTTTTTGCTCTATCTCTATAGATGCGAATCCCAAGAATATAGGTTACCTCCCCTAAGTCTTTCTTGGAGAATGTATTTGACAACCATATCTTTACAGTTGTCAACATACCTATGTCATTACCCATCAATAAAATATCATCCACATATAAGACAAGGAGAGTAATAACACTATCACTAACCTTCGTATATACACATGGCTCATCCTCATTTTTGATAAAACCAAATGACTTAATGGCTTCACCAAAACGGATGTTCCAACTCCTCAAAGTTTGTTTCAATCCATAAATGGATAGATTTAGCTTGCACACTTTGGAACCATCTTGGGATTCAAAACCCCTAGGTTGTTCCATGAAAATGTTTTCTTCAATGGATCCATTAAGAAAAGCTATTTTGACATCCATCTGCCAAATCTCATAATCATAGTATGTAGCTATTGCTAATAGAATCCTAATTGATTTAAGCATGGCAATAGGCGAAAAAGTCTCCTCATAGTGGATTCCTTGCCTTTGGTGAAACCTTTTCGCTATTAGCCTTACTTTATAGGTCTCTACCTTTCCATCAGAACCAATTTCTTCTTGAAAACCCATTTGTTCCCTATAGGTACAATACCTTCAGGTGGGTCAACAAGATCCCAAACTTGATTCTTATACATGGGATCAATCACGGATTTCATAACATCAATCCATTTTGAAGAGTCTATATTTGATATAACTTCTTCATAGGTAAGTGGATCATCTCCATGATCAACTTCTTCATGAGTAGACAACTCTTATTCTTCTTCATGAAGGAAACCATATCTTACTGGTGGATGAGATACCCTGGTTGTTCTACGAGGAGCAGCTGTAGATGTTTCATCAACAGGTGTTGGTTGACTAGATGGATTTATGTCCATCTGATCTGTTGGTTGGTCAGAATTCTCCAATTCCAACTCTATTTGCCTTCCTTTGCCTCCTTCTTGAACAAACTGTTATTCAAGAAATGTGGCATCTTTACTTATCACAATCTTTTGTGATGTAGGCAAATAACAATAATATCCAAAACTATCTTTTGGATATACAATAAATCGACCCTTTTCTGATCTGGTTTTCAATTTCTCAGTGTTCAGCTTTTTGATATAAGCTGGACAACCCCAAATCTTAACATGTTTAAGACTTGGTTTTCTTCCATGCCATATCTCATAAGGTGTGGAAGATACTTATTTTGTTGGAATCCTATTCAGAATATACAAAGCTGATTCTAATGCAAATCCCAAAAAGGAGATTGGCATATTAGTATAGCTCATCATAGTACGTACCATATCCAATAGGGTACTATTTCTCCTTTCAGATACACCATTCAGCTGTGGTGTTCCTGGAGGAGTCATTTGGGAAACAATGCCATGCTCTCTCAAGTATTCATCAAATTCAGTACTCAAGTATTCACCTCCACGATCTAATCGAAGAGCTTTAATACTTTTCCTGTTTGATTTTCTAGGTCAGATTTAAATTCTTTGAACTTTTCAAAGCATTCATGTTTGTATTTCATCAAATACAAATATCCAAATCTTGATTTATCATCAGTAAAGGTAATAAAATAATGAAAACCGCCTCTAGCCATTTCTTTAAATGGACCACATACATCATTATGTATTAGCTCCAAAATATTTTCAGTTCTTAACCCTTGTCCTACAAAGGGCGATCTAGTCATTTTGCCCTGAAGGCAGGATTCACAGGTTGGAGTAGGTTCAGAACCCAATGAGGATAGAATTCCCATTTTCTCTAGTTTTGTAACCCTATCTTTTGTAACATGACCTAACCCAAGCTTGTTACAGCAAACACAAGGAGCACAGCAAAGGGATGAAAAGTTGCTAACTGTTAGGGGCAGAATTCAAGAGGGGAAGGAGATTATTATGAGTTGAAAGGAGATGGGTGCTTGCATTATAAAGGCAGAATATGTGTACCAGGAGATGAGGAACTGAAGAAGAATATCTTGAAAGAGGCGCATAGCAACTTTCATGCTATGCACTCAGGAAGTACCAAGATGTACCAAGACCTGAAGACACATTATTGGTGGCTTGGAATGAAGAAAGAGATTGGTGATTTTGTGACTAAATGTTTGACATGCCAGCAGGTTAAGGCTAAGCATCAAGTTCCATAAGGGTTGTTGCAACTTATATCCATACTAGAGTGGAAATGGGACCACATCACCATGGATTTTATTACTGGGCTACCATTGACGCAGAGGAAGCATGACACTATATGGGTGATTATGGATAGACTGACCAAGTCAGCTCACTTCTTACTAGTTAGAGCTGACTACTCACTGGAGAGGTTAGTAGAGATTTACATAGATGAGATAGTCTGGCTACATGGAGTGCCCACATTGATCATATCTGACCGAGACCTGAAATTTACTTCGAGGTTTTGGAAGAGGCTATATGAGTCTTTAGGCACTCAACTGCACTTTAATATGGCTTTTCATCCATAGATGGATGGACAGTCAGAAAGGGTGATTTAGGTAACCCTTAGAACTTAATGAATTAGCATAATTATTAAAGGAATGATAATAATAACCTAACACAAATGACATGAATGACATGATATGACAGGTATTGAAGGATATGTTTAGAAGCTATGTCATTGATTTTGAAGGAAGTTGGGAAAAGTATCTTCCTTTGGTAGAGTTTGCTTACAACAACAGCTACCAAGCCAGCATAAAAATGGCTCCATATGAAGCATTGTATGGGAAAAGATGTAGGACTCCCTTATGCTGGACAAAATGGGTGAAGAAAAGGTAGTGGGCCTAGATTTAGTGACACAGACTGAGGAAAAAATGAAACTAATAAGAGATAATTTGAAAGTCACCTCAGATAGACAAAAGTCATATGCTGACCTGAGGAGAAAGGATATAGAGTATGAGGTTTGCAATAAGGTATTTCTCAAGGTATCACCTTGGAAGAAAGTGCTGAGATTTAGTAAGAAGGGCAAGTTAAGCCCTAGGTTTATTGGTGCATACAATGTCATTGAGCGTGTGGGTCCAGTAGCTTATAGGCTAGCTTCACCACCAAAGCTGGACAAGATTCACAACGTGTTCCATGTGTCGATGCTCAGGAGATACAGATTAGATCCTTCACATGTCATTTCAGCAGAGGAGATAATTGTGCAACCTGATTTGACATATGAAGAAGAACCAGTCAGAACCTTAGCACGGGAAGTGAAAGAACTTAGATTCAGGAGGATCCCATTAGTGAAAGTCTTATGGAGACACCACAACACAGAAGAAGTGACATAGGAGAGCAAAGAGACGATGAGTCAGCAGTTCCCTCAGCTCTTCACATCAGGTAAATTTCGAGGATGAAATTTTTATTAGAGGGGAAGAATTGTAGCGCCCTCACCATAGGTAGTCCATACATTTTACAGTTCCAACAACTAATGTCGGTTCGAATAGCCAAAATGCCTGGAACTACACTTAAACTATTGTGAGGAGGCATAAATTGAAGGAATACATGTTAAGAAAATATAGGAAAAATTTAGAGAAAATAAATTTTAATTTAGGGAATTTATAAATTGATACAAAAATAATAAAAATGACCCGATATGCATTATGAAGGGCATTTTGGTCATTTCACTCTCAGAGGTGAAATTTGACCTAAATGTCAAAATAAAATTTAGATAATAAAAATAATTAACACAAATTAATATTATGAATTGAATTAAGAAGAAAAAAAAAAGAAGAAGAAAAGAAAAGGAAAAAGAAAAATAAGCTTATGACAAATTTAAAAATTAAGTACACAAAAATATAAATATAAATACCCATAAGAAGAAAATTTTCTCTAACCATCTTCTTCCCCACTCCCTCTTCTCTCTCATGGCCGGCACACTTTCTTCATATTTCCACCATTGATGTCAAGCTTTCAAGCTTTATTTCCTAAGCTTCTACCCATCAAAACCCATAGCTCACCTTACAAAAATTACTCCCCACTCCATAAGGAAGCCATAGATACCCATAAGAAGCAAAGGAAGTGAAGTTTAACAACTTACAAAAAAGGTTAGTGCACTAATCCATCTTCTTCTCTTTATTAAACATGGAAAACATGTTTAGCCAAGTATAAATACCATAAAAATAAAAAGAAAATCTTGAGGAAAGAACCCTTAAATTTTCAGCAGCCATGGAACTTGAGGTTTGTTGCTTTTAAGTGACAAAAAATGGTTCTATGAGAATGTGTGATGAGTTGAAATGTTTG
The DNA here is from genome assembly GCF_030052815.1 of Hevea brasiliensis. Lineage (NCBI taxonomy): Eukaryota > Viridiplantae > Streptophyta > Magnoliopsida > Malpighiales > Euphorbiaceae > Hevea > Hevea brasiliensis. The sequence continues at coordinate 67,196,937 of NC_079499.1, read as the reverse complement.
GGAGTTTGATTGTATAGTGTTTGTGTAAATTTAAAACTTTGAAAACTAGGGTTTGTATAAATGCTTGAAATTGACCTATTGAGTTGTGATTGTGCTTATAGAAGTGTTACGCATGCAAATTGAAGTAAGGAAGTTGGAGGAGATTGAGTTTTGGGAGTGTCAAATTTTCTGCAGGTTGGGACTCAATGAGTCCAGTGTGTTTGCTGAACCCTAACTGAAAATGTGTGACTTCAATTGGTATTAGGCCAATTAGAGGTGAAATTAGACTCAAAATAGCCCATTTTTCATGTAGAAACCATGCCCAAATTTTGTAAAAAACTTGACCTAAACACTGCCCAAATCCGGATTACCCTGCACCAAACCCAAAAAATGACCAAATGAACAGTACATGTTCATTTGGTCATAACTCCCTCTATACTGGTCCAAATGACATGCATTTGATACCATTGAAAAGCAGGGCTACAATTTTCATATAGACCACTGAACCTAGAAATGCCAAACACCAAACCAAATTGCTGGCCTGTGTTGGGTCACAAAGCGCCTAATTAGGTTACCCAGAAACTGCTGGACCTAATCTCACCCGACCAGTTTTGGAAAAATGACCTCAACTTGGTCTAAAAGCACTCAAATGTAATGAAACCAGTGGCATAATGTCCATAAGACATAGACCTACAAAATTGATATTTTAACCAAAACCCAAAAATCAACAGAACTAGGTCAAATAGTTAGAATAAGTCACTGCATCAAAACTTGCAATCTTACCAAACTTCACTTGACCCCAGAACAGTCTTTTTTACTCATAACTCCCACTAGAAAAATCCAATTGAGATGATCCATACCTTTCTAAAAACCTGAGAAATAGGGCTACAACTTTATTTCATGAATCTTCCTTAAATTATGAATTTAAGAACCTCAAAAGGTGACCTGCAGCAACTGTCCTAAACTGAGCTCCTGTTGGCACATGGTACATGAGCCCAAATCAGTTAATTAGCCATAAATAATTCCAAAAAACTTGAAAAATTATGATACAAATTTCTTAATGATCATAAGACATAGGGCAACAATTTGTATGAAGATCACCATGCCTAAAAGTGATTGCAACCTGTTCCATTAATTAGGTAAACTTTGGGTCCAAAAGCTACCTAGTTAAGGAACCAAATCTGAAATAAGTCGTTATGGTTATCTGACTATAACTTGAGTTATAAAACTCAAATTGACATGATTCAAAAAAGAAAATAAAGATGAGACATAAGGGAACAACTTCCGTGAAGGAAGTGTGGCTAGATAGTGGCTACAACCTGACCAATTGGATAGGTAAATATGAGACACAAAAATAGAAACTAAAGAAAGGTCCATGAGATAAATTATCTTATGGTAGGGCATTTAACCTTAATAAGCTATTAAACACTAAACTACTTGAAAGAGGTATGTGGGACCTATTTTCCCATTGTAAAGTGATATGAACATTCAAATAAAAATGTAACAAGGTGTGTGTCACACCTTATCCTTGGTAAGGCATGACATGTTCCCGTAACATACCTAATGAATTACCGAACTCCACCTATCGATAACCCATTAGTTATGCTACAAAGGATTTTAAAACAAATCATAGCTTTTTATCTTATCAATTTTTTTGCGGAAAATTGCATGAGAATAGTTAAAATTCCATGTAAACATTCATTAGAAATAATGATAGAATAAATATTGCAAAAGTTACATTTTCATAAGTCTCAAAGTGAAATACAAAATAGTTACAAACTCAAAATGTGATAGCAATGCCGTGCTTTTAAATACAAACTGCTCAATGTCTGTACATCCATACATATAGATACAAAATACATCAAAAGAAAATTACAGGGGTATACCTACGATATATACCCACAATCAATACCAAATGCTACTTCCAAGTCTCTCACTCGGTAGCCTTCTCCTTTCCCTTACCTACGATAACATAAAAAAGCTATCGCTGAGTATATCACTCAGCGGTGCACAACTAATAACTTTAAAACTTAAGGTAAAATACAATTTGTCAAAGCATAAATAAATCACATTTTTCTTAAACATGAAAACTTCACAATAGTTCTAAGTCCATAAGAGCCATGTAGTGGAATAACATTTCAAATGAGAAATCACACTTCATAAATCACAATTCACAAAGCATTAGTATTGCCAACATCAACACATAGTTTAGGCCATGACATAAAATTTCACGATCAGTGCCGTGTTGTACACCACGACAAAGCAATCTCAACCTCACTAACCGTTATTAATGAGGGAAAGGCTAGCTAGCTAATGAGTACTCATATAGTCTTACCCCACTAATCGTTATTAATGGGAGACATAATCAATATCAATTATCAACCCCAAGTAGCCGTTACTACTGGGAAATTCTGAAAGGGACTATCATGCTAACTATGATTTCAAAATAGTTTCCAAAAATTTCCCACTCAATAATCACATTTATAAACCAATAAACACATTTAAGTTCATCATAATATCCATATAATGGTGGCAACACCCAAATTTCTTAAATATAAGAGAAAAACCATATTTCAATCAAAGTAAACTTGTTCAAAGCAAACTCATTCAAATAAATACATTCCAAGCAATTTACAAGTTTAAAAAATGAAGAAAAGGTTAGTTGTGCACAAACCTTCAATGCTCTCCTTTCTCTTTACTCACTATTCCTTATCCGTTCCAACCTCTTTCTCTACTGAAAATACACAAATAGAATGTCTCAATATACATCTCAATTGCTGCCAAGAACTCATTACATGAATGTCTAATGCATCCCAAATTAGCTTTGCAAATTTTTGAAAATTTTGGTTTTGGACAACTTGGTGCCCCAATCTTTGAATCTAATTTTTACCAAGTTTCGATCATAATTTGGTGAGGTGTTCTTCATGAAAATTGTTCATCTAGGTCTTAAATTTATTTTCCTTTTTGAATTGCCTAATTCGGAGCTGTGTAGCTCAAGTTATGCCCAAAACATGATTACTGTTCACGTCACTGTTGATGCTGCAAATTTAGTTCTGGCAGATTTATCGATCCAACTTTGTTCAGCAATTTGATTAAGTTAAGTGCATAATTTGGTCTAATGTTCTTCATACGAGATGTTCTACTATATCTTAGGTTTCCATCGGTTCAAGAATCGCCTAAATTGGAGTTTTTTAGAGAGAGTTATGGCCATGCAAATTTTATTGTTCATATGATAAATCTACAATTTTGCAGATTCAGTGATTCAAATTTGCTCAGTAATTTGATTGGGTTAAGTCCATAATTTGGCCTCAATTTCTTCATATGAAATGTTCTACTATGTCTTAGGTTTCCATCGGTTCACGAATCGTCTAAATCGGAGTTTTCTAGAGAGAGTTATGGCCATACAAATTTTACTATTTATATGGTCAAATTCTGCAGGTTCTAGATTTCTGTCTCCAAGTTTAAGGCTCATTTCGGATAGCTTAATGTCATTTTCGGGGCAGGGCATCTTCATGAAAATTCTAGCCCTATGTATTAAGTTTCGTTTCCAATTAGTTTCACACCAATTGGAGTTATGTAGCTCAAGTTATGGGCTTCCAAACATACTGAATTCAGTGTGCAAAATTCTGCCCTAAGTTAAAATTTTCATTTCTTCAATTACTTCCAATAACCAATCTCAATTCACATTTAATTCACCCAAAATGACTATAATTTAGCATTAACACATCAATGGCACTTCCTAGCACAAAACCTACAATTTTCAAACACCAAAGTTTGCAATTTCCCTAATCCTACTATTTCATTACCTCCATTCATCAACCCAATGTCAATTCAAACTAAATAAACCTCAAATGACCAAAATTTAACACTACACATTGCAATTTCACTCTCTAGTACCAAAACCCAATTTTCCCATGAACCCTAATCTTCCATAATTTAATTTATGCAATCCCATGAAATCTTACTACTCCCAATCATGCATACTACCTCAATCTAACTTAGATTTATCATCAATTTAACTAAAATACATCAAAACTCTAATTTTCCCTAAGTTGGCCAAAACCCTAGTTTAGGTTCCATGCATGTTTCCTTTCAATTTCTCATGAAATTTCATCATAAGTTAACTTCATTCAAGGCTTATACAACTAATCTAACATGAAAAAAAACTTACCTCAAGTGACCACTTCTAATCTTCAATTTCTTTTAACTCTTTTGTTCTCTTAGCTTCTAATCTCTCAATGAAAGATAAATTTGATATTTTCTACCAATTAGATAGAAAACCCATGGAGAAAAAGTGGGGAAAATCAATGGTTGAGAGAGGTTGTAAGTGAAAGAATGAAGAGAGAAGAAAGAAAAGAGAGGGAGAGGAGGTGTGTGGGGGGCAACTAAATGAGGGAGGGAGGAAGATGGCTTCCTTTTATACTTATCCCAATTATTTATTTATTTAATTAATTTTTATTGAGTTGTCCAAAGCCCATTGATCCTAAAATTTTAATTGGGTCAAAATGGACCTAAAATTCTAGATTTTTATTTCTTTTATTTTCTTTTCACTTTATACTTGAATTCTTTTCCTAAAAAAAATTATTCCATAATTCAATTCATTAATTTCACATAAATTAATTAATATTTTGGTCAAAAGTCAACTCTTGAGGTGAATTGATCAAAATGCCCCTCATTGATTCATAATCTATCTTTTTCAATATACCCGGTGAATCCTTATATTTTTGGGTCACTTGAATTTTTATTGTGTCTATCTCAATTAATTTTTTATTTATTTTTGGTACTCAAGATGTCTTTAAATAGTACTAGTCACGGACCAAAAATGGTACTATTCATAACTCAGAGGTTCGGGGTGTTACAGTGTGATTGCCCATAGTATACCTAGACTTATTTATTTAGTTTGGATCGATTAGTATACCAATTTGGGACTTCAGATAGTAGTACTGCCTACTGAGAAAATCATGAACTAACAATATATGTCTGGTATAATTATTCTACAGGCTATATGCCTACTTACTGGCCATTGTGCCTACTTTATTTCTGGCTTTACAAGCGTGACAGCGGGTCTCATGCCCGACAGCTGGCCTCGTCACAGCAGGATGTATCTGAGGTAGACATATGGCAGTCTAACCTGTATACTCCCGTGCATCCAGCTCTTATAATCTGTTATAGGTTTCTTGGGCATTGATAATGATTAATCAAGATTGAATATATAATAAGTAAATGAAAAAGATCCCGATAACTTAAATTGTTCCCAAAGTGCAGTAAAAATGTAAAAGACACAAAAATTATGAATTTGCCATTATTTTTTAAATTGTTTCGTACTTTTTATTATAAATTATGCACCACTAAGAGTTATGCATAGCGCATTGGTTTTCCATCTCGTATGTATTGGAGACGAATCCGAGCAGCCACAGCAGCAGCACCAGTAGTGCCCTGACAGAGCTCTGACCAGATCTGCCACTGTCCAGAGCCACCTCACCAGTCTTTTGTATTTTGGTAGGGCCCATGTATAGACTAGTATTTTGGTTCATTATGTCTAATCATAATGTAATTACTAGTTATGATGTATTTCATTTTGGACTTGTAATTTAAACTTTGAGATTAAAATGAAAACTTGTAATTTATTATCTATAAATTTCCATATGAATGCAATTGATCATACTTCATTTTGAGATCTCATAAATAGTTGTGAATGATATGATAAAAGAGAATATGATATGGAAATGTGTGAAATGACTATGAACATGTTAATAGGTGATTAGTGAAACCCACAAGATACTAATAAAACAGGGGAGGTTCTGTCCGGGTCTCCATAGAAATAATTTATAAAAAAAAACCAAATTTCTACACATGGATTACTACTTTTAAATGATTGTCGACACCATATTTTGGCCGATCCCCAAAATCAATAAAACTTTGAAACCAATCCCCGGTACTAAGTCTCCTTCGGACAGCTAATCACATTTCCGATCCCTCTTTGATAGGCTGTCACAATTCCGATCTCTCCCCGCAAAGAATCAAATCAAATTGTTAAATTCTCGCATCAGTCAAAGCTTTACTAGTCTATCGCTCACCGATCTCTCAAACCCATTGTCGAAACTCAGGACCCGTCAAGTATATTCCTAATAAACGAAATGAACTGGCACTAGATCTTTTCTTACCAGTTTTATTGCCGATCTCCTTTTCGAAAGATTAAGAGCTAAGGTTTTGGTTCGGTTTAATGAGGATTCCGATCTTAAGTGTTCAAGTTAAAATTTCAATTTTAATCAAGTCCCATTCAGCATTTCTTCCCCACCGATCTCATGCTTATTGTGCTTTCCGATCTCTTATACTTAGATTAATAATTGCATTTAGTTCTTGTTTCGCTATGCTCATACAATCAAATACTTAGGCAATTCAGAGATTTTCCAATCACATCCATTCATTGAACAAAAGAGACATTCCATTTCATTTCATTTTTTGTACAAGCTATTCAGCTGGAGGGTCACCCCCAGCCTGATTTACATTTTGCTCACTCTCTCTCTCACCCTCGGCTTCCTCCTCACTGTCCTCATCGTCGCCCTCAGGAGCCAGGTCGGCCATCCAAGAGAAGTCTTCTTCTGGGTAACGCTTCTGGAGTTCGGCCAAGAGATCCTTGTGAGCATTCACATAGGCTCCGGCTATTCCCGTCACCATCTCTTCATCTTTCTCCTTAAGCTCCTCGTCTTTCTCCTTGAGTTCCTCGATGAGTTGAGCGACTTGAGCAGCTTCGTTGGCCTGTAGCGCCTGGACTTCTCCGAGAACCCGATTCCTTTCAGCCAGAACAAGATTCAGTTCGGCCAGCCTATCCTCATAAAACTTCGCCCGCCCCTCAACTTGAGATATATAATCTTGAGCGGATGAGAGTTGGGATCGGAGGGAAGCCACTTCCTGATTTTTCTTCCCGATCTCCTTACCCAGACGCTGAACCTTTCCCAAACCATGGTCTGATTCGGCACTCCACGTTCAGGCTCATGGATTGAGTCAAGATATCATCAAGGCTGTTCGAGGATAGCCTGTCCCGATCCTCCCGAAGGAAGATGGAAGACCCCAAGACTTGGGCAAAACCGGGGTTCTCCCGAACAGTCCGGTTATTCTTCAGGGACTCGATTAGCTTTTGAGCGCCACGAGAAGAGGTCCTCCCAGAAGATTGAGAAGGACCCCTTTCCGTGCTTGGAACAACTGGAAGAGCCGGAGGCTGCTCTTCCAATCTAGGAGGAGATCGGACAGCTTCAGCGGTCGGCAGATCCGAAGGTTGAGGCGGGTCCCCTTGTACTTCCCCAGATTCATGACCAGGTGTTCGAAGCATTTCCGAACGTTTCATCTCCTTTATTTTCCGGAAGATCTCTTTGTCCTTCTTCCGCTTCCTAGAACCCTCACCACCCGCCATACCTGCACAAAGAAAAGGTCAGTGAGATCGCTAAGGTCCTGAGAGCTGAGATATAGAAAATACCAATGCCAAGGTCAGAGAGCGGAAGTTCGCGGTCTTGGCCGGTGAGCAGTTGAATAGTCCAATGGTGCAACTCGGCGTCCACGCATCCAAACAAGAATACTTTTGAGTGGCGGCGGACTCTTGAGATCCATCACTATTAAGCTTTCCTCTGGTTCAGTAATATGCTTGAAGCAAAGGCCCTGGTACCACCAGCTCTGAGGAAGTCCTCAGCGGCTCGGATCTTTGCTCCTCGAGAATGAAGAAAGCGGTTCTTCCAATTCTTAAGGGATGAGGCAGATCGGAAAAGAGCCGCATAATGAGGCTTCGCTGAAAGAACAAGTGTTCGTCATCCTTTCGGCGAGTTAGTCTGTGCAGCTCGGCGAACACCTTAGCCGTAGGTCTGATTCCCTTAGCTCGGCATAGACCTCGGAAGGCTACCAAGATCCGCCACGAGTTAGGGTGAATTTGAGCAATGCACGCTCGGTGAAGTTTTAGGACCTCCTTATAGAAGTCATCTAGAGGGAACCGAAGACCGGCCTTTAATTGTTCCTCGTACACCATAACCATGTCATTCTCTTCAAAGGAGTGATCGACACGAAGATCGCCGTGGCACTTGATTAGCTCGTACGAATCAGGCCGAATGTTGTATTCTTGGCTAAACGATTGCAGATCGGATTCTCGAAGAACTAACGGTAGCTTGTCTATAGGGAGAGTCTCCCTCCACACAAAGCAGTGCACGCCTTGATGGTATGATCCGCCCCCGAGCTGGAACGGAGACCCTAGGGGGTTCAGGTTGCGTGCTTGGCCCGACTACCTCTTCTTCATCGGACGACCATGAGAACTGAATGGAAGGAGGGCTCGCCGCTCTCTGACCTTCGACACCGCTCATTTTCAAAGGAAATAAAGAACTTAAACTAAAAAGAAGATCAAAGCCCTTACAGAGTCCGATCGTCGGAAGAACTTGGGAAAAATGAGAGAACTTGAAGTTGTGAGCAAGGCGAAAATGGAATGAGAGAGCAAATGGCTAACCCCCCATCCCTATTTATACTAGTCCGAGCATTTAATGCTCACGAGGTTCCATGCAGTGCATCGGTTAACGGGATTCGCCAGCTGTTCTGACACGTCTCTCGAACATTCCGAGATCGGTTAATTGGAGATCGGCATAATAAGTTGAATATTTTGAACAAAGGATTAGTTAAGAGTCGTTTTGTTAGGAACCAGATCGGACAAATATATCAGAGATCGGAAAATAATCAATAAGATAATAATTGGAGAAACAAGACTTTTATTTCCAAAAAGATCGGATTACAATAAAGGTCTAACTACATCATTTGGGCGATCTCTAGAGATCTGATTACATTAACGGATTACATCATCTGGGCGATCTCTAAGGATCGGAATACATTGGAGATCTGATTATATCAAAAGGCTGATCTAAGGATCAGTTTGTAACTGATCCCAAGGATATTGCCGACCGGATGCTTCATCCGCTGTCGGAACACCCAATGTGGATCAGAATCGCTGTCGGAACACTCAATGTGATGAGAAGCCGAATGAACTCAGTTGAGCAACTCGAGATCGGTACAACCGAGGTCCGCAATACAGATCGGTCAAACCCAGTTCTCTCACCATCGTCAGTTAGGGTTATGCGATCACCGGGATCGTAAATTTTCAGCCGGTGGTTAAAGAAGCTCATCGGAAAGGGATCAAAAACCACAATCATGGCCGGAACTTCCACCGGAGCAGCTAGAACAGGGAAAATAAGAAAGGAAGAGAGGAAAATCAGATGAAGGAAATGTCTCTGTCAACTGGGGTATATATAGGGGAAAATGAGCATTTATTGCTGAGCAGAAAACGAAGCGAACGCTTCGGGAATCGAGGAGCAATTAATGCTTTGACCAGACCGGACCTAAGGAAGGGAAAGATCGGAATAATAGATCGGAAGATGGGAGACCAGCATGAAAGATCGGAAAGAACATGTGAAAGAGATCAGAAAGAGGAGGGATCGGAAGGCAAAAAGAATAAGACAAATCCCAAATAACCATCGTCAGAATCAGAGCCGAGGTAGTTAAAGCGTTGCAGACGAGATCTCCACCGCACGCCTAAGAATCGCCCGCAATGCTGACAGGTGCCAGGGTATGTCATGACAGTCCTGTACATCCCAATCTCCACCGTTGATCTCACTTGTAAGGACAAACCCGGAACCCTTGGATCAAGAGAGAAGACGACAATACCAGCATCTTTCGCTCTTAGCCCTTAGATCGTTCCGGACAAGAAGATCTGGGACCGTCAGATTGAAAGAAGAAAAGGACAAACGTTCTGAAGAGGGATCTCAGCCATTCATTTTGATTCTCTTTAATTCCTGGACATCCGATCATGTCCTTCGAAATCTTGACCCTCCATCTCCCTCAAAATAAATCCTGACCCTCCACGGGGAGCGCCCGATTCCTATAAATACCTGCATGAAAAACTGTTCAAGGGATGACGGACAAAAAGAGAGGCTGTTATTATAGCGGAAGAACTCTGAAAACTTCATTCAGTTTGTTATTCCGCTACTTTGAAGTGTTGATTGGAAAAACTTTTGAAACTACTTTTCTGAAGTGTTTCTTGAAAAGGATTCTGAATACTGGAACTCTACATTTCCAGTTTGTTCATTATCTGGTCACATCCTCACTTTCAACCCTTTATCATCTCTGTTTTCATTCCCACTGTCTAAGCTAAACTTCATTCCACTCTGCTTTTATCTTAATCTAATTATATTTTAGCTAAGCTCCCTTCACCTCCCGACGAACATCAGCTCTCAGGCTAATCAGTCCACTGTCTTATCTCTATTTGCCACCCCGTAGCTATTTCAGTAGATTTGGCGCCTCACAGGTAAGAGCTCATATTGCTGTTTTACTAAGTGTTTACATTTATTTTTCGCACTTTCTTTGTTCTTCTTACGTATGTGATTTTCTCCAAGTCCATTTTGTGCAAAAGGACCCTAAATAATGTTACTCTCGAGTTATCTCTTTAGTGATTAGTTCGTCATTTTATTAATCTTCGTCATTTCTGAATGCAAGTTTTTCTGGTTCCTAGTAGCGTGTAAATGGTCAGGCAAGACGTAGGTAACTGCAACTTAGGGGTCTCTTTTAAAAGAGAGAACCTGAATAACGCGTCAGGAAGATAGCCAAACTATTTGGCTGACGTTAACAGCAATTCGACAAAGAGGTCACAAAGTTGGAATAAAACCAAAATAAACAAAACAGAATATATCGATCATTAATAGATATTGGTAAAATGAATACATGGAAGGTCGGTAAATCAAGTCTAGTTTTCCCCATCTAGCCAAAAGGTATCGAGAAGCCTTATCCCCAGCATCTTTGAATGCCAGAATCCTTAGCTTTAGGCTCTTATGTCATGTAGCTGAAATTAAAATCCGGGAGATCGGGAAAGTCCCTTTCAGGCTCCTGTTAATCTAAAAGAGATCGGAGGAGAGTTCTTATCTGGTCTCAACTCAAAATTTTAATAACTATTAAATAGAGATCGGAGGAGGGTTCTTATCCGGTCTCTACTCAAGGTTTTAATAAATAACCATTAAATAGAGATCGGAGGAGAGTTCTTATCCGGTCTCAACTCAAAATTTTAATAACTATTAAATAGAGATCGGAGGAGGGTTCTTATCCGGTCTCCACTCAAAGTTTTAATAAATAACCATTAAATAGAGATCGGAGGAGAGTTCTTATCTGGTCTCAACTCAAAATTTTAATAACTATTAAATAGAGATCGGAGGAGGGTTCTTATCTGGTCTCTACTCAAGGTTTTAATAAATAACCATTAAATAGAGATCGGAGGAGGGTTTTTATCCGATTCTCACACCAAATCTTAACCCATACGCAAAATAATCTCAAAACTAAAAAATTCGTAACGTCAATTCACTAAGGTGGTCTCATTTACTTGTGTATCTGGGTGATCCAAATTCAGTGAAAAATCAAATGTTCCTTTAGCCAAAAGGATTAACATTCCCATTCAAGCCCTCCTAACTAATTTATAAAGAACGCAAAATTAAATCTACTTACCCTTATTAAGGGACGAGGTGGGGTGCCTAACACCTTCCCCACCCGTTTACGGACCCCGAACCTAGAATCTCTGTTTTGAAGTGGTTTCATTTTTAATTTATCTTCCCAAATGGTTTTCTTTAGTTTCCCTCAAAACTAAGGTGGCGACTCCTCACTTTTCCCACTTCGGTGAGTGATCGTCCAGGCGACCGCAAAATCCCTTTGCGACAATGATATTAAAATTTTACAATAGATATGATAAAACAAGATAGGGTACTCAGGCACAGAATGTGGCACTTCTTGCTCGGCTATACAGTAGATGAGTAAGGGCTGTCACAAATCTTTAAGATTCCTAAAGAGAAAAGCTTAGTATACTTAATTGTATACAAAGCAGGATATTGCATATGCTATTAGTGACTAGCAAATGCCAATCTGACTCAGATTTGGAATGCTAAGTACATGATGAGATTATTCCTAAATACTTTAGAAGCATTTGGAATATAAATCTTATTAAGAGGAGAAAATAATTATAACTAATAGAGTTTATAAGTTTAACTTATAGTTAAATGGTAAAGATAAAAGGTCTATCCTAAAATAGAGAAATTTCATAATCACACCAAATGTGTAAAGGTTACACAAAATCAAGTGATTATTCAATGAGCCAATGTGATGATCACATAAAGCTGTGTAAAGGTTACATATCTTTATTTAAGTTTTTGTGTCAAACTATGGTAGTTAAACAATTTAGTAAAAGGTTCCATACTGTGGATTCTGCCATAGAAGCTAAGCATTTTACTTAATGTGATGTTGCAATAAGTTATTTAGATTCAGAAGTTCTCATCAGAACTTACAAATGGTTTCCTAAATTGTTCATTAGATAATAACAATCGTTCCTTGGTTTAGGTAAGGGAACCGGGTCTCACCTGAAATCTGAACACCAGGAATTAGCCAAATCACTTAATAAGAAACTAGTTGGAAATTACGTAGAAGATAACACCAGTTGGTAATTTAGGTGATCCTTTCACTTAAGCTATAAAATACAGTCATCTTTAGAAGATGAGTACTGTATTGGCTCTAGTGCAAGTGGAAGATTGTTAGTGTAACACCCCTAAATTCGGTAGTGCGTTCTACTGTTCCTGTGACCAGTGTTGTTCGGACAACTAGGATGCCTAGAACTACACTTCGATATGAGTGAGGAGACATAAAATAATGAAATACAAGAAAAACAAAGGAAAATTAATAGCAAAGAAATGAAACCAAGTTAAGTGAGCCGAGAACCCTAGCGATGGGTGACCGCACCGGGAAGTCACGGCGTTGACCGTTGACTAGCCCGGAACCGCGGGGAACCCTGGAAAATATTTTTATGACTTAAATAGACCCCTATTGAAGTATAAATATCATTATAAATATTAAATGAAAATTAAATAATTAGTACAAAGAAAAGTGAGAAATCGAAAAATGGACAAAACCCGGTGTTAATGAAAAATCGGGAATACAACCCGAACAGGGGCATTGTGGTCATTTGACATCCCGAGTTTCCTTTTGACCTAAATGTCCATTAAAAATAAATAATATTACACTTGAAAAATATAATGAAAAATTAATTTAGGGGTACCTAATGTAAATAGTAAAAATGGAGGGTAAATTGACTAATTAACACATTTAAACATATAATATAGTTTATAATTGGTGAGTGGAGCACTAAGGATTATAATAACCATTAAATGGGCAGATTTCTCCACTAACTAACTCATTTTCTTCAAGCTTCCAACAATGGCCGATTGTCACTCCCAATTCTCCATGGAAAATTTTCCATGCAAAGCTTAATTCTCTCCCATTTTCAACATAAAACCATAAATTCTCTTCATTAAACTTGGTCCACACCTCTTGGGCAGATTAACAAGCCCCAACAATAGGTAAGTGTTTAAATTATGTTTTTTCTTAAGTAAAGTTTATGGGAAGCTTGAGATAAAATGATTGATGAAGAAATTTTGAGTTTTTGGTGAGCTATGATGGTTTGTACTTTTGGTAGCCATGGAAACACCTTGAAGGCAGTTTATTTGTGCTTTTAAATGGTGAATTAAATGATTGATTAAATGTATATTGTGTAGGAAATTGTTTGGGTGATGTATACTTAGTATATGTAAATGTAAAATGAAATTTAAAGCTTGGAAAGTAATGGAATGTAAGTGCACCATGGTGGCAGTTTGCTAACTCTTGAAGAATGCTGGAATTCATGCTTGGTTTATGGAATAATGATGTTAAAATGTGTTGGTTTTTATGGCAGTTTGAGTGTGTGTAAGGTGGTGTGAAGTGGGACATGTAAATGAGCATAAAAAGGTGATTGAATTGTTGTAAATTGGATTGAAAAATTCTGCACTTGTTGGTGTATGTTGAATGTAATTGTAAGCTGCCAAAATGACCTATAATGTGTTGTGAATTATGTTTAGGTTGTGGTACAACCAGAATTGGTTTGAATGTTAAGTTTGGTGAGTGTTAAAAGTGATGCTTGATGTGTATGCAAGAAATGCAATAAGGCAGTTTGAGTTTTAGGCCTATAACTTTAAGTGTGTGGCTCCAATTGGTATGAGACCAATTGGAGGTGAAACTAGGCACAAAATGTGCCAACTTTCATGAAGGAAGCTTGCCAAAATTCTGCTTGCAAGGTAGCATGAAAAATGACCAAATCCGGATTAAGTGCAAATAAGGCCTGAAAATTGACCATTTGGGCAGTAGTTAGTGTTTAGGCCATAACTCAGTCCAAACAGGTCCAATTGACCTGAAATTTTGACCATGAATAGTTAAGACCCATATATACAAGTCTTATGAAGACACCAAAGCCCAAAAATGACCATAAGCAAGTCAAACAGCTTGCAAAAGTTCGGGTCCAAAAACTGGCCGAACCAAAATTGACCTAAAATGACCAATTTTAGTGCAATTTGACCAGCAATAGTAAAATGACCATAACTTGGTCTACATAACTCAGAATGACCTAAAATTTTGCTCTGCGTGCAATAAGACATAGATCTACAAGTTTGTAGTTTTGACCAAAACTCGAAAATCGAGGAAACTAGGTCGTCTGGCTAGGTCAAACTAGTATCCCGGAATCCAGCAAATTGCAAGAAAATTCAGTATACATGGAAATAAACTTGGTAACATGTACCAACCCTAAAAGACTATTGAATATGATATGTTAGTAACATTAAAACCTAATTTACGTAAAATGCACCGAGGGTCAATATATTAGGTTGATTAAGCAAATAATAGCATTCAGTGAATTACTTATCAAGCATTATCGTTAGAGACAGTTTAATTTAGTACTGAAACACTTCAAATTGTGTTTCTCAGTTAGCAAAGACTCAGGAAAAGGGAAAGAAACACTGAGTCAAGACCAGGAGACAGTTATCAGAGGTTTGTGCACAATAGCTATTTCTTTTGAATTTTTCAATTGAAATGAATTATAACTATTTGTACATTATTGTTTTAAATTGTGGAAATGTGTTTGAATGGATACTTACTGATTGAAAAGTATTGTAAATGGTTTGAAACAATGAAAAATTGTTTGAATGATATTGATGGATACTTATTGATTGAAAAGCATTGGAAATGATTTGAAACCACAGCTATCATGTATATTGATTGTATTCCTCGCTAGCTTGTCTAGTGGGACGAATTGAATTTCCTCTCTGGCTGAAGTGTTGAGGTGTGTGCCTGTTGAGGACGAATCGAATGAGTACTCATATTTTTGCTAGCTAGCTATGTTATTCCTCATTAGTCATCGACTTTTGGGACGAATTGAACTTTGGAACATGATTAAGCTGTGTGTGATTTTTTTGATTTGTAGTATGAGATTGTGAAATGGAGTTAAATCCTTATTGACATTTACTGTCTTTTGAAGTTAACTATGTTTTGATCTCTGAGATTTATTGTGATATTGTGTTAAATTCCTTCTGACATTCATTGTCTTGAATTTAACTATGATTTTACGTATCCATCATTTAAATGATTTATGAATTGTGATTTAAAGTTGTAATTGGTTAATGTTGTGCACTACTGAGACATTGTCTCAGCGATAGCTTTTTATTGCTGTTGCAGGTAGACAGACGGACAGGGCAGCAGACTAGGCTGCTAGTACATCCAGCGACAGATTATTGGATATAATGAGTATACCACATTTTACATTTTGTACTGTAATGTATGACCACTGTATGTACATAGTGTTCTTGGTTTTGAGCAGTTGTAAATTCAAATTGTACATTGAAGTTGTAAAATAATTATGAGTTATTTTGACTTGTAAAATTTGTATTATATTTCTTTTATCTCAGTCTTTGAAAAATTTCTATGGATTTGAGTTGAGAAATATGTTGTGTTGAGAAACATGTTGCTGTTGAAATTTGGAAATATATATTGAAGTGCTTTTTACAGGTTTTCTGAAGAACTGTTTTATCCAAAATACAGATGGCACTCTGCCAAAATTTTTACAGAAAATTCTAAATAATTCAAATGTGTTAGTTCTATCGCTTCAGTTCAAAAAGTTTTTTAACACCTGTAAATAGTGCTCAACACTGTAAAAGAAGTAAGAAAAGTTTTTAAAATCCCTTGTAGTGTATTTAATGGGTTATCAGTAGACGGAGTTGGTAATTCATTAGGTATACTACGGGATCATGTTATGCCTTACAGAGGGGTAGTGTGACACCCCTTACCCGACTACAGTGTAGCCGAGCAAGTTATGCCACTCAGTGTGCCGGAGCACTCTATTTTATCTTAATTCATTTTTATCATAGTTTTGAATATAACTTGTGAAATATAATTCATTTATTGAAATTGTAATTTATTTGAGGTTTCGAAAATTTTAAAGAAAATCTGGCAGAGTACCGGCTAAAAATGGAGAAAATAGTTCTTCGGAACCTGTGAAAAACACTTCTAATAATCATATTCATCTATTTACAAACTCCAATATCAAAATCTCAATATTTTTCAACCATTCGTTTCTCAATCATTCATCACATTTGATAGTCATGTAACAGTCACGGATCAATATTCACTTTTCCATTTACAAACACAATTTTGCATTATTTACATGAAAATCAAAATACATTACATAAGTTTCATTTACACAAAGGAAAATAAAAATCAATTACAAAATACCAAAATGAAGCCTAGTGTCCTACCAATGCAATCAGACGGTGAGGTGACACGGACACTATGCGTAATCGTGAACCGCCTTACCGAACTGTGGTCTACTGGGCCCTCTGTCCAAATCTTCGCATCACACGTTGCAAAAGCGACGCGCTAAGCATAAAGTTTAGTGGTGCCAATAATATAAGAAAATATAATATGCAAATAAAAATAATAATTTCCTTGCTATTGTGTTCATAAGAAATGAGTAATTACTAACTTATTGTTTAGTCGAGGGCTAATCATGTTTTATGATATTAACTTCTTCATGCATTTCGTTAATTTTTTTTTTTTCATGATCTTGAGCTTCCTTGTATTTTTGTAATCATTCCTGATACTTAATTTTCGTATTTTCTTTAATAATCAGTTCACAGTTATACTTTTCCATTCATTTGGTTGCCCAAGTAACCTATACTGGATGACTGGACTGGATAATGGGTCGTTGGCACTGGGCACCGCGGTGCCTCGGGCCGTCATACCATGGGACACAGAACGTCAACCACGTATGCAGTCAATATAGCTAAAAGCTATGATATCACATAATCGGGCATAAAAGCCATGAATACGGGCATAAAAGCCATGGATACGGGCATAAAGCCATGAATACAGGCACAAAGCCTTTCCTTTCGCAGTACTGCTAAAACAATACCATATTGGCATGCCAAACTATCCAAACCAATCTAGTTAGGTATACTAGGGCATTTGATACTTTTAAATTTTTCAAATTTTGAATTTCAAGTTTTTGTGTCACTATTCACCTCATTGGTCAACAAAAATGTTGACTTTTGGATAGAAAATAGGTGTATTGGTTTTAACACCCCAAACATACCACATTTTGTATTTAAAACTTGTTGGAATTGATTACTATTACCATTTCTAAGTTTAAACCAAGGGAAGCAGAATTTTCAGTTTGTGAAGCTTAATTTTACTGTTCCATTAAGCACTGTTGCAGTGGGAATTTGAAGAAATGGCAAACATGAAAGTTGTTCCTTATTTTGTCTAGTTGAATTTCCTTTTTTGAATCACTCCATTTGGAGTTTTGTAGCTCTAGATATGGTCCAAAAACCACGGTTGGCCGGATTTCCATTCTGCAGAAATTACCATATCTACAGTAACATGAACAGTGACTGCCACTGCCATTTGGGTTAGGTTTTGGTCATAATTTGGGTAGGTTTCTTCATAAAAGTTGTTTGTCTATGTCTTAACTTGTTGCTGTAAACATTTCAGGTCAATTGACCTTATCTACAGTGAGTTATGGCCAAATGAACAATAACTGTTCATTTGGTCATTTCTGCAGGTGCTGTTGCAGGGTATCCGGATTAGGGCCAACTTTTGGTCCACTTGCTTTGGTCTTTTGGGCATGGTTTCTTCAGAAAAAATGTGCCATTATAAGCCTAGTTTCATGTCCAATTGGCCAAACATCAATTGGCCCAACACAACCAAAGATATGGCAGTCCAAGTGGACTGAAATTTCAGTCACCCTGCTGCTGTCTTTAGGCAGCCTACACATTCACTTTGCCATGCATTAACTCACTTCAAATTATGATTAACTTGCCTTAAATGGTCACTAATTGACCACTAGAATGTCCATTAATCAATTCAAATGCCAAGTCCAATTTTCACCCTTAAAACCCTAATTCCCATTATGAATTTTCACAACTTACCTTAATTAACTACTAGTTCATTATCCTTATATTTATACACTTTAAACATGGTTTCTAGTTCACTCCAAGTCCATCACAAACACTCAATCCTATTCCTTCCTAAGGGAGCCGAAATCCATGGCATACATACCCATAAGTTTCATTCATTTAATCCACAATTTCATACTCATTTTTAAGTCCTTAACATGGAACAAGAGATATACATGCATAATTAAGCACTAACCTCTTTGCTCAACTTATTGAGCTTGTGAAAACTCTAGAATTTCTCCTCTTTGTGGCTGCCTAGAGTTGCCTTGTGATGTGGGGACAAGTTTTAGTGAAGGTGACTTAGGGTTTAGTAGTGGAATTTCATGGGAAATGGAAGAAATTAAAGGAAACTTTCATGGAGGGTTATGGAAAAGGGGAGGTCACGTTTTGGCTGAAGAAGAAGAAGAAGATGACCAGAATTTTTGGTCTCCTTTGGTCTCTTTTATTAGTTAATTAAAGGGTTGTTTAATTGTGATTGGAGGAAGCATTTCAAATGTCTTCACAATATGTCATTTTTGAAATTTTATTTCATTTTATTTTATTTTCTTTTCTACTTACTTTCAATTAATTTTTCATCATTTTTAATTAATATTTTATGTCATAATAATTATTTACTCAACTGGACAAGTCGCCAAAAATCGTCTCAAGGCGAAATGACCAAAATGCCCTCCGTTTGGCTTAACGGGTCAAAATTGTCTGTACCGATTGTAAAATTTTTCTAAATATTTTCTTGGCATTCTAATGCCATAGGAACCTCAATGACCCTTCTCTGGAGTCCCAAAAATTATTTTATGAATTTTTTCCCGGGTCTAGGGCTCCTCGTTGCGAGAACCGCAACTTCCCTCTGGGTTACCCATCGCTTGGGCACCGGCTCATTTGACTTGGTTGTATTTTATTTCTAAAATTTTTCCTAAATTTTTCTTATTAATATTTGAGTTAATTTTGGTTCTTGACTTTAGTTTAAATATTTTTCCGGACGTTCTAGCTGTCCGGACCGACACCGGTCACCGAAACAGTAGAATGTACGGAGTTGCTACCGGGAGGGTGTTACAACTCTTCCCCTCTAATTTAAATTTCGTCCTCGAAATTTACCTGACTTAAGTAATCGGGGAGTTGCTACCTTCTTGTTTCTTCACTTCCTTGTATCGCCTCATCAGTGTCTGGGTTTGGCTCTTCCTGAGCTTCCATAGCATATACTTGTGGTGCCACCCTGACTTCGGGCTTTTCAACTGTCTCAGAAACAATCTTCTGTGAAATGTCAGCCATTTCTGCTCTACCCGATCTTTTACCCCTTTGAACTATAGGGAAAGGTCTATCAACTTGTACCGGAGCTATTGAACCACTCCTCTGAGGGCAATCTCTTATGAAATGATCCGTAGCCCCACACTTGAAACACTCTCCAGTTAACAGTCGACACTCCCCTCTGTGTCTTCTACCACAATGCATACATTCAGGCACTGGGGTTGATCCCCTTGTTATTGTGCCCGGGGAACTAGCTATAGATATTCCAATCTGGCCTCTGTGGCCCTGTGTCTGATCTTGTGAACTAGAACCCTTAAACTTCTTACTATCAGTTGGTATACTTGACTGTCCTGGTCCAAATTCCCTCTTACGCTGCCTATCTTTCCTATTTTGTTCATTTATTCTCACTTTCTCCACTTTTAATGCAGCTTCCACTAACTTGGTGAAGTCTGTGATCCCCAAGGCAGTGATCATGATCTTTATATTATCATTTAATCCCTCTTCAAATCTCTTACACCTTTCAGCTTCATTAGGGACTATCTCCCTTCCATAGCGGCTCAATCTTACGAATTCTTTCTCATACTCGCCACCGACAACCGTCTCTCGCCAAAGTTAATAAACTCTCTTCTTCTCTCTTCTAGGTATACAAGACCCACATATTTCTTCTTAAATTCGAGAGAAAGAAGTCCCATGTCACTATTTCTGGCTGCACTTCATCGCACACGTGTCCCACCATTCATATGCATCGCCTTGCAGCAGATACTGAGATTCCAAGTTTTGCTCTGGAGTGCAATGGAGTTGTTTTAGAATTCTCCTATTCTGCTCAACCAATTTTCGATCGCAATGTAATCATCTTCTCTCTACCATAGAAGTCCACCGCTCCAAACTTTCTTAGCCTTTCCAGTGTGATTTACTGTGGAGCCGGTGGTGGTGGTGGTGGTGCCGGCATTACTCCGCCATTTGTCTAAAGAAATCGCCATTTGTCGGAACATGGCTCGTGGAGGCCGAGGTGCTCGCTTGAGCTGGTGGAGTAGGTTCTCCCTACCCCGCCTCACTGCCACAGGTGGAGAATGACTCTCCACTTCCTCCTCGACTGCTCTCTGTGATGAAGGGTCCATATCCTATTCAAAATAAGAAAGACAAACAGATCTGCATTAGTGTCACCTCGACTCTTACAAATGCAATGCATGGTATGGACTCAATATAGGCCCAGAAACACCTAAACCGTGCTCTGATACCACTAAATGTGACACCCCTTACCCGACTACAGTGTAGCCGAGCAAGTTATGCCACTCAGTGTGCCGGAGCACTCTATTTTATCTTAATTCATTTTAATCGTAGTTTTGAATATAACTTGTGAAATATAATTCATTTATTGAAATTGTAATTTATTTGAGGTTCCGAAAATTTTAAAGAAAATCCGGCGGAGTACCGGCTAAAAATGGAGAAAACAGTTCTGAACTGTGAAAACTCTTCTAATAATCATATTCATCTATTCACAAACTCCAATATCAAAATCTCAATATTTTTCAACCATTCGTTTCTCAATCATTCATCACATTTGATAGTCATGTAACAGTCACAGATCAATATTCACTTTTCCATTTACAAACACAATTTTGCATTACTTAAATGAAAATCAAAATACATTACATAAGTTTCATTTACACAAAGGAAAATAAAAATCAATTACAAAATACCAAAATGAAGCCTAGTGTCCTACCAATGCAATCAGACGGTGAGGTGACATGGACACTATGCGTAATCTGGAACTGCCTTACCGAATCGTGGTCTACTGGGCCCTCTGTCCAAATCTTCGCACCTACGTGTTGCAAAGCGACGCTAAGCATAAAGCTTAGTGGTGCAAATAATACAAGAAAATATAATATGCAAATAAAAATAATAATTTCCTTGCTATTGTGTTCATAAGAAATGAGTAATTACTAACTTATTGTTTAGTCGAGGGCTAATCATGTTTTATGATATTAACTTCTTCATGCATTTCGTTAATTATTTTTTTTTTCATGATCTTGAGCTTCCTTGTATTTTTGTAATCATTCCTGATACTTAATTTTCATATTTTCTTTAATAATCAGTTCACAGTTATACTTTTCCATTCATTTGGTTGCCCAAGTAACCTATACTGGATGACTGGACTGGATAACGGGTCGTTGGCACTGGGCACCGCGGTGCCTCGGGCCGTCATGCCATGGGACACAGAACGTCAACCACGATGTCGTCAATATAGCTAAAAGCTATGATATCACATAATCGGGCATAAAAGCCATGAATACGGGCATAAAAGCCATGGATACGGGCATAAAGCCATGAATACAGGCACAAAGCCTTTCCTTTCGCAGTACTGCTAAAACAATACCCTATTGGCATGCCAAACTATCCAAACCAATCTAGTTAGGTATACTAGGGCATTTTATACTTTTAAATTTTTCAAATTTTGAATTTCAAGTTTTGGTGTCACTATTCACCTCATTGATCAACAAAAATGTTGACTTTTGGATAGAAAATAGGTGTATTGGTTTTAACACCCCAAACATACCACATTTTGTATTTAAAACTTGTTGGAATTGATTACTATTACCATTTCTAAGTTTAAACCAAGGGAAGCAGAATTTTCAGTTTGTGAAGCTTAACTTTACTGTTCCATTAAGCACTGTTGCAGTGGGAATTTGAAGAAATGGAAAACATGAAAGTTGTTCCTTATTTTGTCTAGTTGAATTTCCTTTTTCGAATCACTCCATTTAGAGTTTTGTAGCTCCAGATATGGTCCAAAAACCACGGCTGGCCGGATTTCCATTCTGCAGAAATTACCATATCTACAATAACATGAACAAAGGATCACATCGCCATTTGGGTTAGGTTCTGGTCATAATTTGGGGTAGGTTTCTTCATAAAAGTTGTTTGTCTATGTCTTAACTTGTTGCTGTAAACATTTCAGGTCAATTGACCTTATCTACAGTGAGTTATGGCCAAATGAACAGTTAATGTTCATTTGGTCATTTCTGCAGGTGCTGTTGCAGGGTATCCGGATTAGGGCCAACTTTTGGTCCACTTGCTTTGGTCTTTTGGGCATAGTTTCTTCAGCAAAAATGTGCCATTATAAGCCTAGTTTCATGTCCAATTGGCCAAAAACTAATTGGCCCAACACAGCCAAAGATATGGCAGTCCAAGTGGACTAAAATTTCAGTCACCCTGCTGCTATCTTTAGGCAGCCTACACATTCACTTTGCCATGCATTAACTCACTTCAAATTATGATTAACTTGCCTTAAATGGTCACTAATTCACCACTAGAATGTCCATTAATCAATTCAAATGCCAAGTCTAATTTTCACCCTTAAAACCCTAATTCCCATTATGAATTTTCACAACTTACCTTAATTAACTACTAGTTCATTATCCTTATATTTATACACTTTAAACATAGTTTCTAGTTCACTCCATGTCCATCACAAACACTCAGTCCTATTCCTTCCTTAGGGCAGCCGAAATCCATGGCATACATACCCATAAGTTTCATTCATTTAATCCACAATTTCATACTCATTTTTAAGTCCTTAACATGGAACAAGAGATATACATGCATAATTAAGCACTAACCTCTTTGCTCAACTTATTGAGCTTGTGAAAACTCTAGAATTTCTCCTCTTTGTGGCTGCCTAGAGTTGCCTTGTGATGTGGGGACAAGTTTTAGTGAAGGTGACTTAGGGTTTAGTAGTGGAATTTCATGGGAAATGGAAGAAATTAAAGGAAACTTTCATGGAGGGTTATGGAAAAGGGGAGGTCACGTTTTGGCTGAAGAAGAAGAAGAAGATGACCAGAATTTTTGGTCTCCTTTGGTCTCTTTTATTAGTTAATTAACGGGTTGTTTAATTGTGATTGGAGGAAGCTTTTTAAATGACATCACAATATGTCATATTTGGCATTTTATTGCATTTTCTTTTCTTTTCTTTTCTACTAACTTTCAATTAATTTTTCATCAATATTAATTCATATTTTATGTCATAATAATTATTTACTCAACTGGACAAGTCGGCCAAAAATCGTCTCTGAAGGCGAAATGACCAAAATGCCCTCCGTTTGGCTTAACGGGTCAAAATTGTCTATACCGATTGTAAAATTTTTCTAAATATTTTCTTGGCATTATAATGCCATAGGAACCTCAATGACCCTTCTCTGGAGTCCCAAAAATTATTTTATGAATTTTTTCCCTGGTCTAGGGCTCCTCGTTGCGAGAACCGCAACTTCCCTCTAGGTTACCCATCGCTTGGGCACCGGCTCATTTGACTTGGTTGTATTTTATTTCTAAAATTTTTCCTAAATTTTTCTTATTAATATTTGAGTTAATTTTGGTTCTTGACTTTAGTTTAAATATTTTTCAGGACGTTCTAGCTGTCCGGACCGACACCGGTCACCGGAACAGTAGAATGTACGGAGTTGCTACCGGGAGGGTGTTACAACTCTTCCCCTCTAATTTAAATTTCGTCCTCGAAATTTACCTGACTTAAGTAATCGGGGAGTTGCTACCTTCTTGTTTCTTCACTTCCTTGTATCGCCTCATCAGTGTCTGGGTTTGGCTCTTCCTGAGCTTCCATAGCATATACTTGTGGTGCCACCCTGACTTCGGGCTTTTCAACTGTCTCAGAAACAATCTTCTGTGAAATGTCAGCCATTTCTGCTCTACCCGATCTTTTACCCCTTTGAACTATAGGGAAAGGTCTATCAACTTGTACCGAAGCTATTGAACCACTCCTCTGAGGGCAATCTCTTATGAAATGATCCGTAGCCCCACACTTGAAACACTCTCCGCTTAACGATCGACACTCCCTCCGTGTCTTCTACCACAATGCATACATTCAGCACTAGGGTTGATCCCCTTGTTATTGTGCCGGGAACTAGCTATAGATATTCCAATCGGCCTCGTGGCCCTCGTGTCCGATCTTGTGAACTAGAACCCTTAAACTTCTTACTATCAGTTGGTATACTTGACTATCCTGATCCAAATTCCCTCTTACGCTGCCTATCTTTCCTATTTTGTTCATTTATTCTCACTTTCTCCACTTTTAATGCAGCTTCCACTAACTTGGTGAAGTCTGTGATCCCCAAGGCAGTGATCATGATCTTTATATTATCATTTAATCCCTCTTCAAATCTCTTACACCTTTCAGCTTCATTAGGGACTATCTCCCTTCCATAGCGGCTCAATCTTACGAATTCCTTCTCATACTCGCCACGACAACCTGTCTGCCTCAGGTTAATAAACTCTCTTCTTCTCTCTTCTAGGTATACAGTACCCACATATTTCTTCTTAAATTCGGAGAGAAAGAAGTCCCATGTCACTATTTCTGGCTGCACTTCACTGGACACAGTGTCCCACCATTCATATGCATCGTCTTGCAGCAGAGATACAGCAGATTCCAAGTTTTGCTCTGGAGTGCAATGGAGTTGTTTTAGAATTCTGCCTGTTCTGTTCAACCAATTTTCGGCTGCAACAGAATCATCTTCTCTCTTACCATAGAAGTCCACTGCTCCAAACTTTCTTAGCCTTTCCAGGTGTGATTTCTGCTGTGGAGCTGGTGGTGGTGGTGGTGGTGCTGGCATTACTCCGGCCATTTGTCTAAAGAAATCGGCCATTTGCTGGAACATGGCCTGTGGAGGCTGAGGTGCTCGCTTGAGCTGGTGGAGTAGGTTCTCCCCTACCCCCAGTCTCAGCTGCTACAGGTGGAGAATGACTCTCCACTTCCTCCTCGACTGCTCTCTGTGATGAAGGGTCCATATCCTATTCAAAATAAGAAAGACAAACAGATCTGCATTAGTGTCACCTCGACTCTTACAAATGCAATGCATGGTATGGACTCAATATAGGCCCAGAAACACCTAAACCGTGCTCTGATACCACTAAATGTGACACCCCTTACCCGACTACAGTGTAGCCGAGCAAGTTATGCCACTCAGTGTGCCGGAGCACTCTATTTTATCTTAATTCATTTTAATCGTAGTTTTGAATATAACTTGTGAAATATAATTCATTTATTGAAATTGTAATTTATTTGAGGTTCCGAAAATTTTAAAGAAAATCCGTGAGTCTGGCTAAAAATGGAGAAAACAGTTCTTCGGAACCTGTGAAAAACACTTCTAATAATCATATTCATCTATTCACAAACTCCAATATCAAAATCTCAATATTTTTCAACCATTCGTTTCTCAATCATTCATCACATTTGATAGTCATGTAACAGTCACAGATCAATATTCACTTTTCCATTTACAAACACAATTTTGCATTACTTAAATGAAAATCAAAATACATTACATAAGTTTCATTTACACAAAGGAAAATAAAAATCAATTACAAAATACCAAAATGAAGCCTAGTGTCCTACCAATGCACTGTAGACGGTGAGGTGACATGGACACTATGCAGAACTGTGAACTGTCTTACCGAATCTGTGGTCTACTGGGCCCTCTGTCCAAATCTTCAGTACCTACGTGTTGCAAAAGCGACGCGCTAAGCATAAAGCTTAGTGGTGCCAATAATACAAGAAAATATAATATGCAAATAAAAATAATAATTTCCTTGCTATTGTGTTCATAAGAAATGAGTAATTACTAACTTATTGTTTAGTCGAGGGCTAATCATGTTTTATGATATTAACTTCTTCATGCATTTCGTTAATTATTTTTTTTTTCATGATCTTGAGCTTCCTTGTATTTTTGTAATCATTCCTGATACTTAATTTTCATATTTTCTTTAATAATCAGTTCACAGTTATACTTTTCCATTCATTTGGTTGCCCAAGTAACCTATACTGGATGACTGGACTGGATAACGGGTCGTTGGCACTGGGCACCGCGGTGCCTCGGGCCGTCATGCCATGGGACACAGAACGTCAACCACGTATGCTGTCAATATAGCTAAAAGCTATGATATCACATAATCGGGCATAAAAGCCATGAATACGGGCATAAAAGCCATGGATACGGGCATAAAGCCATGAATACAGGCACAAAGCCTTTCCTTTCGCAGTACTGCTAAAACAATACCCTATTGGCATGCCAAACTATCCAAACCAATCTAGTTAGGTATACTAGGGCATTTTATACTTTTAAATTTTTCAAATTTTGAATTTCAAGTTTTGGTGTCACTATTCACCTCATTGATCAACAAAAATGTTGACTTTTGGATAGAAAATAGGTGTATTGGTTTTAACACCCCAAACATACCACATTTTGTATTTAAAACTTGTTGGAATTGATTACTATTACCATTTCTAAGTTTAAACCAAGGGAAGCAGAATTTTCAGTTTGTGAAGCTTAACTTTAATGTTGCATTAAGCAATGATGCAGTGGTAATATGAAGAAATGGAAAACATGAAAGTTGTTCCTTATTTTGTCTAGTTGAATTTCCTTTTGAATCACTCCATTTAGAGTTTTGTAGCTCCAGATATGGTCCAAAACCACGGCTGGCGGATTTCCATTCTGCAGAAATTACCATATCTACAATAACATGAGCAGGATCGCCACTGCCATTTGGTTTAGGTTCTGGTCATAATTTGGGGTAGGTTTCTTCATAAAAGTTGTTTGTCTATGTCTTAACTTGTTGCTGTAAACATTTCAGGTCAATTGACCTTATCTACAGTGAGTTATGGCCAAATGAACAGTTAATGTTCATTTGGTCATTTCTGCAGGTGCTGTTGCAGGGTATCCGGATTAGGGCCAACTTTTGGTCCACTTGCTTTGGTCTTTTGGGCATAGTTTCTTCAGCAAAAATGTGCCATTATAAGCCTAGTTTCATGTCCAATTGGCCAAACACTAATTGGCCCAACACAGCCAAAGATATGGCAGTCCAAGTGGACTAAAATTTGATCACCTACTGCTTTGTCTTTAGGCAGCCTACACATTCACTTTGCCATGCATTAACTCACTTCAAATTATGATTAACTTGCCTTAAATGGTCACTAATTCACCACTAGAATGTCCATTAATCAATTCAAATGCCAAGTCTAATTTTCACCCTTAAAACCCTAATTCCCATTATGAATTTTCACAACTTACCTTAATTAACTACTAGTTCATTATCCTTATATTTATACACTTTAAACATGGTTTCTAGTTCACTCCATGTCCATCACAAACACTCAATCCTATTCCTTCCTTAAGGCAGCCGAAATCCATGGCATACATACCCATAAGTTTCATTCATTTAATCCACAATTTCATACTCATTTTTAAGTCCTTAACATGGAACAAGAGATATACATGCATAATTAAGCACTAACCTCTTTGCTCAACTTATTGAGCTTGTGAAAACTCTAGAATTTCTCCTCTTTGTGGCTGCCTAGAGTTGCCTTGTGATGTGGGGACAAGTTTTAGTGAAGGTGACTTAGGGTTTAGTAGTGGAATTTCATGGGAAATGGAAGAAATTAAAGGAAACTTTCATGGAGGGTTATGGAAAAGGGGAGGTCACGTTTTGGCTGAAGAAGAAGAAGAAGATGACCAGAATTTTTGGTCTCCTTTGGTCTCTTTTATTAGTTAATTAATGGGTTGTTTAATTGTGATTGGAGGAAGCTTTTTAAATGACATCACAATATGTCATATTTGGCATTTTATTGCATTTTCTTTTCTTTTCTTTTCTACTAACTTTCAATTAATTTTTCATCAATATTAATTCATATTTTATGTCATAATAATTATTTACTCAACTGGACAAGTCGGCCAAAAATCGTCTCTGAAGGCGAAATGACCAAAATGCCCTCCGTTTGGCTTAACGGGTCAAAATTGTCTATACCGATTGTAAAATTTTTCTAAATATTTTCTTGGCATTATAATGCCATAGGAACCTCAATGACCCTTCTCTGGAGTCCCAAAAATTATTTTATGAATTTTTTCCCGGGTCTAGGGCTCCTCGTTGCGAGAACCGCAAATTCCCTCTGGGTTACCCATCGCTTAGGCACCGGCTCATTTGACTTGGTTGTATTTTATTTTTAAAATTTTTCCTAAATTTTTCTTATTAATATTTGAGTTAATTTTGGTTCTTGACTTTAGTTTAAATATTTTTCAGGACGTTCTAGCTGTCCGGACCGACACCGGTCACCGGAACAGTAGAATGTACGGAGTTGCTACCGGGAGGGTGTTACAGGTAGGGTGTGACAGTTAGTGGTATGCACTAGAGCAATGCCTATGTGTTGTACAATGTAAACGTAATTTTCCCTAATGGCATGAATATTTTCAATTAATATAAATGGTTTATGTTTAATTCAAAAGGTCCATTAACATTACGTTAGATGTTCCATTCTTAATTGTTAAGAATATGAATGATGGGATATTTTAGTACATATGTTATAAATTCAGTTCATAATCGAGGATACCTCATTGGGCATGATTTATCCAGTTAGATTTTCATTGTGTTTGTTTCCATGGTTAGCATGGGATGCTAATGAGGTGGAATGGTGAGACTCATACCATATAACAAACATGATGGCCACTTATATGATAAGTAGGCTAAACTAGTGATACAAGATGACTTGTACATAGAGTTTACTCTTGTTAATACAAAGTCATCTAGATCTTATAATCCTTAGACCTGAGATAACATAGTTATCTTATATATGGATGGTCTGAGTTTGATACTGCTTTCATACTTGCACTATATATGGGTATATGGGCATGTGTTGGCTCTGGTTAGTCATTTATGGAGGTAAGTTTTAGCCAAAATGGTATTTGTTATCCTAAGTAAATAGGGATAAAGTCTTATATCCATTTATTTGTCCTTGATAAATCAAGTTTCTAGCCAGAATAATAAGACTTGATAAGAAAAGAGTTTCTGATGGGAAAGTTTGTTAGTTAAGAATTAGAATTAATTGAAGGACATATGATTGTAAGTGCAAGAGTTTAACATAAACCATGACTCTACCTGGAATCAAGATTTTATAATGGAGAGATTCTAGTGCATGGTATATATGATCAAGGTTCATGAATTAAGAAATCAATTCATCACTAATTGGGTAGTCATAGCACATAATGCTAGATGTCAACTATGACTTATGAGAACTTGGATGAAAGAGAATTTCATTTAAGTTTGGAATGGTTTCAGTAATATTAAAGAGTTAATATTATTCTCATTGCCAATTAGTAATGAACCTAGTAAGTCACACACATAAGAGTTCCATGATCAAAGCATGAGTAATTTAATTAATTAATTAATTAAATTATTTAATTAATTAATTGAGTTAACAAAATTAATTTGTAATTAGATTACAAAGTCTCTAGCTTTGAAACTAAATTTACCTATGGAAGCATTCAAGTTGGTATTTAAAGTGTTTAAATATAAACTTGAAAGACTAAGTTTAAAGGAAGAAAAGATTCTAGACTTGGTTAAAATTTTATGGACAATTTGACTTTTCAAAGTTTTACCACTTGACTTGTCAAAGGTTGACTTGGTCAAATGCTGCATGGACTAATTGGACATAGTCAAATATGAAGGCATGGGAAGTGTGGTTAAGGCCATTAGCGGTTGGAATTCAAAATTTTCAACTAGTGTTTCATGCATCATACCAAATGATTATGCACCTAGCCAACCTCTAGTGCCCATGGGCATGCTAAAACATACTTTTAGCATACATTAAGAGTTCATTTCCATTAAAGATTGGTATTTAGCCTTTAATCTTATTAAACCCTAACTAAAGAAGGATTTAATTCAACTAACCTCTAAGTATTGAGTCAATCTTTCCTTTTCCCTTTGGTAGTCTCCTAAAGCTCCAAATGTAGCTCCTCTAGCTTGTCCACCACAAGCACCACTAAGACGCCTTTGGCAACCCCAAACCTCCCTTTGACTTGCTTGCTAACTACTTGATTTAGGTGAGGTTCTATGGATGTATAGTGTAGTAGAAACAATTCCTAGTGTTTTGATTCAAAGAGAAACAAAGCTTTCTCTCACTTGTTAATGGAAGAAAAGAAGAAGAGGAGAGAGACTCTTGTCTTTGTCCAATAAGAAAAGAGGAGGAAGAAGATTTTCTTCTTCTTTCTTCATTTATATACATAAGACAAAGTATATAAATGTAGTGCCACTTGTCAATACATGATTTAATCTTGCTTTATACCTTTTCCTAATCTCATCAAGACAAATGTCAAGCTTTAATTAAATCATCAAGAGCAATCTTTCATCACATGAAAACAAATGGCACTCTTTAATTAGTGCCATGTGTCACCATCTCATATTGCCATGTGTCACCATGTGCAAAATTACCATTTTGCCCTTGTTTACAATTTTGAGTTCTCAACCCAAAATTGTAATTTCTCCCTCAAATTAATTTATATCACATATAAATTAATTAATTAATTAATCTCCATTAATTAATTTCACCATTTAATTTATATTATACTTTCAATAACCTAGATTTGGTTTCAAGTTATGCTAGGGACTTTGCAATCTTATTGCAAACCAAACCTATTTAATTAATTAATTAAACTTTTTAATTAATCAATTAAATCATACTTTACTTGGTGAATAACTTATATAGGTGTGTGACTTATTAGGCTTATTACTAATTGGTAATGAGAAATGATATTAACTCTTAATATCATTAGAACTCTTTCTTACCGTAAATAATTTCTCTAAGTCACTTTAGGAATCTCATAGACCATGGTTGACACCTAGCATAGCATGCCATGGTCATCCAATCTGTAATAAGGAATACCTTAAATGAACCTTTAAACATATGTTACCATGCACTAAAATCTCTCCGTTATAAAATCCCAATTCTAGCTAGAGTCATGGTTAATGTTAAACTCCAATTCCTCTGAATCTTATGTTCTCATTTAATTCCAATTCTTGATTAATCATACTTTTTTATCAGAAACTCCTTTCTGGCTAAATTTATAACACACCTATTTGTATAGCCTGGTATATTTCACTGTTCCGGTGACCGGTGTCGGTCCGGACAATTAAAGGGATTAGAACCACACTTAAGACAACTAGAGAAGCCATAAATACAAATAATTAGTAATTGCCAATTAGTTAAGTATAAATAAGAAAAACAGAATATAAAAAGTTAAGCAGAATGAGAGTCACAATGATGGGTGACCTTCTTGGGAAAGACAGCGAAGTCATTTTAAACTCAAATTTCGAACTGTAAAATGTGACGCTGCAGTCCTTAGGACCCTTATGAACACAGTGGAAA
The DNA here is from genome assembly GCF_030052815.1 of Hevea brasiliensis. Lineage (NCBI taxonomy): Eukaryota > Viridiplantae > Streptophyta > Magnoliopsida > Malpighiales > Euphorbiaceae > Hevea > Hevea brasiliensis. The sequence continues at coordinate 67,165,161 of NC_079499.1, read as the reverse complement.
AGAGAAAATCATGAAAAAGAACTGTTAAGTCAGTCAAATAATTAGGTCAGGGAGCCGGAAGAAATATTGAATTATTTGTAAATCGGGATGAACCGGCGAGGGGCAATTTGGTCAATTGACCCCGACAGCTGACTCCTGACCTAATTGTCAAATAAAATTGGAGAAAAGAAAATTTCAGAATCGAGAATTAAATTAAAGAACTAATAGAAAAAAAAAAGAAAATGAAAAAGTGTAGGGAAATGACATCATGCATGATGCCATAAAAGTAATAATTAATATATTTAATTAATTAGATTTTTTTTTGGGTCTTCCATAAGACAAATTAAATAAAAGAAAAGAAAAAGAAAAAAAGATTAAGTCATCTTCCTTATCCTCATTGCCGCCTCACCTCTCTCTCCCCATTCTTTCACTTTGTTCCACCATTGTTAAGGGAAAGGAAGCTTGAATTTCCCTACTCTATCCCATAAATTCTCAAAGTCCCAACACAAAAAATTCTCCTTACATGTTGAGGAAACATTAGAGAGTAAAAAGAAGAAGAAAGAATTGAAGAAAGGAAAGCCTAGAAACCCTCCAAGCAAAGGTTAGTCTTCTAACTACCAATTATCTAATCAAATGCATATTTAGTTATTGAAATGAGCTTAGAAACTAAAGTAATGAAATAAAAACACTTGTAAAGGACTAAACAGAAATTTGGCAAGCATGATGGGGAGTGTGTTTTGCATGGTTTGATGGATTTGAATGAGTTTAGAAACTTTATTTAGTTGAATGGTTAGGATTAAAAGCACTAAATGTGGTTAAATGCATGAGGTTGGTGAATTAGGGTTTTGAACATTAGGGTTTATGGACCAAAAATGTGAGAAATGAGTAAATGATGTCTTTGACCTATTGTGAAGTGAAAAATGGTCATTTTTGACCAAATGAGTTCTGTTGGAATGGTTGGAATTAAAGTCAAATTCGGAGGGAGTGTGGTCACGCTACTGGCAGCATGACCAAGTCAACTTTGAAGGACCAAAAATGAAATTTTACAAGTCCAATTGGTATGGGACCAATTGGGGATGAAAATAGACAATAAATGACACAATTTTCATTTAGGAAGCAAGCCCAAAAAGTGACCAAAACCTAGTGAACAAATTGATCAAAGTTGAAAAATTACAGGCGGCCCTGTACAAACTGACCAAATGAATCTGTTCATTTGGCCATCACTCGAGCTAGGCAGGTCAAAATGACCTGAACTTTTACCATAGGTTAGATAAGATATAGACCTAAAACTTTCATGAAGAATACAAGCCCAAATTCTGCCAGCAACCAAGCCATTTGACCACCCCAAGTTGGTGACCCAAAACTGCCAGCACCAAAATTGCCCAGAAAATCTAGGTTGTGTCCAATCTGGCAGCCATGGTTCAAATGGCCATAACTTGAGCTACAAAACTCCAATTGGAGTGATTCAAAAAGGATAATAAGCTTAAGACAATAGGGAACATTTTCTATGAAGAAAGGTTTGCCAAATTCTAACAGTAGAATGACCAATGGAACAGTGAAACTAGGGACACCAAAACTGAAAATTTGACAATTTTGCCTAAAGAACTTAAGCTTTGAGAAAATGACCAAAACCAACAAATTTAATGACCAAAATGTGGTATGTGGGTGAAGTTGGAGTTCCCATACCTATTAAGCCTTAAAAAGTCAACAATTTGACTTGAATAGTGTAGTGAATAGTAACCCAAAACACAAAAGCTTCGAGAACGTCGAATTTAGCACATTAAAGCTAGGTAAAAGTGAAGTTAAATTTATTTTTGGATTTATGCTAAGTTATGGTACTGAAACACTATGAAACTGTGTGTTTCAGCTGAAAAAGGCTTGGAAGCTCTGAGAGAATGAGACAACGCCTAGAGGCGACTCACGTCAGGTCTGTGCACAATAATTCTTGTTTAAATATTTTATTCTCAAAAATTTGACTTCTGTATTAATTATGTATTGTGTTGCCATTTTATAATCGCAAATATGACTTTGGAAATTGATCAGATTTCTCATAAATTATTTAAATAAATTATTTTGAATTGATTTTGTGTTCACACTTAGCATGACAGTATCACATTATTCCTCTTCCATTTATGGGGTTCAGATCGTTTATTTTCCTCCCTCTCTAGCTTGCTAGTTGAGGTTGAGATCGGATGAGTACTCATTAGCTAGCTAGCCACCTCCCTCATTGATTTCGATTAATGGGGTTTTAGATTGCTTTGTTGTGGTGTACAACACGGCATTGATCGGAAATTTTGTGTCATGGCTTAAGTTGTGTATGATTTTGGCAACACTGTGTTTATTAAATTATTTGACTAAATTGTGTTATTATGAGCTTTGATAATTTATGAAATGTGATTGAGAAATATTTAAATTATATTTCATCAATGAATGATTTATGTATTGTATTTTAAATTTTTACTGTGCACCACTGAGTATTTTTATACTCAGCGATAGCTTATTTTCTTTATCATGAGATAAGAGCAAGGAAAAAGCAGTAGAGTGAGCTGCTATTGAATTGAGGACCACACTGATCTTTTGTATGGGTATTATTTTTTACCCTTGCAGTAAATTTTGATGTAAATATTATAACGCTTTATGTATCAATGTAAAGTTGAGCAGTTTTAAAATACATTGTAATAATATTATTTTTGGATTTCCTTCTATAAATTAATATTTGTACTTGTGAATTTCATACTTTATGCCTTGTGAATGAAGTTATTAAATATTTTGAGATGATAAATTTTGATTTGGATTGTGGAATTATTTTGAAGTGAATTGAATTGAGTTGATTTGAGATTAATTGAGGTTGGGAGTTGAAAAAAATTATTGGAAGTGTTTTTTTTAGGTATTTGAATAACTATTGTCTTAAAATACAAACGGAACTCTGTCAAAATTTTTATAAAATTTGCGGTAAAATTAAAATGGACAAAAATTTTTCCTAGTATTTAAACTTTGAATAAATGGTTTTTAATTCCTACCAAAATGCTCACCACTTTCAAAATGTAAGAAAATTGTTTTAAAATCCTTGTAGGGTACTTAATGAGTTATCGGTAGGTGAAGTTCGGTAGTTCATTAAGTATTCTACGGGTTCATGTTATGCCTTACAGAGAGGTAAGGTGTGACATGTTTTAGTGGTATCAGAGCATGGTTTTTCAATAAATTTTGACTATGTGTATGAATATTTTATTGATAAGTACAACTCCTCAAGTGTCTTTAATTGATATATATGACGTATTTACATCATGAATATGCACTAACAGAGGTCAACCTCCTTATGTTTGATCTCAGGAAGTAGAAATTTTGGGAAAACATAATGGAAGGAGGAGATCATTCCGAAGAACAATCTGTTGAGGCTGAGGTTCAAGAGGAAGCCCCAGCACTCCAGAACGTGAGTGGGTCAGCCACTCCAGCTCCTACTCGACCGCATGATTCCTGCTCGGTTTATCAGTAGATGGCTGCATTTTTCCAGCAAATGGCGGGTAATGTGCCACCCCAAGCTCAAATGCAAGCACCTGCAGCACAACCACAGCCCTCAGCTCAGCAATATGAAAAATTGATGAAATTTGGGGCCACCGAGTTTAAAGGCACTATGGATCCACTGGAGGCAGAATAGTGGTTGGAAAGAATGGAACGAGTTTTCAGAAAGCTACAGTGTACTAAAAAATTAAAATTTGAGTATTCAGTATCTCTTCTCCAAGGGGATGCATATGAATGTTGGAAGACCATCCCCCACAGCCTGGTTGAGCCACCTGTGCTGACATGGACAGACTTCCTGAGGGAATTTAGGCAGAAATGGGTTCCTCATGCGTATGTAGATATGAAATTACAAGAATTCTTGAGTTTGAAACAAGGAGACAGAACCATAGCAGAGTATGAGAGAGACTTTTCAAGGCTAAGCCACTATGCTGGAAGCTTAGCCTCCACCCCCAGAGATAGATGTAAGAGGATTGAGTCCTGGTTAAGGCCGAATCTGAGTATGCAAGTCGTGGGTTTCGATATCGAATTTCCTTTGAGTTGATCTCACGAGCCTTTGGGCTGGAAAGAATAAAATCAGAAGGGGCAGTGAAGAAGGGTACACAAGAGAAAGAGAAGACTGAAAAGACTACGGGACAAGCATCTGAGAGTGGTTCTGGAAGGAGGAAACAGTTTGGGGGATCTAGCTCCCGTAGATCTGGCAGAGGCAAATTTTCTAGCCAAAGACCACCCGATGCAGTCGGAGACCAGTGAGCACCCGAGGAGCTCTATCGATGCAGCGGTGTGAAACTTGTGGTAGAACTCACAGTGTGGTTTGTTTCAAGGCCACTGGTGCATGTTTTAACTGTGGAGGGACCGGACATTTCACTAAAGATTGTACTAGTCCACACCGGTCTGGACCTTCTACTACATCTGAAGGATCAGCCCAAGTCTCTGCACCTAGAGGGTCATAGTCAGCTGCTAGAGGTAGAGGCAGAGGTAGGGATCCTAGTAACACTCCTGGAAGTCAAAGCACTATTAACTAGCCAGTATCCAGTGGCGCACCAGTCAGAGTGTATACCATGCGTCAGAGGGAGGAGGCTGAAACATCAAACGTTATAGCTGGTAATTTTTCCATCCTTGACCAAGATGTACATGTGTTATTTGATCCTGGCTCCACACATTCGTATGTTAGTGCTAGTGTGATGTGTTCTACTGCTATTCAGTGTGTACCAATGGACTATGATGTGCTAGTAACTAGTCCATTAGGCTAGGAGGTCAGGGTAAATAGGCTATATAGGGACTGTTCTTTGGTGATCCAAGGACAAACTTTTCTATCTGATTTAATTGAAATGCCCTTCAGAGATTATGATATTATCTTGGGCATAGATTGGTTAAGCGAGCATCACGCCATGATTGGTTGTAGACTAAAGCAGTCACATTTGGTCTCCTCGGTATGGTGATGTAGTAATACATGGGAGAAGCGATTATTGCCTTCAAACATCATTTATTTGCACTTGCGAGAAAAATGATTAGGAAAGGGTGTGAGGCGTACTTGGCACATGTGATAGACACCCAAGTGGGAGTCCATCTTGAGGACATTCCTCTTGTATGTGACTTTCGGATGTGTTTCTGATGAATTGCAGGATTACCTCGAGAAGAAGTGCGATTTGAAATTGATGTTATGCAGGTGTGGACCCAATCTCCATAACGCCATACGAGAATGGCACCTGAGAACTAAAATAATTGAAAATCTGATTTCAAGAGCTGCTTGATAAGGGCTTTATCCGCCTAGTGTGTCACCTTGGGGAGCGCCAGTATTGTTTGTAAAGAAGAAGGATGGCACTCTCCGGTTATGCATTGACTATCGGTAGTTGAATAAGGTGACAATAAAGAACAGATACCCACTGCCCTGCATTGATGGCCTATTTGATCAGTTGAGAGGTGCAACCGTGTTCTCCAAAATTGACCTGAGATCAGGTTATTATCTGCTGAAAGTACAAGAGCAGAGTATTCCTAAAACTGCCTTCAGAACCCGCTATGGCCATTATGAGTTCTTGGTCATGCCATTCGGGTTAACTAATGCTCTGGCAACTTTTATGGATCTGATGAACACTATTTTCAGACCATAACTCGACCAGTTTGTTGTGGTATTTATTGATGATATATTGGTCTATTCGAGGAATGCAGAAGAGCATGATAGACATTTGTGGATGGTACTACAGACTTTGAGGGAAAAACAGCTATACGCCAAATTATCAAAATGTGAATTTTGGCTGAAGGAAATATCCTTTTTGGGGCACATAGTATCAGCAGAGGGTATTAAGGTAGATCCTAGCAAGATTGAAGCTATCCTTAATTGGAAGCCACCTAGAAATGTCACAGAGATTCGTAGTTTTCTGGGGTTAGCTGGATACTACCGTCGATTTGTGAAGGGATTCTCCATGTTGGCATCTCCATTGACCAAGCTACTTAGAAAGGATGTGAAATTTCAGTAGACGGACAAATGCCAGCAAAGTTTTGATGAATTGAAAAGATGTTTGACTGAGGCTCCAGTCCTGACTTTACCTACACCGAGTAAAGAATATACAATTTACAGCAATGCTTCTCACAATGGGATAGGTTGTGTGTTGATGCAAGATCGAAATGTTATTGCCTATGCATCACGCTAGCTAAAACCGCATGAGAGGAATTATCCAACACATGATTTGAAGCTTGCAGCTATTGTGTTTGCTCTTATGATCTGGAGACATTATTTGTATGGGGAGAAGTGTTACATCTACACAGATCATAAAAGTTTGAAGTATTTGGGTACCCAGAAAGAGTTGAATTTGAGACAGAGGAGATGGTTAGAGTTGATAAAAGACTATGATTGTCTGATAGACTATCAGCCAGGGAAAGCTAACGTTGTAGCTGACGCCCTAAGTCGCAAGACTATGGCAAGTCTACGGGTTACTCCTTTGTCTTTGGTACATGAGTTGAGATCATTACATGCCAGTTTAGAGATTAATGATGAGGGGCAGACAGCAGTTGCATGGCATATACAGCCAGTGTTGATTGATCAGATCAGAATAGCTGCTCAGAATGACGAAAGGTATCAGAAGCTATTGGAAAAAGTCCGGTAGGGCAAGAAACCAGAATTCTCAATCAGAGATGATGGTTTATTGCTACACCAGGGCAGAATTTATGTTCCTAATGACGTTGATTTGAGGCAAATCATTTTGAAGGAAGCACATGAGTCTCCTTTTGCCATACACCCTGGTGGTACAAAAATGTATAGAGGGCTAAAGGAGCATTACTGGTGGATGGGTTTAAAAAGAGATGTGGCAGAGTTTGTATCCAAATGCCTAACTTGTCAGCAAATAAAGGCAGAGCATCAAGTACCCACTAGGTTGTTACATCCACTACCAATACCAGAATGGAAATGGGAAAGAATAACGATGGATTTTGTAATGGGACTTCCAAAGACATAGAAGAGTCATGATGTAGTATGGGTCATTATCGACAGACTGACTAAGTCTGCTCATTTTCTGCCAGTCCGAATGGACTATAGTTTAGACAAATTGGCCAGGTTGTACATCGATGAGATTGTGAGGCTTCATGGAGTGCCAGTATCCATTGTATTAGACAGAGATCCTAGGTTCACTTCTAGATTCTGGGGTAGTCTTCAGAGAGCCCTAGGAACTAGATTGAACTTCAGTACTGCATTCCACCCACAGACAGATGGCCAGTCTAAGAGGGTAATTCAGATCTTGGAGGACATGCTACGAGCTTGTGTGATTGAGTTTGAGGGTAGTTGGGACACACACTTCCCTTTGATTGAGTTTGCTTATAACAACAGCTACCAATCAAGTATTGGGATGCCTCCATATGAAGCTTTGTATGGCAGAAAATGTAGAACCCCATTGTGTTGGGATGACGTGGGTGAAAGAAAAATGATTGGATCTGAAATTGTTCAACAGACTGAAGAGAAAATTAGGGTGATCAGAGATCGACTTAAAACTACATCAGACCGTCAGAAGTCCTATATTGATTTGAAAAGAAGGGATATTGAGTATGCAGTGGGTGAGAAAGTTTTCCTCAAGGTTTTTCCTTGGAAGAGGATTATGAGATTCGGCAGAAAGGGGAAACTAAGTCCTCGTTTTATCGGGCCATATGAGGTTCTGGAAAGAGTGGGTCCTTTGGCATATCGTTTGGCACTACCTCCAGAGTTGGAGAAGATACATAATGTCTTCCATATGTCTATGTTGAGGAGGTATCGATCAGACCCATCTCATGTACTACCAGTAGAAGAATTTGAAGGGAATCCAAACATCACATATGAAGAAGAACCCATAAAGATTCTGGCTTATGAGGTGAAGCAGCTACAGAACAAGCAGATACCATTGGTAAAGCTATTGTGGAACCATCATTCGAGCAGGAGGCTACTTGGGAGCGAGAGGAGACCATGAGGAGACAACACCCACAGTGTTGAGATTGATACCAGGTAAAATTTCGAGACGAAATTTATTTAAGGGGGGGGGGAGAATTGTAACACCCCTATTTGTATAGCCTGGTATATTTCACTATTCCGGTGACCGGTGTCGGTCCGGACAATTAAGGGGATTAGAACCACACTTAAGACAACTAGGGAAGCCATAAATACAAATAATTAGTAATTGCCAATTAGTTAAGTATAAATAAGAAAAACAGAATATAAGAAGTTAAACGAGCCGAGAGTCACAGCGATGGGTGACCTTTTTGGGAAGGACTGCGAAGTCATTTTAAACTCAAATTTCAAACTGTAAAATGTGACGCTACGGTCCTTAGGACCCTTATGAACATAGTGGAAAAGAGAAAATCATGAAAAAGAACTGTTAAGTCAATCAAATAATTAGGTTAGGGAGCCGGAAGAAATATTGAATTATTTGCAAATCGGGATGAACCGGCGAGGGGCAATTTGGTCAATTGGCCCCGAGGGATGAAACTAAAGTAATGAAATAAAAACACTTGTAAAGGACTAAACTGAAATTTGGCTGGCATGATGGGGAGTGTGTTTTGCATGGTTTGATGGATTTGAATGAGTTTAGAAACTTTATTTAGTTGAATGGTTAGGATTAAAAGCACTAAATGTGGTAAAATGCATGAGGTTGGTGAATTAGGGTTTTGAACTTAGGGTTTATGGACCAAAAATGTGAGAAATGAGTAAATGATGTCTTTGACCTATTGTGAAGTGAAAAATGGTCATTTGTGACCAAATGAGTTCTGTTGGAATGGTTGGAATTAAAGTCAAATTCGGAGGGAGTGTAGTCATGCTGCTGGCAGCATGACCAAGTCAACTTTGAAGGATCAAAAATGAAATTTTACAAGTCCAATTGGTATGTGACCAATTGGGGATGAAAATAGACACTAAATGACACAATTTTCATTTAGGAAGCATGCCCAAAAAGTGACCAAAACCTAGTGAACAAATTGACCAAAGTTGAAAAATAGCAGGCTGCCCTATACAAACTGGCTAAATGAACAGTATTTGTTCATTTGGTCATAACTCGAGCTAGGCAGGTCAAAATGACCTAAAATTTTACCAGAGGTTAGATGAGATATAGACCTAAAACTTTTATGAAGAACACAAGCCCAATTTCTGCCAGCAACCAAGCCATTTGGCCACCCCAAGTTGGTGACCCAAAACTGCCAGCACCAAAATTGCCCAGAAAATCTGGGTTGTGTCCAATCCGGCAGCCATGGTTCAAATGGCCATAACTTGAGCTACAAAACTCCAATTGGAGTAATTCAAAAAGGATAATAAGCTTAAGACAATAGGGAACATTTTCTGTGAAGAAAGGTTTGCCAAATTCTAACAGTAGAATGACCCATGGAACAGTGAAACTAGGGACACCAAAACTGAAAATTTGACAATTTTGCCTAAAGGACTTAAGCTTTGAGAAAATGACCAAAACCAACAAATTTAATGACCAAAATGTGGTATGTGGGTGAAGTTGGAGTTTCCATACCTATTAAGCCTTAAAAAGTCAATAATTTGACTTGAATAGTGTAGTGAATAGTAACCCGAAACACAAAAACTTTGAGAACGTCGAATTTAGCACATTAAAGCTAGGTAAAAGTGAAGTTAAATTTATTTTTGGATTTATGCTAAGTTATGTTACTGAAACACTGTGAAACTGTATTTCAGCTGAAAAAGGCTTGGAAGCTCTGAGAGAATGAGCCAAGGCCTAGAGGCGACTCACGTCAGGTCTGTGCACAATAATTCTTGTTTAAATATTTTATTCTAAAAAATTTGACTTCTGTGATTAATTATGTATTGTGTTGCCATTTTATAATCACAAATATGACTTTAAAAATTGATCAGATTTCTCATAAATTATTTAAATAAATTGTTTTGAATTGATTTTGTGTTCACACTTAGCATGACAGTATCACATTATTTATCTTCCATTTATGGGGTTGAGATCGTTTATTTTCCTCCCTCTCTGGCTTGCCAGTTGAGGTTGAGATCGGATGAGTACTCATTAGCTAGCTAGCCACCTCCCTCATTAATTTCGATTAATGGGGTTATAGATTGCTTTGTCGTGGTGTACAACACGGCATTGATTGGAAATTTTGTGTCATGGCTTAAGTTGTGTATGATTTTGGCAACACTGTGTTTATTAAATTATTTGACTAAATTGTGTTATTATGAGCTTTGATAATTTATGAAATGTGATTGAGAAATATTTAAATTGTATTTCATCAATGAATAATTTATGTATTGTATTTTAAATTTTTATTGTGCATCACTAAGTATTTTTATACTCAGCGATAGCTTATTTTGCTGTCGCAGATAAGAGCAAGGAAAAAGCAGCAAAGTTAGCTGTTATTGCATTGAAGACCACACTGATCTTTTGTACGAGTATTATTTTATACCCTTGTAGTAAATTTTGATGTAAATATTATAACGCTTTATGTATCAATGTAAAGTTGAGCAGTTGTAAAATAAATTGTAATAATATTATTTTTGGATTTCCTTCTATAAATTAATATTTGTACTTGTGAATTTCATACTTTATGCCTTGTGAATGAAGTTGTTAAATATTTTGAGATGATAAATTTTGATTTGGATTGTGGAATTATTTTGAAGTGAATTGAATTGAGTTGTTTTGAGATTAATTGAAGGTTGGGAGTTGAAAAAAATTATTGGAAGTGTTTTTTTCAGGTATTTGAGGAACTGTTTTCTCTAAATACAAACGGAACTCTGTCAAAATTTTTATAAAATTTGCGGCAAAATTAAAATGGACAAAAATTTTTACTAGTATTTAAACTTTAAATAAATGGTTTTTAATTCCTACCAAAATGCTCACCACTTCCAAAATGTAAGAAAATTGTTTTAAAATCCCTTGTAGGGTACTTAATGAGTTATCGGTAGGTGAAGTTCGGTAGTTCATTAAGTATTCTATGGGATCATGTTATGCCTTACAGAGGGGTAAGGTGTGACAATATTTATCTGTCCTAACCAAGAACTTAAATCATTAAGAACAATTAAATAAATATAGGATTTTATCTATGACATCCCCACTGTACGTGTTCTGTACGTTCTGTTGCTCCAGTGGCCAAATATCAGTCCAGGCAAGTCAGGATGTCTGGAACTACACTTCGGTGATAGTGAGCAGACATATAATGATGAAATATATAAAAAGAAAGCACGAGAAAAATTAAAGAAAAATGAAAGAGAGAAAAAGAAACTAAGTTAAACGAGCCGGCACCGCAACGATGGGTGACCACACTGGGAAGGCCGTTGTGTCACACCCTACTTCCCCGTAAGATGTAACATAATCCAGTAGTACACCTAATGAATTACCATACTTCGCCTACCGATAACCCATTATACTACAAGAGATTTTAAAACAATTTTCGTGAAATTTAAATCATCGATTAAAATCTGGTATTATAAAATTTTTCAAAATTTTGGCAAAGTGCCGGCTGTATTTTAAGAAAACAGTTCTTCAAAGCTGAAAAAGAAACACACTTCCAATATGATTTCTCAAATACAACTCCAATAAACTTTATTTCATCTCACAATTCAATCTCAATAATCAAATCAATTTATTCTCAACCCAACCTCATCATAAAAGAAATATTTCATTGATTACAAAACTCAAAATTAATATTACAAAACTATTCCGGTAAATGAAATCTCAATTTTACATTTACAATAAGTTACATTTAATTACATACCAAAATATTTTGCAAGAGTTTTTATACATCTGCTTAAATAATTTACATACATATTATTACATGCATACATCAAAACCCGTATACATAGGTATACCTGGAGCTGATATGAATGTCTCTTCAAAGAAGCTTGCTCAATTGCTCTATGCTCTTTTCACCTGCGACAGCATACAAAGCTATCGCTGAATGGTGAACTCAGTGGTGCACAACTATAATTTAAAACATAGTACAATATATATTGACAAAATTTACAGGAAATAATTTGGAAATCTGAATACTCATGAAATTCCAAAACTCAAAATATTCATTGTCAATAATGTAAATCATTTGTATAAAATGACTTTGATCACGAAATTTAATTTAACAAATCATAACTACTCATTTAAGGTAATTCCAACAAAATCAATTATACATAAATTATAATTGAAATCACAATTCTTTACTATTCAAAAACATTATGCATCTCAAAAACTATTATGTATCTCAAAAACCATTCTTTATCTCAAAAGCCATTCTTTATCTCAAAAACCATTCTTTATCTCACTAACTATGCAAGACTAATCCAAAAAGGCCATCTTCGGGGTGATTCTAACTCCCTATGATCGGGGAGGTCGAATCATCGTGCACAGTACACATCACAATAATGAATCTTCCGAAAGGGCCATAACAAATAAGAACTTAGATCTAACCTCTAATAAGAGGAGAATCTAAGCTTGTGCACGTACCATGGTAATCAAAACACAATTAACTCCATTGTCTTCTCAACAAATGAGAGAGACGGGTAATAACCTAGTCAAGCATCTATAGTGAGATATAAAACAATATCACAATCCTTTTAGTGAGCATAAATCACAATACAATTCGATTCAAAGTCAATTTCAATATCCAATAATTTTTATGCTCATCACAATTCAAATCATAAATTTGCATTTTTCCATGCAAATTACCCATCATAATTCAAAACATGTTCTATCACAATTTTCCAAAACATAATTTATTCAATCCACAAAAATGCTTAATACTTGTGCAAATACCATTTCACAAAGCTAAATTCATACATACTATAACAATTTCAATAATCATTGAATTAAATCCAATGCTTGTTAAACATAATACATAAGAAAAATATGTCATTTAATCATATGAAATATTCAGAATAAAATCAGTTTAAAAAAACTAGTTGTGCACAAACCTGATTTGAGTCGCTCCTAGGCCTTGACTCAATGTTCTTTATGCTTCTCAATATCCTTATCAACTGAAACACACAATTTAAAGTGTTTCAGTACTCAATGAATTTGTTTCCAACCATAAAATCCAATATCTAAATTTTCTTAGTACTATTCCCTTCAATTCATTTCATTAGTCAACCTATAATGTTGACCCTTGATGCACTCTAAATGAGTTAATTCTAATGTTGCTAATATGTCACATTTTATAGCCCTTTAGTGTTGGTATATGTTACCAAATTCATTTTCAAGTATATTTCATTTTATTGCAATTTGCCAGATTTTGGTATACTAATTTGACCTAGCTGGATGACCTAGTTCCCTAAGTTTTCGGGTTTTGGTCCAAACCACAAACTTATAGGTCTATGTCTTATTGCATGCAGGGAAAATTTTTAGGTCATTCTGAGTTGTGTATACCATGTTATCCTCAATTTACCAATCTTTGAATGAGAATGCACTAAAATGGTAGGCTTAGGTCATTTTTAGGTCACTTTTGGTTCGGCCAATTTTTATACCCGAAATTGTGCAAGCTATTTGGCTTGGTTCTGGCCATTTCTGGGCTTTGGTGTTTTCATAAGAATTGTAGATATATGTCTGAACTATTCATGGTAAAAATTTCAGGTCATTTGGACCTGTTTTTAGTGAGTTATGGCCAAAACTCCAACTGCTGCCCAAATAGTCAATTTTCAGGCTTTCAATTCACTAATCCGAATTTGGTCATTTTTCAAGTCACCTTCTAGGTAGAATTTAGGTAAGCTTCCTTCATGAAAGTTGGCACATTTTGTGCCTAGTTTCACCTCAATTAGTCTCATACCAATTGGAGCCACACTTAAGGTTCTAAGCCAAAACATACACTGTCCTATTGCACATTGTTCATCCTTTACTAATTACCCATTCAACACTTACCAAGTTAACTCTTCCATGCAAATTCTGGTTGTACCATACCATTAACACATTTTACTTCACATTTTTGGTCATTTTGGTAGCTTGTAACCACTCTCAACATACACACTATAATACAGAATTTTTCAAAGTCCCATTTACAATAGTTAAAGTCCCATTTACCACAATTCAACCACATGAACATACCTCATTTCCATGTCCAAATTCAAACAATTATTTATATACATATGCTGCCATCAATGACAACATAATTCAACAATATTTCATGAACTCAAACACTTCAATCTTCTTCATGAGGCTGCCACAAGTTTACACATACCCATCAACCTCCATTTAAAATTTTCAAGCTTACAAATTAAACCTTACTCATGGAATTCAACTACAATACAATCAAACATTTAAATAATCATTCAAACCACTATTTACATGCAAGAACAAACTATTCATAGTGAAGTTCCATGGCTGCCAAAATGTACATTTCCACTAATTCATCAAACTTCAAAAATTCTTCCACAAATCAACTACCCATAACCTTGGTTACACTTTTAATGAAACAAGAATTGAAAATACACACTTACCACTTTTGAAGTTCTTCAAAACCTCACAAAAACTTAACTTTCTTGCTCCTAGTATGCTGCCCAAGGTGTGTGGACAAGGTTTAGTGAAGAGACCTTAACCATTGGAGGCTTAGATTATGGTTGCATGGTGGACTTCAAGGTGCGGCCATGGAGATTTCTCTCCCAAAGGTTTTGGCTGAATTTTTCCAAGGTTGAAGATGAAGTTATCTTCTGTCCATATGTTGATTAAATGTCCACTTAAGGGGAGTTAGTGGAGCACTAAGGTAAAGGTTTAATATTTGTTTAGTTAATGTTTCATAATTTAGTTTTTATCCCCCATTTCTTTCAATATTCTTATAATGTGTCACAATTTAATTTTTCATCACATTTCTAAAGTATAATATCATTTATTTTTAATGGACATTTAGGTCAAAAGACAATTCGGGTGTCAAATGACCACAATGCCCCTGTTTGGGTTGCATTCCCGATTTTTCGGTAACACTGAGTTTTGTCGTTTTCTCGATTTCTCATTTTTCTTTGTACTAATTAATTAATTTTTCTTTGATATTTCTAATGAAATTTATACTTCAATAGATGTTTATTTAAGTCTTAAAAATATTTTCCAGGGTTCCCCAGGGTCCAGGGCTAGTTAATGGTCCATGCCGCAACTTCCCAATGCGGTCACCCATCACTATGGTTCTTGGCTCATTTAACTTGGTTACATTTCATTGCTATTATTTTTCCTTTGTTTTTCTTGTATTTCATTATTTTATGTCTCCTCATCCATATCTAAGTGTAGTTCTAGGCATCCTAGCTGTCCGGACAACACTGGTCATCGGAACAGTAGAACGCATTACCAAACATAGGGGTGTTACACGTAGCCGACCTCAAGACCGCGGGGAACCCTCAGAATTAAATTTTGGGACGTAAGTAAAGGTTTATTGAAATATAATTATCACTATAATTATTAAAGAAAAATTAATAAATTAGTACAAAGAAAAACGAAAAATCGAGAAACAGACAAGAATCGGTGTTACTAAAAAATCAGGAATATAACCCGAAGTGGGGCATTTTGATCATTTGACACCAAGAGCTGCCTTTTGACCTCTATGTCCATTAAGAATAAATGATATTGCACTTAGGAAATGTCATGAAAAAATAAAATAGGATACAATGTGTAAATAGTAAAAGATTAGTGGCAAATGAGCAAAATTAAGGAAATTAAGATTAATGAATTATTTAACCAAGTTAGTGCTCCACTAGTAACATCTTAAGGGACCCATATTAAGCTTTAGTGGACTGAAACTACCATCTTCAACCTCAAAGATAAGAACCAGCCGAATGGAAAACTCTACGAATCCTCCATAGCCGAAGTTTGTTCAACCACCATGCAACCATCTTCAAGCCATCTTTCACCATAATTTCTTCATTAAAGCTTGCCTACTCACCTTGGGGAAGATATTGGGAATAAGAAATAAGATTTTTGGTAGAGTTTTAAGGAAGCTCTCAAGTAGTAAGTGTCCAAAACCACTCCCTTGCTTTAGTAAACCATATGTTTAGGTTGAGGTGAGTATTTTGGTGAAGAGAAATGAAGAGAATAGTGGGAAATGAAATGGTCCATTTTTGGCAGCCATGAATATGTATTGTATTTGAGTTTTTCTTACCTCTAATGGATGGAAATTAAGGTTGATTAACTCAAATGGAGGATGTAGTAAGTTAAAATCTAAGTATGTGCATGTAGTGCTTGAATTAAGGGTGTGAAATGGAACCTTAATGCTTTGGGCAAACTGCCATGTTTGGCAGCCTATTAAATCATGAATTTGTGTGTGAAAATGAAGTTTATTAATGAAATATACTAGTGTTAAATTATGGGCAGCATGTGCAATTGATATTGAAGTATGAGTATATTGAAGTGTATGTGTAATATTGATATGGAGATATGTTGAATTTTGGTGAAAGTGAATGTTAAACTTAATGATGAATTATGTGCATTGAGTACTTGAATGTTCTGCCCAAAATTGTTTGCTGGAATTGTGTACAACATGTATATGGAAGTGCCATTGATTGAATATTGAAGTAATGAGGAGGAGAAGGAATATCAAATTGGAAGTGTAAGTGTTTTGTACAGGTTGTGTATTGATGGCAGTACCTAAATTAGGTCATAAGTGCCAAACTATAAACTCAATTGGTATAAGGCCAATTGGGGGTGAAACTAGACAAAAAATAGGCCAACTATCATGCAGAAATGTTGCCAAAATTCTTCCTAGAAACTGACCTTAAAAATGACCAAATCCGAAATAGCAACCTTACAACCCAGATTTTTGAACATATGAACAGTAATCATTAGGATGACCATAACTCACTCAAAACAGGTCCAATTGACCTAAAATTTTTACCATGGATAGCTTAGACATAGAGCTACAATTCTTATGAAGATACCAAAACCCAGAAATGACCAGAACCAAGTCAAATAGCTAGCACATATTCGGATACCAAAACTGCCGGAACTAAAAGTGACCTAAAATTGATCAAAATTTGCACTAAAGGTGCAATCTGTCCAGCTTTAGTAAATTGACCATATCTTGGCCTATAAAACTCAGAATGACCTGAAATTTTGCCCTGTGTGCAATAAGACATAGAGCTACAATTTTTCTTGTTGGATCAGAAGCTAAAAGCTAAGAGAAATAGGACTTTAAGCTAGACCAATCTAGCACACCTAAAATTGAGAATTTGACATTTACATACAATCATGCTTAAAGCAATTTTGCAATGAATGCCAACTTGTAAAAATGGTAATTTGCACTATATTGGCAGCATATTGAATTACAATATATGATATGCTGATGCTAGAAACAACTTATCCATAGTACCTAAAAAGGTCAACATATGCATTGACTTATGAATTACATAATAGCTAGTAAACTCAAAAAAATTGATGAATTAAACAATTAATTTATAATGTGCTCTAGTTTGCCTAGTTGACTAGTTTGGATAGGTTGGCATGCCAATAGGATTTTGGCAACTGTTCTGTAAATGGTTTCATGCCATACTATGTTTTTACGGCTTATTATGCCGCACTGTGACTTTAATAGCCTACGGCTATACATATTGTGTATTTATTATTGGCTTATAACCAGATTGACAATATGGCTTTTTAGCCACGCTATTTGCACGCCGGGAGACACTTTGTGACCGATGGTGTGACGGCCTGAGGTACTAGGTACCCAGTGTCAGTATATCCATTTATCCAGTCTGGTCAGTATATAAGCTACATGAGCAGTAATTCAAGTACTATTAAATTCAAATAGCTAAATCCAGTCTACTGACATAAAACACTACCAAAAATTAGCAAATATTGAAATGTTCGCAAATAAAAGTAGAATCAGTAACTGCAAAGTATATCGATATTATAAATTCGTAAAAACTTTATTTACTTTATCTTAGTGTATATTTCTTTACATTTGGCACCACTAAGCAAAATTTCTTAGCGCGTTGCTTTTGTAACGCGTAGGAATTAGAGACATAGCTGGGGAGCCCAGCAGACCTACAACTGGGTGAGACATCAGATCTGCACAGGAGTCCAGAGTCTTCTGCACTGCATTGCATACATGGTAGGACTTAGGATATCTTGTATTTTATGCTTTTGTTGTATTTTTGAAATTCTGCCTTGTATTTTGTAATATTATGAAAGCTCTAAAGTTTGTAATATCTTGTGCATATTAAATAACATGGAGATTTTCTGGATATATTTAAATTATTATGGACTATATTGTGGAACTGTTTAATAACTGTAAAAGTCTATTGACTTTACTGAGAAATAGAGATTGTGAAATATCTGACATTTTGATATTATCATATTAAACTATTTTCAATAGGTTTGGAAGGACAGTTTGTCCAAAATACAGATGGCACCTTGCCAAATTTTTATTACCATTTTTGAAACACTGATTTTATCAAAGTTTGAAAATAGTATCAGCATTATATAAATATTACATAAAAGACTTCTTAAAATCAAATTGAGTTCAGGAAATGAGTTGATTACAGACTAGCTGCTCTAGCATGTCGTGTAGCACACCTTGCTTGACTATACTGTAAACGGATGAGGGGTGTTACATTTAGTGGTATCAGAGCATGGTTTAGGCATTTTTGGAGCTAGATAGATTGTATTTCATGCATTGCATTGTAAGTACTAAGATGACTCTAATGCAGATCTTTTGACTTGTTATTGTGATCAGAATATGGACTCCACATCATAGAGAGCGATCGATGAGGAAGTGGAAAGTCATGCTACATCTATAACTGAACCAGGAGACAGGAGGGAACCTACTCCACCAGTACTAGGTGCACCAGTCACATTTCAGCAAATGGCTGAGTACATTAGACAGATGGCAGGAGTTATGCCACCACCACCACCTCCACATAAAAAATCTCATATAAAGAGACTCAAGAAGTTTGCAGCAGTGAATTTTCTGAGCAAAAGGGAAAATGATTCTGTCACAGCTAAAAATTGGTTGGGCCAGGCTGGAAAAGTCTTGAAACAACTTCATTGTACTCGAGTAGAATTTGGAAGGCTCTTTGTATCACTCTTTGCAAGATGATGCATACCAATGGTAGGATACAATAACTAGTGAGGTGCCACCAGAACAGATAACTTGGGATTTCTTTCTCACTGAGTTCAGAAAGAAGTATGTGGGCAGTGTATACCTGGAAGAGAAGGGAGGGGAATTTATTACCCTACGCCAGAGACAGCTGACAGTGGCTAAATATGAAAGAGAATTTATCAGACTGAGCCACTATGGGTAGGAAATAGACCCTAATGAGGCAGAGAGATGCAAGAGATTTGAGGAAGGACTCAATGATAACATTAAAGTAATGATTACAGCCTTTGGGATTACAGAGTTTGCCAAGTTAGTGGAAGCTGCACTGAAGGTTGAAAAAGTTAGAATGAATGAGCAGAACAGAAGGGACAGATAGCAGAAAAGAGTCAGGGTCAGACCGGTACATCTTTTGCCCCTAGTAAGAAATTCAGAGGTTCACCTACTCAGAGTTTCAATAGATCACCAAGTCAGGGTCAGTCATAGAGGCCCAAATCTCAGTTTGCACTAAGGAGAGGCTAGTCCACACCTTCAGTGGCTAGCTCTCTAGGGACATGATTTAGGGGACCAACCCCAACAGTATCTATTGCTTGCCCACATTGCAAAAAATGGCATAAGGGTGAATGTTAGAGGATGATAGGTGCTTGTTTACGGTGTGGATCTACAGACCACCTAGTCCGAGATTGTCCTCACAGAACTGCTACATCCACTCCAGTATCAACTGTTAGGCCTGCCCCTCTAGGTCCGAGGGGTAGAAAGCCAGGTAAGGCTGAGGCAGCCGGTACTTCACAGAAACCTATGTCAGAATCTGTGGAGAGAGCAGAAGGCAGAAAACTAGCCAGAGCCTATGTTATAAGGGCACAGGAGGAACAGGATGTGCCAGATGTCATCAAGGGTATGTTCCTCCTCTTTAATACTTCTGTGCATGTATTAGTGGATCCTAGATCTACTCATTCATATATTTGTAACAAGCTGCCCGTAGAAAAGGGAATACCAGTAGAGGAAAGTGACCAAGACATCCTGGTCACAAATTCGCTAGGCCACAGTGTGGTAGTAAATAAAGTATATAAGGGCTATCCATTGAAGATTCAAGGGAAAGAGTTCTCAGCAGACTTAATCGAGCTGCCTTTCCATGAATTTGATGTGATTTTGGGAATGGACTGGTTATCCTATCATTGGGCAATAGTAGATTGTAAATTGAAGAGAATCTCTCTGAAAACTGCTGAGAATGAAGAAATAATAGTTGTGGGTGAAAGGACAGATTTCTTGTCCAATGTCATCTCAGCTATAATAGCAAGGAGATGTTGGAGAAAAGTGTGTGAAGCCTATCTGGCATACGTGGTTGACACTAGGCAGGCTAAACTTTTCTTATGCGATATACCTGATGAGGATTTCTACGAGGTATTTTACGAGGAATTGCCTAGTTTGCCACGAGAAGGAAGTTAAATTTTCCATTGAGATTATGCAAGATGCAGCTCAATTTCAATTACTCCATATAGGATGCTTTCTTTGAATTGAAAGAGTTAAAAATCTAGATGCAAGAATTACTAGACAAGGGGTTCATACGCCCCAGTGTGTCACCGTGGGGAGCTCCGGTACTGTTTGTAAAGAAGAAAGATGGGACACTGAGGTTATGTGTTAACTACTAGCAGTTAAACAGAGTAATAGTGAAGAACAAGTATCCATTGCCTAGAATTGACGATCTGTTTGATCAGCTGAAGGGAGCCGGTGTGTTTTCTAAGATTGATCTCAGATCGGGGTATCATCAGCTAAGGGTTAAGGATGCAGATGTGCCTAAGACTGCATTTAGAACCCGGTATGGGCATTATGAATTCCTGGTGATGCCATTTGGGTTAACAAACGCTCCAGCAGCATTCATGGACCTTATGAACCGTATCTTCCATCCATACATAGATCGGTTCGTAGTGGTCTTCATTGATGACATCCTAGTGTATTCCAAGGATAAAGCAAAACATGATGAGCATTTGAGAATTGTTCTGCAGACTCTAAAAGAGAAGAAACTGTATGCTAAATTGTCCAAGTGTGAGTTCTAATCGAATGAGATTGCATTCCTTGGACATGTAGTATCAGTTGAAGGGAATAGAGTGGATCCCAAGAAGATTGAAGCAGTGATGGAATGGAAGACTCCTAGAAATATGACTAAGATCAGAAGTTTCTTGGAGTTAGCTGGATATTATAGAAGATTTGTAAAGGGATTTTCCCTGATAGCTGCTCCAATGACCAAATTACTGCACAAGAATATGAAATTTGACGGGAATAACAAGTGTCAAGCCAGTTTTGAGAGGCTGAAGGCTATGTTGATAGAGGCACTAGTGTTAACACAGCCAATGTCTGGAAAAGAATTTGTAGTCTACAGTGATGCCTCACACAATGGGTTAGGGTGTGTACTCATGCAAGAAGGGAAAGTGGTCGCATATGCTTCCAGGCAGTTAAGGTCACATGAAAAGAATTACCCTACTCATGATTTAGAGTTAGCAGCAATTATCTTCGCATTGAAGATATGGAGGCATTACTTGTATGGAGAAAAATGCTATATATACACAGACCATAAGAGTCTAAAGTATCTGCCAATCCAGAAGGAACTTAATTTGAGACAGAGGCGATGGATTGAATTCTGAAAGATTATGATTGTGTGATTAACTACCACCACAGGAAGGCAAATGTAGTCAGCGATGCTTTAGCGAGAAAATCTATTGTAGCATTAAGATCTCTAAATGCCCATTGTCCTTAACTCATGATGGAGTTTTTGGCTGAGTTACAAGTGAAGCGAATGCATTACATGAGATCTGAGGATGGGCGGAAGACAAATGAGAAATTAATGGTTTATTATGGGCAAAATCAGAAGGAAGGAAAGCTGAATATGAAGTGAAAGAAAATGGGTGCCTATACTATAAAGAAAGAGTGTGTGTTCGGATGATAAAGAATTGAAAATCAGTATTCTGAGAGAAGCACATAACAATGTGTATGCTATGCACCCAGGAAGCACAAAAATGTACCATGACCTAAAACTCCGATATTGGTGGCCAAGTATGAAGAAGGACATAGTTGACTATGTAACTAGGTGCATGACATGTCAGTAAGTCAAAGTAGAACATCAAGTTCCATCAGGTTTGTTATAGCCCATAAACATACCTGAATGGAAATAGGACCGAGTCACTATGCACTTTGTCAGTGGTCTACCTCTCACTCAGAAGAAACATGATGCAGTATGGGTGATTGTGGATAGGTTGACCAAATCAACACATTTTCTGCCAGTCAGAACTGACTACTCACTGGAAAAGCTAGTAGAATTGTATATCAGTGAGATAGTTAGACTACATGGAATTCCATTTTCCATTATATCTGATAGGGACCTGAGGTTTACATCTAGATTTTGGAAGAAATTACAAGAATCCTTGGGCACACAACTCCATTTTAGTATGGCTTTCCATCCTCAGATGGATGGACAGTTAGAAAGAATAATCTAGGTAAAAATTTGAAACTCATTGAGTTATTGCAAACAATAAACTTATAATAATGATAGTAATAACTAAATATGTGTGATAGGTCCTCGAGGATATGCTAAGGAGTTGTGTTATTGAGTTTGAGGGAAGCTGGGACAGATACCTTCCACTGGCAGAATTTGCATACAACAATAGCTATTAAGCTAGCATACAAATGGCACCCTATGAAGTATTGTATGGGAGAAAATGCAGAACACCTGTATGTTGGACTGAATTGGGTGAAGGTAAGCTCGTGGGGCGGACACGATAAAAAAGCAGAGGAAAAGGTGAAACTGATAAAGGCCAATTTGAAAGTTGCCTCAGACCGATAGAAATCTTATGCTGACATGAAAAGAAAGGACATTGAGTATGAAGTTGGTGAGAAGGTATTTCTCAAAGTATCAAGTGGAAGAAAGTGTTGAGATTAGGGAAAAGGGAAAATTAAGCCCTAGGTTCATTGGCCCATATGAAGTTATTAAGCGTGTGGGACCGGTAGCCTCTGATTAGCCTTACACTTTGAAATTTGGACAAGATACATATTGTGTTCCATGTCTCGATGCTCGGAAGATCTGGATCAACTCCTTCACATGTCATCTCGTGAAGAAATTGTGATACAACCTGACCTAACATATGAAGAAGAACCAATTAAAATCTTGACACGAGAGGTAAAAGAGCTTAGAAATAAGACAATTCCACTAGTGAAAATCCTATGGAGACACCACAACACGGAAGAGGCAACATGGGAGAGCAAGGAGATAATGAGGCAACAGTTCCTTCAGCTCTTCACAGTAGGTAAATGTCGCGGAGGAAATCTTTATGTACCGGGAAAGAGTTGTAATATCCCCACTGTACGTGTTCTATATGTTCTGTTGCTCCAGTGGCCATATATCAGTCCAGGCAAGTCAGGATGTCTAGAACTATACTTCGACGATAGTGAACAGATATATAATGATGAAATAAATAAAAATAAAATACGAGAAAAATTAAAGAAAAATGAAAGAGAGAAAAAAGAAACTAAGTTAAATGAGCCGACACCGCAGCGATGGGTGACAACACTAGGAAGGCTGTTGCTGACCCCAGGACCGTGGGGAACCCTCGAAATTAAATTTTGGGGCATAAGTAAAGGTTTATTGAAATATAATTGACACTAGAATTATCAAAGAAAAATTAATAAATTAGTATAAAGAAAAACGAAAAATCGAGAAATAGATAAAAATCGGTGTTACCGAAAAATTGAGAATATAACCCATAGTGCGGCATTTTGGTCATTTGACACCAAGAGCTGCCTTTTGACCTCAATTTCCATTAAGAATAAATGATATTGCACTTAGGAAATGTCAAGAAAAATTAAAATAGGATACAATGTGTAAATAGTAAATGATTAGTGGCAAATGAGCAAAATTAAGGAAATTAAGATTAATGAATTATTTAACCAAGTTAGTGCTCCACTAGTGACATCTTAAGAGACCCATATTAAGCTTTAGTGGACTGAAACTACCATCTTCAACCTCAAAGATAAGAACTAGCTGAATGGAAAACTCCATGAATCCTCCATAGCCAAAGTTTGTTCAACCACCATGCAACCATCTTCAAGCCATCTTTCACCATAATTTCTTCATTAAAGCTTGCCTACTCACCTTGGGGAAGATATTGGGAACAAGAAATAAGAGTTTTGGTAGAGTTTTAAGGAAGCTCTCAAGTGATAAGTGTCCAAAACCTCTCCCTTGCTTTAGTAAACCTGGTGTTTAGGTTGAGGTGAGTATTTTGGTGAAGAGAAATGAAGAGAATAGTTAGAAATGAAATGGTCCATTTTCGGCAGTCATGAATGTAACACCCTCCCGGTAGCAACTCCATACATTCTACTGTTCCGGTGACCGGTGTCGGTCCGGACAGCTAGAACGTCCAGAAAAATATTTAAACTAAAGTAAAGAACCATAATTAACTCAAATATTAATAAGAAAAATTTAGTAAAAATTTTAAAAATAAAATACAATTAAGTCAAATGAGCCAGTGCCCAAGCGATGGGTAACCAGAGGTAAGCTGCGGTTCTATAGCGAGGAGCCCTAGACAGGGGAAAAATTCATAAAATAATTTTTGGGACTCCAGAGAAGGGTCATTGAGGTTCCTATGGCATTAGAATGCCAAGAAAATATTTAGAAAAATTTTTCAATCAGTGCAGAGACAATTTTGACCCGTTAAGCCAAACGGAGGGCATTTTGGTCATTTCGCCTTCGGAGACGATTTTTGGCCGACTTGTCCAGTTGAGTAAATAATTATTATGACATAAAATATGAATTAATATTGATGAAAAATTAATTTGAAGTTAGTAGAAGAGAAAAGAAAAGAAAATACAATAAAATGCCAATTATGACATATTATGAGGTCATTTAAAATTGTCCACCAATCACAATTAAGTAACCATTTGACTAATTAATAAAAGAGATAAATAAAGACCAAGGAAGACCAAAAACAAGCAGCCATCTTCTTCTTCAAAACGTGATCCTCTCCTCCATAACCCTCCATGGAAGTTTTCTTTAATTACTTCCATTTTCCCATGAATTTGCACTATAAAACCCTAAGTCCCTTCACTAAAAGCTTGTCTCTACCTCTTGGGAAGTGTTTGGCAGCCTAGAAAGTGAAGGAAAGTGAAGTTTTGAGTTGGGAAAAATCTGCCTACAAGAGGTTAGTGCTTACTTTTACAAATATTTCTTTATTTCTATGTTAGGGACTTGAACTTAGTATGAAATTGTAAATTAAATGGACTAAACTCATGTGTATCTATACCATGAATTTCGGCTGCCCTAAGGAAGGAATAGGATTGATTGTTTTGATGGACTTAGAGTGGACTAAATATGATGTTTAAGGTATTTATATACATGGATAATGAGTTAGTGTATTAACTAGGGTAACTAGTGTGAATCACAATGGGAAACTAGGGTTTTGGAGAGTGAAATTTGGTTTTGGCTTATGAAGTGGTAAGTGAACCTTATAAGGTTCAATTAGTGACCATTTGAGGTAAGTTCACCATAATTTGAAGAGATTTAGAGTGATGCAAACTGAATTGGTAGGCTGCCTAGGGTAACCAGTAGGGAGGCTGTGATTCCAGCCCACTTGGACTGCCATATCTTTGGCTGTGTTGGTCCAATTGGTGTTTGGCCAATTGGACATGAAACTAGGCTTATAATGGCACATTTTTGCTGAAGAAACCATGCCCAAAAGACTAAAGCAAGAGGACCAAAAGCTGGCCCCAATCCGGATACCCTGCAACAGCACTTGCAGAAATGACCAAATGAACAGTAACTGTTCATTTGGCCATAACTCACTGTAGAGTTGGTCAATTGACCTGAAATTTTTACAGCAACAAGATATGATATAGACAAACAACTTTCATGAAGAACATCACATCAAATTATGCCATTAACCCATTCAAATTATTGGGCAAAGTTAAGTTATCAAACCTGCAACTCTGCAGATTTTCACTTGAGCAGTAATGTTTGGATGGCTATAACTCTCTCTAGAAAACTCGGATTTAGGCGATTCTTGAACCGATGGAAACCTAAGGTATGGTAGAACATTTCATAAGAAGAAAGTTAGACCAAATTATGAACTTAACTTAATCAAATTACTGACCAAAGTTGGACCAAAGATCTGCCAGACCCAAAATCTCAGCATGAACAGTGCACGTGAACAGTAAAATTATTTTGGCCATAACTTGAGCTACAAAACTCCAAATGGAGTGATTCAAAAAAGGAAATTCAACTAGACAAAATAAGGAACAACTTTCATGTTTACCATTTCCTCAAATTCTTAATGCAACAGTGCCCAATGGAATAGTAAAGTTGAGTTACAAAAATTGAAAATTTTGCTTCTCTTGGTTTAAGCTTAGAAATGGTATTAATGCTTAATGCCAACAAGTTTTAAATGCAAAATGTGGTACATTGGAAGTGTTAAAACCAATGCAACTATTTTCTATCCAAAAGTCAACATTTTTGTTGACCAATGAGGTGAATAGTGACACCAAAACTTGAAATTCAAAATTTGAAATTAGAAATGCATCTAGGGGACTTTAATTTGCAATTGGCAATTAATACTAGCAAATATAAAACTCAAAATGTGGGATCTTGGTGTTATTAGAATTAATATATCCATTAAGTATAAAAAAAGTCAACATTTTGGTTGACTAGTAAGGTGAATAGTAATCAAAATGATTAGTAAATTAAAATGAAGACCTAGAACCCATTCTAAGCTTAAATGCTTAGAATTGTATGAAAAATGTGGACTATGCATCCTAGTCAAAATTGTTAAAAGGAAATTAAGACCATAAATTTGAAATCCATGAAATATTCATAGATTACTTGAAACATGAAAAATAAGTCACCTAATTGATGTGAATAGATAGTTAGGGCTTATATGCCCATCACAAATGGAATTCATAAAATATTAATAACTCAACTTGAAATATAAAATTTGTGACTACATAAGTAGATTCTTAAATGTATAAATGAGAAAGGAAAAATGTTTTGAATACAACGGTACATGTGAACCATTGTTTAGAATTGTGATCAATATGAATAACATAATGATTGAATAAATGAACTATATTAATGTATGAATGAGACATTAGTTCTCATTATTATAGAAAGGAGAAGTATTTTGAGTACAAAGGTATAAAAAGATAATTGATGTGAATTGTGATCATATAAATGATCAAATGAATGTATGAATTATAATTGAAATTTCTCATGAAATAATGAATTCATAAAACACAATATATTAATATTTAATGATATTATGTGCCCTTGTATAGCCTAGACACGTGTGTCAGATTGGATAGATTGGCATGCCAATAGGGTATTGTTTTAGCAGTACTGCGAAAGGCTTTATGCCCGTATTTAAGGCTTTATGCCTGTATTCATGGCTTTATGCCCGTATTCATGGCTTTATGCCAACATTCATGGCTTTTATGCCCGATTATGTGTTATCATGGCTTTTTAGCCATCTTGTTTATCGTGGTTGGCGTTCTGCGTCCCATGGTATATTTGCGAGGCACCGCGGTGTCCAGTGCCAACGACCCGTTATCCAGTTTAGTCAGCCTGTCGTAAGTTACTTGGGCAGTGTAATTTATTGAGATAAGTTAAGAATATTAGCAATTAAAAATATTAGAAATTAAATAAAATAAATGAGTAAGATGACCTAAAATAAATTAGGATAGTTATTTATTAGAAAGAATCGAAATGAACTGGACAAATATCAAAATTTACTTATTATGAAATAATCTGAGACAACCTAGCAAGTATAGAGAAAATGCTAAAAGATTAGCAAAGAAAATTATAACATAAATAAATATTGCAAATGTGCTTATATAACAATATAAGCATAAATTTATTATTTTCAAATCATTTTTCTTTGTACATTATTACTGTACATTGGCAAATAAACACTTTCAAAGAATACTAAATTAGGATATAACACATTAAATTTTAGAAACCGCATGTGAAGTATAAATAAATCTTGATTATTTGAATTATGTTTTATGTCTATCTTTATTTGTATATTATTTCCTTGTTATATTATTGCACCACTAAGCAGCAATGCTTAGCGCGATGGAATTGTTTCCTCATGCAGTCTTGAAACTAGAACCCCTTTGGGCGTTTGTTGGAAATTTTGAGAGTTCGGATCTGCGAGTGTCAAAGGTTGTCACCTCCTCGACAATGCATGTAGATAGGGCTCACATTAAGCATATCATGTATTTTGTGTATGTTAATTATTTCTTATATTGTAATATAAATTAGCAAATTGTAATTAATTTGTATATCATGTAAATTATGAAATTTTGTAATTATTTTGTAAATTATGTAAATTAAGGAAATTTGAAAATTTTGCTTATGTAATTTGAGAATGTTTACATACGAATTGAGTATGCATGGAAATGATTATGAAATTGAAATGTATGAATGAGATTTGAAATATGAGAAAATTATGAGAATGATTGATGAGATAATTATGATTAGCATGGATAAGACTTTATTCTGAAAATATTGTTGAAACTTTCAAACAGGTAAATAGTAAAACACGTCAACTGGTAATAAAATAGGGGAAACTCCGCTGGTTTCTCCGTCAAAAAAATAATTAATATTAAAATATAATGAGATCAAATTATGAAAGGAATAAAGTAAGATAAGATAGGGTGCTCCGGCACCGAATGTAGCACACTTTGCTCGGCTACACTGTAGTCGGGTGAGGGGTGTTACAATGAATATGTGTTGTATTTGAGTTTTTCTTACCTCTAATGGATAGAAATTAAGGTTGATTAACTCAAATGGAGGATTTAGTAAGTTAAAATCTAAGTATGTGCATGTAGTGCTTGAATTAAGAGTGTGAAATGGAACCTTAATGCTTTGGGCAAACTGCCATGTTTGACAGCCTATTAAATCATGAATTTGTGTGTGAATATAAAGTTTATTAATGAAATATGCTAGTGTTAAATTATGGGCAGCATGTGCAATTGATATTGAAGTATGAGTATATTGAAGTGTATGTGTAATATTGATATGGAGATATGTTGAATTTTGGTGAAAGTGAATGTTGAACTTAATGATGGATTGTGTGCATTGAGCACTTGAATGTTCTGCCCAAAATTATTTGCTGGAATTGTGTACAATATGAATATGGAAGTGCCATTGATTGAATATTGAAGTAATGAGGAGGAGAAGGAATATCAAATTGAAAGTGTAAGTGTTTTGTGCGTGTTGTGTATTGCTAGCAGTACCTAAATTAGGTCATAAGTGCCAATCTGTAAACCCAATTCATATGAGGCCAATGGAGGGTGAAACTAGACACCAAATAGGCCAACTTTCATGTAAAAATGTTGCCAAAATTCTGCCTAGAAATTGACCTTAAAAATGACCAAATCCGAAATAGCAACCTTGCAACCCAGATTTTTGACTATGTGAACATTCATCATTAGGATGACCATAACTCACTCAAAATAGGTCCAATTGACCTGAAATGTTTACCATGGATAGCTTAGACATAGAGCTACAATTCTTATGAAGACAACAAAGCCCAAAAATGACCAAAACCAAGTCAAATAGCTAGCAAAAGTTCGGATACCAAAACTGCCAGAACTAAAAGTGACCTAAAATTGACCAAATTTTGCACTAAAGGTGCAATCTGTCCAGCTTTAGTAAATTGATAATATCTTGGTCTATACAACTCAGAATAACCTGAAATTTTGCCTCACATGCAATAAGACATAGAGCTACAATTTTGCTTCTTTGACCAGAAGCTAAAAACCAAGAGAAATAGGACTTTAAGCTAGACCAATCTAGCACACCTAAAATTGAGAATTTAACATTTACATACAATCATGCTTGAAGCAATTTGGCAATGAATGCCAACTTGCCAAAATGGTAAATTGCACTATATTGGCAGCATATTGAATTACAATATGTGACATGTTGATGCTAGAAACAACTTATCCATAGTACCTAAAAAGGTCAACATATACATTGACTTATGAATTACATAATAGCTAGTAAACTCAAAAAAATTGATAAATTAAACAATTAATTTATAATGTGCCCTAGTTTGCCTAGTTCACTAGGTTGGATAGGTTGGCATGCCAATAGGATTTTGACAGCTGTTCTATAAATGGCTTCATGCCATACTGTGTTTTTATGGCTTATTATGCCGCACCGTGACTTTAATAGCCTATGGCTATATATATTGTGTGTTTATTATTGGCTTATTGCCAGATTGACTATATGGCTTTTTAGCCACGCTATTTGCACACCGGGAGACATTTTGTGACCCGATGGTGTGACTCGAGGTACTAGGTACCCAGTGCTAGTATATTCGTTTATCCAGTCTGGTCAGTATATAGGCTACACGGGTAGTAATTCACATACTATTAAATTCGAATAGCTAAATCTAGTCTACTAACATACAACACTACCAAAAATTAGCAAATATTGAAATATTAGCAAATAAAAGTAGAATCAGCAACTGTAAAGTATATCCATGTTATAAATTCATAAACACTTTATTTACTTTATTTTAGTGTATATTTCTTTATATTTGGCACCACTAAGCAAAATTACTTAGCGCGTTGCTTTTGTAACGCGTAGGTATTGGAGACACGGTGGGAGCCAGTAGACACCTGTGCCAGTGAGACATCAGATCTACACAAGAGTCCAGAGTCATCTGCACTGCATTGCATACATGGTAGGACTTATGATATCTTGCATTTTGTACTTTTGTTGTATTTTTGAAATTCGGCCTTGTATTTTGTAATATTATGAAAGCTCTAAAGTTTGTAATATCTTGTACTTATTAAATAACATGGAGATTTTCTGGATATATTTAAATTATTATGGACTATATTGTGGAACTGTTTAATGACTATAAAAGTCTATTGACTTTACTGAGAAATAGAGATTGTGAAATATTTGAGATTTTGATATTATCATATTAAACTGATTTCAATAGGTTTGGAAGGACAATTTGTCCGAAATACAGACGGTACCTTGCCAAATTTTTATTACCATTTTTGAAACACTGATTTTATCAAAGTATGAAAATAGTATTAGCATGATATGAATATTACATAAAAGACTTCTTAAAATCAAATTGAGTTTAGGAAATGAGTTGATTACAGACTAGGTGCTCTGGCACGCCGTGTAGCACGCCTTGCTCGACTTTACTGTAGACGGGTGAAGGATGTTACATTATCCCTGTTTACTTTGGGCAACGGATCCCATCTTAATCAACACCTATCTCCATATATATAATTAGTAGTAGCCAACACATGCCCATATACCCATACACAGTACGAGCATGAAAGCAGTATCAAACTCAAACCACTTATATACAAGATAACTGTTTTATCTCAGGTTTAAAAATTACATGCACTGATATGATATATGATAATGCATTGACAAGAGTAAACTCCACGTGCTTATCATAAGCATCACTGGTTCGGCCTACTTATCATATATAAGTGTCGATCATGTTTGTCATGTGGCATGAGACTCACCACTCTAACTTATTAATATATCATATTAATACTTTGGGAACAAACATGATTATAATCGTTTTGGATAAGTCATGTCCTTTGTGAAGTATCCTCGATTGTGAACCAATTTATGATCGTCATACCTTACCCCTCTGTAAGGCATAACATGATCCCGTAGAATACCTAATGAACTACCGAACTTCACCTATCGATAACTCATTAAGTACCCTGCAAGGGATTTTAAAACAATTTTCTTACTTTTATAAGTGGTGAGCATTTTCTAATAAGTATTAAAATAATTCATTCGAAGATTTAAAAATAGTAAAAATTTTTTGCCCATTTTATTTTTCCACAAATTTTATAAAAATTTCGGCAGAGTGCCGTCTGTATTTTGAGAAAGCAGTTCTTCAAATTCCTGTATAAAGCACTTCCAATAATTTGTCTCAACAACTTCTTCAAATTCACAATCATTCCAATCAATTTCAACATCATTTATCAACTTCCAAAAATTCAAATCCACAATTTTCAATTCAAATATCATCCAAAATATTACTAATTACTTTCATTCAAATTAAAATAAAATACTTCCATTCATATGTAATTAAATGTAAAACAATTTATATACATCATGCTAAAAATTTACATTAGGAAAATGAAGGAACGGAAGCGTGAAAAACACAAGATTATACCATTGAATTCAAAAATTTTCACCTAGGGTCACATGCACCATGCAAGATTTATTTTTATCTATTTGATTTCAATGATAAACAACATATTAAAACTCTTTTAATATGTTTTTGGATCTGTATTTTCCATTTAAGATTTTAAAATTAATCAGATTAATTTTAGAACCCTAGATTAAATCAAGAACGATTACACTAACCTCTTGATGTCTTTGCGGCGATATCTGCGCCTTTGAGATCGTCTTGAGGACACGGATGTTGTCCCTCTAGCTTGTCCACACCAAGAACACCTATGGCAGCCCTTGAACAGCTTCTAAAGCCTTTTCTATTAATTAGAAATTCAAGTTCTGCCTTTTAAGAGATTAGAGATGTAAACAAGACACTAGAAACAATTTCTAGTGTTCTTAATTCAAGAGATTGATAGCTAATCTCTTTGAATTGATGAGAGATGAAGAGAAATAGCTGGAGAGGCTTAAAGTGGCGTGACAATTGAGAGGAGAGGCTGCTGGTTATGTTTTCTTTTCATAACCACACTTAAATAGCTAGGTTAACACATTAAACCCTAGCCACATGTCACCTTTTGATTAGCTCTAGGTTTAAGTGACCCAATCACATTGTGCCAAGTGTCAAACCTATATTTAATCTTGATTTTAATCATCTTACATGATTAAAAAACATTTGTAAGCTTATGTGTTATGCCATGGGTCTCCATCTCATGGTGCCAAGTGTGTCACTGTGACATGACCTAAATGCCCTGTGTCTTAATTTTGAGTTCTTAACCCAAAATAATTATTTTCTTCTTCTAATTAATTTATATCAAATATAAATTAATTAATTAATCTCTATTAATTAATTTCTCATCAATTAAATTCATATTTAAACACTTTAAATATAAATTTAATTTATACTACACATCCAATAATCTAGATTTGGTTTCAAGTCATGCTAGGGACTTTGCAATTTAATTACAAACCAAATCTATTTAATTAATCAATTAAACTCTTTAATTAATTAATTAAATCATACTTAAATAGGTGATAACTTGTGTATGTGTGTGACTTACTAGGCTCATCACTAATTGGCAATGAGACATGATATCAACTCTTAATATCATCAGAACTCTTTCTTACCATAAATGATTTCTCTAAATCATTTTATGAACCTCATAGACCATGGTTAACACCTAGCATAGCATGCCATGGCCACCCAATTAGTAATAAGGTTTACCTTAAATGAACCTATAATCATATGTTACCATGCACTAGAATCTCTCTGTTACAAAATCCCAACTCAAGCTGGAGTCATGGTTTATGTCAAACTCCATTTGCTATGAATATTATGTTCTCTTTTAATTCCAGTTCTTGATTAAAGATTTTCTCATCGAAACTCTTTTACGAATAAATCTATCTGTCTGGCAGGAACTTGAAACATCAAGAACAATTAAATGAACATAGGATTTTATCTCTATTTACTTAGAGGCAGATTCCATCTTGATCAACACCTACCTCCATATATAACTAGTAGGACCAACACATGCCCATATACCCATACAGTACAAGTATGAAAGCGATATCAAACTCAAACTACCTATATACAAGATAAGCGTGCTATCTCGGTCTAAAGATTATATGCCTTGATATGATTTATGACAAAACATTGACAGAGTAAACTCCATGTGCTTGTCATAAGTATCAACTAGTTGACCTACCTATCATGTATAAGTGCCTATCATGTTTGTTATATGGCATGAGACTCACCATTCCATCTTATTTATATCTCATATAAATAACTTGGGAACAAACATGAATACAATCTTTCTGGATAAGTCATGTCCTTATTATGAAGTATCCTTGATTGTGAACCTATTTATGATACTTTGTGCTAGAAATATTGTCACTCATATTCTTAACAACTTAAGAATAATATTTCTAACAAAATATCAATGGACCTTTTCTATTACACATAAATATATTATGTAAACGGAAAAGTGGAAATGCCTTTTATTAATAAAATATATACAAGATACATACTAAATGATATGCTCTAGGGCATACTACTAACAGAAAATCCAAACTAAAATTTATTCCAATTAAGGACAGCTTCTATCTTACTTAGATCTACCTTGATGCCCTCTACTGATATTACATACCCCAAGAAAGATATTTCTTTCAGCCAAAATTCACACTTCGATAATTTGGCATATAGCTATTTCTCCCTCAAAGTCTGCAGTACAATCTGCAGATGTCTATCATGCTCTTCTAACTCCTCGAATAGACCAATATATCATCTATGAATACCACAATAAATTGGTCGAGGTATGGTCTGAAGATAGTGTTCATCAGATTCATAAAAGTAGCTGGAGCATTAGTTAACTCGAATGGCATAACCAAGAACTCATAATGGCCATAGCGGGTTCTGAAGGCAGTTTTAGGAATACTCTGCTCTTGTAATTTTAGCTGATAATAACCTGATCTTAGGTCAATTTTTGGAAAACACAGCTGCACCCCTTAATTGATCAAACAAGTCATCAATATGGGTCAATGGGTATCTGTTCTTTATTTTCACCTTATTCAACTGCCGGTAGTCAATGCATAACTGGAGAGTGCCATCCTTCTTCTTTACAAATAACACTGGCGCTCCCCAAGGTGACACACTAGGGCGGATAAAGCCCTTGTCAAGCAATTCTTGCAACTGCACTTTCAACTCTTTCAATTTTGCAGGTGCCATTCTATATGGTGTTATGGAGATTGGGTCCTCACCAGGCATAACATCAATCTCAAACTGCACCTCTCTTTCTGGAGGTAATCCTGGCAATTCATCAGGAAATACGTCCGAAAAGTCACATACTGTAGAGATGTCCCTCAATGCTGGACTCCCCACTTGGGTGTATATCACATGTGCCAAGTATGCTTCACACCCCTTTCTGATCATCCTTCAGGCTAGTGCAGCCGAAATGATGTTTGATGGCAGTAAATGCCTCTCCCCATGTATTACCACATCACCGTATAGAGGGAGACCAAAAGTAGTGTCTTGATCTCTGATCAATCATGGCGTGATGCCTAGCTAACCAATCCATGCCCAAGATAATATCATAATCTCTGAAGGGCATTTCAATCAAATTTGATAGAAAAACATGTCCTTGGATCACTAAAGGACAGTCTCTATAGATTCTATTGACCCAGACCTCTTGTCCTAACGGACTAGTTACTAGCACTTCAAAACCCATTTGGACACATGGAGCAACAAGTAAACTGACTATGCTAGCACTAACATATGAGTGGGTTGAACCCGGATCAAACAACACAAATACATCTTGATCAGAGATAGAGGATGTACCAGCTACCACATCAGAAGTCTCAGCCTCTTCTCGCTGTCTTATCGTGTAAACTCTGGCTGAAGCACTTCCTTGTGCCGACTGACCAACAGTGCCCTGACTGCCAGAAGCAGTACCTCTACCTCTGCCTCTTCCTCTGCCAACTGATTGTGAACCCCTGAGAGTAGGACTCTGAATAGATACTTATGCAGTCGTAGGAGCTGGACCATATTTAGGAGCACTAGTGCAGTCTTTAGCAAGATGGCCCTTGCCTCCACAATTAAAACAGGCTCTAGTGACCCAATAGCATTCCCCCCCACGAATCTTGCCACAAGTCTCACAGGGGCGGGCGGCATATGAACCCCTACTTGACTGTTGACCAGACCTAGGGGGTCTTTGTCCAGAGAATCTGCCCCTTCCAAATCTTCCACCTCGACCTCTGCTAGGTCCACCAAATTTCTTCTTCTTTCCAGAAGTACCACTAGGACTTTGCTCTACTTACTTTTCACCTTTATCTTTCTCTATTTTCTCAGTCTTCTTTGATTTTTCTTTTATAGGTGTCACTTCTGATTCAATCATTTCTAGCTCAAGTGCTTGAGAGATGAGCTCAGAGAAGTTGCTGTGTCTGAATCCCACTACTTGCATCCTCAAACTGGGCTTCAAACCAGTTTCAAATCTCTTGCACCTTTCCTTACTGGTAGAAAGGAGACTCCCAGCATAATGGCTTAAGCAGGAGAACTCCCTCTCATATTCTGCCACTAATTTACTCCCTTGCTTCAGACTCTGAAATTCTTCCAACTTTTGATCCACATATGCGTGCAGGGCGTATTTTTGTCTGATATCTCTGATGAAGTCATCCCAGGTCAATACTGATGGTTCAGCTAAGCTATGGGGGATGGTCTTCCACCAATCATACGCATCCCCTTGCAGTAGTGACACAGAGTATTCAAACTTCAGTTCATCTTGGCAGTGCAGCTTCTTGAATACTCTGTCCATTCTTTCTAACCACTGCTCTGCCTCTAAAGGGTCTACTGTACCCTTGAATTCAGTAGCTCTATACTTCAATAACTTGTCATACTTTCTGGATGGAGGCAGTGGTTGTACTATAGGTGTCTGGGGTAGAGCTTGAGCAGGCATACCCCCAACCATTTGTTGAAACATCGCAGCCATCTGCTGTGCAAATTGTGCAGGAAACTGCAGCATTTGTGGGGCTAGTGCTACTAATCCACTGACGTTTTATAGAGCTGGGGCTTCTCCTTGTGCCTCAGCTTCAACAGATTGCTCATTGGCGATCCTTCTTCCATTTGATGCGAAGTTAGGGTATCTCCTGAACAAGTAACACATGGAGATTTCCCTCCGTTAGTTCATATTTATGATGTAATGCACTGTATGTAACAAATAAGGATATTGAGCAGTTGTACTTAACAAAGAAAAGACATAATTTCATAAGTTAAAACATACTTCAAAAATTTGCTATGATACCAGTAAAACATGTCACACGTTACCCCTCTGTAAGGCATAACATGATCCCGTAGAATACCTAATGAACTACCGAACTTCACCTACCGATAACTCATTAAGTACCCTACAAGGGATTTTAAAACAATTTTCTTACTTTTATAAGTGGTGAGCATTTTCTAATAAGTATTAAAATCATTTATTTGAAGATTTAAAACTAGTAAAAATTTTTGGCCCATTTTATTTTTTCACAAATTTTATAAAAATTTTGGCAGAGTGCCGTCTGTATTTCGAGAAAATAGTTCTTCGAATTCCTGTAAAAAGCACTTCCAATAATTTGTCTCAACAACTTCTTCAAATTCACAATCATCCTAATCAATTTCAACATCATTATCAACTTCCAAAAATTCAAATCCACAATTTTCAATTCAAATATCATCCAAAATATTACTAATTACTTTCATTCAAATTAAAATAAAATACTTCCATTCATATGTAATTAAATGTAGAACAATTTATATACATCATACTAAAAATTTACATTAGGAAAATCCAAACTAAAATTTATTACAAACATTATACAAACTTTATAAAAACTGCTCAAGACCAGTTTTACATGTCCAGACCTTTACATACATTACATACATCAAAATAAATTTTTATAATCAGGGTATAAAATATACCCGATAACTTCAAAGCAGGTAGCTCCTCAATCCTCAGCAGCTCAATCTGCTGCTCCTCTAGTCTCTATATTTGTGACAGCAATAACAGCCATCGCTAAGTACTAGGACTCAGTGGTGCATAACATACTAAAATAAAATTTATTCGAAATTTAAATCACATTTATTCAAAACATAAATTGAACATGAGCAATACATTCAAAACATGACTCATAAAATTTTAATCCAAACAATTTTATTTCAAAAGTCTCAAAACACATTTCATAAAAACACACAGTTATATCATGCCATTCAAAACAAATATAATCTCAATAGTCAGAGGCTAAAGAGAAGTCACATCACAAGGCTAGCTAGCTCAAATATATGGGAACCCATTCTTTTTCTTCTTCTACTGGCACACACCCGAACACTTCAGCCAGAGAAGGAATCAAAATCAGCGATTACCCCCACTAGTCATGCTAGTGAGGTGTTCAAATATATGGTCATGACACTGTGGTTTCAAAACTTATCTTAACAATTTACTAAACATTGCCATTTCAAATATACACAAATAAACTTTCAACAATTCAAAGCAAAAGTATAATACACATTTCATGCACTTTGTAAATGAATTTTAAAGCATGTTGATGTTGTGCACAAACCTTAAGCGAGTCGCCTCTTTGCCTTAACTCGATTCCTTGGGTTCTTTGCTGGTGTTCTTTTCCGCTGAAACACACAGTGTCACAGTGTTTCAATACCATAACTTATCATAAATCCAAAATAAATTCAAATTCACTTATACCTAGCTTTAATATGCTAAAATTAAGGTTCTTTAAAATTTGTGTTTTGGGATTACTATTCACAACACTATTCAAGTCAATTTGTTGACTTTCTAAGGCTTAATAGATATGGGAATTCCAACTTCACCCACATACCACATTTTGGTTACTAAATTTGTTGGTTTTGGTTGTTTACTCAAATTCTAAGTCTTTTAGGCAAATTTGCAAATTTTTAGTTTTGGGTATCTTATGTTGCACTATTTCATTGGTCATTTTACTGTTAGAATTTGGCAAAATTTTCTGCATAGAAAATGTTCCCTATTGTCTTAACTTTATTCTCCTTTTTGAATCACTCCAATTGGAGTTTTTTAGCTGAAGTTATAGCCATTTGAATCATGGCTGCCGGATTAGACTTAACCTAGATTTTTGGGCAAATTCTGGTTCTGGCAGTTTTAGGTTACCAACTTTGGGTGGCCAAATAACTTAGTTAATAGCATAATTTGGGTTTGTGTTCTTCATGAAAGTTTTAGGTCTATATCTCAACTGTCCACTAGTAAAATTTCAGGTCATTTAGACCTGTCTAGCTCATGTTATGGCCAAATGAACAAACACTGTTCATTTGGTCATTTTGTATAGGTCAGACTGAGAAAATCTGAATTCGGTCAATTTTTTCACTAGGTTTTGGTCACTTTTTAGGCATGATTCCCAAATGAAAATTGTGTCATTTTGTGTCTATTTTCATTCCCAATTGGTCTCATACCAATTAGACTTGTAAATTTTCAGTTTTGGTCCCTCAAAAGGACCTTGGTCGTCCTGCTTGCAGCATGACCACATTCAATATGAATTTAAACTTAATTCCAACACTTCCAACACACTTCATTTGGTCAAAAATGACTATTTCTCACCTCAAACTAGGTCAAACATATCATTTCACAATTTCTCACATTTTTTACACCTAAACCCTAGGTGTCCAAAACCCTAGTTCACCAATTCATTGCATTTAGCTAATTCAAAGCATTTAACCATAATCATTCAACTCCTTGATGTTCATATTCCCCTCTAATTCAATCAAACCATGCAAATCATACTCCCACACATGCTGGCCGAAATTCACTTATAGTCCATACTTTAATTTGTTTCAATTTTCTCATAATTTACAAGCTATTTCACTACCTACACATGAATTAAATCTAGGAAATAGAGAGTTAAAACTCTAACCTTTGCTTTGGATTCCCAAAACTTCAATTTTCTATCTTTCTTCCTCCTTCTTTCTTCTATACTTCTTTTCTAGGGTTCTTGAGAAGCTGTTTAGGGTTTAGGGTTAGATTTAGTGAAAGAACATTAAGTTATTCAAGTTTGAATAACTCTTTAATGGTGGACAATCATGGAGATGAGAGGGAGAGAGGGTTCGGCTAGTTGGGTGAGGGAAGAAGATGAGATTTTTCTTTTTCTTTTTTTGTTATTTTGTCTTAACTAATAGAGTTTATCTTAGTCAAAATTGGTAGGTAAAAATAAAATCATTTATGACATCATAATTGATGTCATCCATGATGTAATAACCTTTTTCTTTTCTTTCCTTTTTTTTTATTAGTTCTTTAATTTGATTCCCAATCCTGAAATTTTCTTTTCTCTGATTTTATTTGACAGTTAGATCAGGAGTCAGCTCTCGAGGTCAATTGACCAAATTTCCCCTCGCCGGTTCAACCCGGTTTGCAAATAATTTAATATTTCTTCCGAATCACTGACCTAATTATTTGACTGGCTTAACAATTCTTTTTTCGTGATTTTCTCTCTTCCACTGTGTTCGTAATAGTCCTAAGGACATGATGTCACATTTTACGATTCAAATTTTGAGTTTAAATTGACTTCGCAGTCCTTTCCGAGAAGGTCACCCATCGCTGTGACTCTCGACTCGTTTAACTTCTTATGTTCTGTTTTTCTTACTTATACTTAACTAATTGACAATTACTAATTATTTGTGTTTATGGCTTATCTAGTTGTCTTAAGTGTGGTTCTAATCACTTTAATTGTTTGGACCGACTCCGGTCACCGAAACAGTGAAATATACTAGGCTATATAAATAGGGGTGTTACAATGATACTTTGTGCTAGAAATACTATCACTCATATTTTTAACAACTTAAGAATAGAATTTCTAATAAAATATCAATGGACCTTTTCAATTACACGTAAACAAATTATATAAATAAAAAAGTATAATTGCCTTTTATTAATAAAATTATGTATGAATACATACAAAATGATATGTTCTAGGGCATACTACTAACAATCTCCCACTAGCACTAGAGACATTCATTATAGTATCTTAGACCCATCTTCTTAAGATGTCAGTCTAACTAAATTTGTGACGTAGCTTTGTGAATGGATCAGCTAGATTTTTTACTGATTCTATTTTCTACATGGCTACAACGCCTCGCCCAACTATTTCTCTGATAATGTGGTAGCGCCTTTCTATATGTTTGGATTTCTAGTGAGAGGAACTATTGACTCAATAGAAGGAACTACTCCAAGTTCAGTCATGAACTTCTTTATCCAAACAGCCTCTTTTGCAGCATCTGATGCAGCAATATTGTAACACCCCTCACCCGTCTACAGTGTAGTTGAGCGAGGAGTGCCACATTCGGTGCCGGAGCACCCTATCTTATCCTGTCATGTCCATTGTTAATTTTAAACTTTATAGAAAATATGTGAAATTTTTTTCATCACAATTTATTTCTGTGAAAACCCGAGCAGAGCCTCCTCTGTTTTATTAGTATTTGGCGGGTTACACTAGTCACCTGTTAGAAACAATTTCATATTTCTATATGCATCATGTCATATCATATCATTTCTACATATGCAATTTCAAGAAAATATATTTTCTATTCATTCATTCATATGGAAATTCATATACAAAAATTTATAACTTTATTTACAATCCAAAATATATAATTATAATTTTCATTTACATCACAAACTAGTAATTACATCATGTTTATACACAATGAACCAAAATACAAGACTCTACATAGGCCCTATCAAAATACAAAAGACTGATGAGGTGAACTCTGGACTGTATGCAGATCTAGTCAACTACAGTCAGAACACTACTATAGCGACTGCTGATCTGCAGCACCTACGGGATGGAAAAACCAATGCGCTAAGAAATTTGCTTAGTGGTGCATCATTTTAAAGGAAAATAACTAAATAATTATAAATAATAATTCTATGTATAATTTTGCAATTCTAGGTCAATTGTATGTTTTATTGCACTTTAGGAATAAATTAAATATCAGGATATTATCTGTTTTTTTATTTCTTTCTCTGTCTTTGGTGGCAAATAAGGGTACCTATCAGAGCACTTGCAGGTGTTACGTATTGCCGTCCCTACAAGCCCTTGGGCAGAGAGCCACGCTTCACTTGCAGGCATTACATATTGCCGTCCCTACAAGCCCCTGGGCGGAGAGCCACGCTTCGCCACAATTCACGTGTGAGAGTTCCCACAAATTGCAGATGTTACGTATTACTGCCCTTACTTTGCTCTGATACTGATATTCACTGTCTTTTAAAATCACATCAATGCATTCTCTGTCTTTTAAAATCATATTAACATCTTATCTGTATATGTATTTCTTATTCTATATTTTTAAACTCATATTAGTCATTTCAATGTCTCTAAAGTCATATTAGTGTCTGTAGAGTCATATCAGTGTCTTTAAAGTCAAATATGTAACACCCTCATTGTAGGTAGTCCATACGTTCTACTGCTTTGACGACTAATGTCTGTCTGGACAGCTAGGATGTCTGAACTACACTTAAATGATAGTGAAGAGACATAAAATGATGGAATACATTGATGAGAAAATACAAAAAAAATTAAGAGAAAATAAAAGAAAGGAAATGCAGCTAGGTTAAGCAGTAGAAGTAGCGATGGGTGATTGCACTGATAAGTTATGGCGAAGACAGTTGCTGACCGCAGGACCATAGGGAAACCCTAGGAAATATTTTTAGGACTTAATTAAAAGTTTCTTGAAGTACAAATGATATTAAAAATGTCAAAGGAAATATAGTTAATTGGTATAGATAAAAACGAAAATTAAAGAAACTGACGAATTCGTAATTAAATCGGTATTGCCAAAAAGTTTAAAATACAACCCGAAGAGGGGCATTTTGATCATTTGACTTCTAGAGTTAACTTTTGACCTAAATGTCCATTAAAAATGAGTAGTATTAAATTTTAAAAATCACATGAAAAATGAAATTATATAGGAAATGAAATTAAGGAAAAATGAGGGGTATAATTTGGAATAATTAAAAGTTTGATTATTATACTAATTAATTACAATTAGTGGGACTATATAAGACCATTAGAGGACAAATGCTCCACTAAGTATCTTCTTCTTCCTTATAATTCTCTCTTGGCCAAATTCAAATCCTCCCCAAATCCACCATGGCCGACCACCATGCAAAGCTCCAATCCACCATGTTCAAGCCATGATTCTTGCAACTTCCTTAACTAAACTTTGTCCACACATCTTGGGTAGGATATAGGCAGCAAAAAGAAAAGGATTTGGTGAATTTTTAACAAGCTCAAGAAAAGGTTAGTGCTTAATCTTCCATTTTCCTTCATAAATTCTTGTTTAAAGCTTTGGATGAGTTGATTTGCTAAGAAAAATTGAGAAAATTGATGAGTATTTGGGGAGCTATGAATTTGGGGAGTTTGATAGATTCTTACATGTAATTAATGATTAGAGATGTTGATTAAGCAGTTACATGCATTAGAATTTAATGGTATGTGTAAGTTTGAGGTTGACTAATTTGAATTGGGGTTTGAAATAATTATTGAAGACTTGTTTAATTTCCTCATTTTGGGCAGCCTTGATTTCCATGAGAATTTGTTTAATTCATGTATGTAAGTGATGATTTGTGATGTAGATTAAAGTAATTATATATTTTAGAAATTAATTGCATTGTAAGTTTGAGGTTTAACAACTTGAGTTAGGGTTTTGATTTTAATTTGGAGACTTTGTGTGTAATTGCCTAAATTTGGTAAGGCTTGTGTAATTGCTAAATTTTGGGCATCCTTGATAAGCATGGATATTGATTAAATTGTACATGAAAAAGGGTGATCAGTGATATTGAGTAAGGTGATTAAGAGTATTAAAATTTACTTGCATATATATTATTAACTTTGACCATTTGAATTAGGGCTTTGAATAAATTATGAGAGACTTATGAAACTACCCAATTTGGCAGCCTTGAGGAACTTAAGAGATGGGTAAATTCATGAATTAAATGGTGATTAATGGTGTTCATGGATATGTGGAAGTGAATTAGATGTTGATAGTTGAAGTTACATATACTAGCATATTGTTTTCGTGTGTGTGGTGTTGATTTTGACCAATTGAACTAGAGTTTTGAATTGACTATTAAAGACTTGTCTAAGCGGCTGGAAATTGATTGTATTGAGATGCTTGATGATAATAGAAGTGCCATGAATACAAATTTGAAGTTTGGGAGATGGAGAAATGAATATTGGGAGTGTAATTTCCTTGCAGGTTGAGTGCTTGTTGATGGCAGTGTATGTTTTAAGCCATAAGTGAAAATGTGTGACCCCAATTGGTATGAGTCCATTTGGAGTAAGACTATACCTAAAATGGACCAATTTTCATGGAGAAACCATGCCAAAATTCTGCCTAAAAAGTGACTTGAAATGTGACCTAATCCGGATTACCAAAATGTAAACCCAGAATTTTGACCAAATGAACATTGTCCATTCATTTGGTCATATCTCATTGTAGACAGGTCCAAATGACCTGAAATTTATACCATTGGAAAACTCGGACATAGGGCTACAACTTTTGTGAAGAACACGAAGCCCAGAAATTCCATTAACCAAGTCAAATTGTTTGCACCATTTGGGACACCAAAACTATCCAGTACCAAAACAACCCAGAATTGCCTTTTTCTAGGCGACTTGACCAGTTTTGGCAAAGAAGCCATAACTTGGTCCATAGAACTTTAAATGCCCTGAAACTAGTGCCAAAATTTCAATAAGACATAGACCTACAAGATTGGCATTTTGACCAGAACCCACAAATCAAGAGAAATAGGTCAATTGGCTAGGCCAAATTAGTGCATAAATTCTGGAAATGTGCATAGGTAACCATTGACTCCAGCATAGTCTTTTAAGCATATCTCCCACTAGAAACCTTCAATTGAAATGAGCCATAGCATTCTGGAAACCTAAGAAACAGATCTTCAACTTTGTTTTAGAATACTGATAACCCATTAAATA
This sequence comes from Hevea brasiliensis, assembly GCF_030052815.1. NCBI lineage: Eukaryota > Viridiplantae > Streptophyta > Magnoliopsida > Malpighiales > Euphorbiaceae > Hevea > Hevea brasiliensis. The sequence goes on along the minus strand of NC_079499.1, from coordinate 67,120,493 downwards.
TACTACAAGAGATTTTAAAACTTTTCTTACTTCTTTTTACAGTGGTGAGCACTATTTACAGGTGTTAAAATTTTTTTTGAACTGAAGTGAAACAACTAACACATTTGAATTATTAGTAATTTCTGTAAAAATTTTGGCGAAGTGCTATCTGTATTTTGAATAAAACAGTTCTTCAAAAACCTGTAAAAAGCACTTCAAATATATTTCTCAATCTCGAACTCCAACATTTAATCAACACAATATATTTCTCAACATTTGTCAACTCAAATCCACAATAATTTTTTTCAGTATTTTCAAAGGTTGAGATAAAAGAAATACATTACAATATTTACAAACCAAAATAATTTACAATTTATTTTACAACTTCAATGTATAATTTTAATTTACAACTGCTCAAAACCAAGAACACTATATACATACAGTGAACACACATTACAATACAAAATGTAAAATACGGTATACTCAATATACCCAATGATCTCTCAGTGTAGTACTAGCAGCCTAGTCTGCTGCCCTGTCAGTCTGTCTACCTGCGACAGCAATGAAAAACTATCACTGAGCCATTGCCTCAGTGGTGCACAACATTAACCAAATACAACTTTAAATGACAAATCATAAGTCATATAAATAGTGGATACTTAAAACCATAGTTAAATTTAAAGACAATGAATGTCATAAAGAATTTAAACTCCATTTCACAATATCACAATAAATATCAATAAATCACACACACAGCTTAATCATGTTCCAAAGTTTAATTCGTCCCAAAAGCCGATGGTTTGTGACACCCCTTACCCATCTATAGTATGTCCGAGTAAAATATGTCACACAGTGTACCGGAACACTATATTTTATCTCAATTATTTTTATTCTTCCTTAATTTATTTTTATCATAGTTTTGAATATAATTTGTGAAATATAATTCATTTAAGTCATTTATTGAAATTATAATTTATTTGAGGTTTCAAAAATTTTATAGAAAATCGTGATCTGGCTAAAAATGGAGAAAAAGTTCTTGAACTGTGAAAAACACTTCCACTAATCATTTCCAATCATTCTCAAACTCCAATAATCATCAAAATCTCAATATTTTTCAACAACATTTTCATTTCTCAATCATTCATTTCTCATGGTATACATATATAAGCAATAAATAAATACTCAATTTTCCATTCACAAACACAATTTCCATTATTTACATTAACATCAAAATACATTACATAAGTCTCAATTACACAAGAGAAAATAAAAGTTAGTTACAAAATACCAAAATGAAACCTAGTGTCCTACCAATGCACTGAAGATGGTGAGGTGACACGAACACTATGCAGAGCTGCAGGAGGTCTCACCCAGTCTGTGGTCTACTGGGCTCTCGGTCAGTATCTCCAGAACCTACGCGTGGCAAAAGCAACGCGCTAAGCAATAATGCTTAGTGGTGCCAATAATAAAATAAAAAGAAATAACAGGAAGTAAATATGTAGTGCATGTTTTGATGTCTTATGCAAACAATTTTATTTTTTTTATCATTATTGGTAAAATTATTTATTATGTACTTTTTTTATTCATTATTTTATTAAATTTGCTCACTTTCATTTTTGGGTGCCCAAGTAACCTATACTGGATGACTGGACTGGATAAATGGGTAAACTGGCACTGGGTATCTAGTACCTCAAGCCGTCACACCATCGGTCACATAAGCATCTCCCGGTGTGCAACAGAACAGCTAATAAGCTGTAATAACAATAGGCACAAGGCCAATTATCAACACAATGTCAGAATGGCTAAAAGCCATGAAATCACAGAATGGCAAAATGCCATGTGCAGTACTGCTAACTGAACCCTATTGGCATGCCAAGCTATCCAAACCAATATTGTTAGGTATACTAGGACATTTCACACTTTTAAGTTTCACAATTTTTGGAATTTAAGTTTTAGTGTTACTATTCCATTCATTGGTCAATAAAAATGTTGACTTTTGCATAGGCAATAGGTACATTGGTTTTAATATCATCAACATACCACATTTTGCATTCAAAATTTGTTGGTATTGGTTGCCAATACCATTTATAAGCTTAATGTTAGTTGGGCAGAATTTTCAGTTTTTATGCCTTGTATTTACTGTTCCATTGGTCAATATTGCAATGGGAATTTGGTAAAATAATCAACATGAAAGTTGTTCCTTATTTTGTCTAGTTGAATTTCCTTTTTTGAATCACTCCATTTGGAGTTTTGTAGCTCAAGTTATGGTCCAAAAACCACAACTGGCCGGATTGAAATTTTTCTGGACCGACCATATCTACAGTGCAGTGAACAGTGACTTCAACTCACATGTTGGATAGGTTCTGGTCATAATTTGGGTTAGGTTTCTCAAGAAAGTTGTTGGTCTATATCTTAGCTTGTTGTGGGTAACATTTCAGGTCAATTGGACCATTCTACACTGAGTTATGGCCAAATGACCAAATACTGTTCATTTGGTCATTCTGCGAAAGCAATTTGCGAGTCATCCGGATTGGGGCAAGCTTTTGGTCCACTTGGTTTGGTCTTATGGGCATGGTTTCTTCACCAAAGTTGTGCCATTATGTGTCTAGTTTCATGTCCAATTGGCCAAACACCCATTGAACCTCTACAATTCATGTTATGGCTGTCCAAACCTGCTGGACTCATATCCAATTCTGCAGGTCACCTAGGGTAGCCACACTAAACTCAAATCCAACATCCTTATTCACTTCAACTCCTTCTCACACACATTCAAATGGTCACTAATTAACCATTACAAAGTTAATATATCATTACATGAGCAAACCCTAATGTTGTTCAAGTGTCCACATTTTCAAGGTTCATTCATGCATTACACTTGCATTTCACTTACTCTTACATGTTCAATCACTTATCTCATGCTAAAGGCAGCTCATAACAACTTTGTTTCAAGTAATTTCATCAAAACCTAACCCACCCCTAAGCTGCCAAAATTATAGGGATGGACACACATAAGTTTTATTTTGTTTTTCTTACATTTTTTTACTTATTTCATGGTAATAAACATAAATTAAGTAAAAAGGGTAGAAGATTGGACACAAACCTTGTTGGAGCTATTCTCAAGTTTGCAAAACTTCTTTTTTCCTTCTTCAAATTACTGTCCAATGCTTGCTCTAGTGATAAGGAAAATTTTTAATGAAAGGAAATCAAGGTTTTGAAGTGAATTGGGTGAGAAATTGGAAGCTTGGTTGAGTTTTAATGGAGGGAGGGAGAAGTGAGGTCTCGGCAAGAAGAAGAAAAGAAGATGAAGTCTAATTGTTTTCTTTCATTTCTACCCATTTAACTCATTTTAAGTGGTTTAAAGACATGTGTCATAATGTAATTGGGTGAAGGCACACTAATGACATCATGTGATGTCATAAATTCTCATTTAATTCACTTTTTTTTCTTTTGTTTTCTACTCATTTTCAATTCAATTTTTAGTAATATTTATTCACATTTTATGTCATAATAATTATTTGCTTAACTGGACAAGTCGGCAAAAAATCACCTCTGAAGGCGAAATGACCAAAATGCCCTCCGTTTGGCTTAACAGACCAAAATTGTCTGTACCGATTGAAAAATTTTTCTAAGCATTTTCTTGGCATTCTAATGCCATAGGAACCTCAATGACCCTTCTCTGGAGTCCCAAAAATTATTTTATGAATTTCCCCCTAGGTCTAGGGCTCTTAGTTGTGAGAACTGCAACTTCCCACTAGGTTATCCATCGCTTGGGCACCAGCTCATTTAACTTAGTTGTATTTTATTTCTAAAATTTTTCCTCAATTTTTCTTATTAATTTTTTTCCAAATGTTTTAGCTGTCCGGACCGAAACCGATCACCGGAACAGTAGAATGTACGGAATTGCTACAGGGAGGGTGTTACAACTCTTCCCCTCTAATTTAAATTTCGTTCTCGAAATTTACCTGATGCAAACAGTTGAGGGAACTGTTGCCTCATTGCCTCTTCACTTTCCCAAGTTGCCTCCTTGGTGTTATGGTGCCTCCAAAGCACTTTCACCAGTGGAATCTGCTTATTCCTCAACTCTTTCACTTCTCGAGCCAGGATCCTTATGGGTTCTTCTTCATATGTCAAATCCGGTTGTACTTCAATTTCTTCCATGGAGATGACATGTGAAGGATCTAAGCGGTATCTTCTTAGCATAGACAAGTGGAACACATTATGGATCTTGTCCAGCTCTAGTGGTAAAGCTAGCCTGTAGGCTACTGGTCCCACACGTTCAATGACTTCATATGGGCCAATGAACCTAGGGCTCACCTTTTCTTCCAAACTTTAGTACCTTCTTCCATGGTGACACCTTGAGGAACACTTTATCGCCAACTGCATATTCTATTTCTTTTCTCTTCAAGTCGGTATAGGATTTACATGCATGAGGCAACCTTGATTGGCTTTGATTAGTTTTACCTTCTCTTGATTTGTTTCACCAAATGCAGGGCCTACCAATTTGTCTTCGCCCAATTCAGTCCGGCCTGCTGAGTTCTACATTTTCTCCCATACAGTGCTTCATACGGGGCCATTTGGATGCTAGCTTGGTAGCTATTGTTGTATGCAAATTCTACCAGTGGGAGGTATCTATCCCAACTTCCCTCAAACTCAATGACACAACTCCTCAGCATATCCTCAAGGACCTGACATATATTTCATGTTATTATTATCATTTTAGTTCAATATTTGTATTAATTCAATTGGTTTCAATTGTTTACCTGGATTACTCTTTCTGATTGCCCATCCGTTTGAGGATGAAAAGCTGTGCTAAAGTGGAGTTGTGTACCCAAGGATTCATGCAACTTCTTCCAAAATCTTGATGTAAACTTTGGGTCTCGATCAGATATGATGGAAAGTGGAATTCCATGCAATCTAACTATCTCACTGATATACAATTCTGCTAATTTCTCTAGTGAGTAGTCAGTCCTAACTGGCAGAAAGTGTGCTGACTTCGTCAATCTATCTACTATCACCCATACTGCATCATGCTTCTTTTGGGTGAGAGGTAGACCACTTACAAAATCCATGGTGACCCGATCCCATTTCCATTCAGGTATGCGTATAGGCTGTAGCAAACCCGATGGAACTTGATGTTCTGCCTTAACTTGCTGACATGCCAAGCATTTAGTCACATAGTCAGCTATGTCCTTCTTCATACCAAGCCACCAATACTGAAGCTTCAGATCATGATACATTTTTGTACTTCCTGGCTGCATAGCATAAACACTGGCATGTGCCTCTTTCAGAATACTGGCTTTCAATTCCCCATTATCTGGTACACATACTCTTCCTTTGTAGTACAAACACCCATCTGCTTTCACCTTATAGTCAGTTGCTTTTCCCCCTGAGATTTTGCTCATAGTAGCCATTAACTTTTCATACGCATACGCCCATCTAAAATATGTTATAACAGGTTTGGCCTCACTTGCAACTCAGCCAAAATAGCTCCATCTTGAACCAAAGATAGACGGGCATTCAATGATCTCAAAGCTGTGATGGATTTTCTGCTTAAAGCATTAGCAACTACATTTGCCTTCCTAGGATGGTAGTCAATTACACAAACATAGTCCTTCAGGAACTCAATCCATCGCCTCTGTCTAAGGTTGAGCTCCTTCTAAGTTGGCAAATATTTTAGACTTTTGTGGTCTGTGTAAATGTAGCACTTTTCACCATATAAGTAGTGCCTCCATATCTTCAATTCGAAGATAATTGCTGCAAGCTCTAGATCATGGGTAGGGTAATTCTGTTCATGTGGCCTTAGCTGTCTGGAAGCATAAGCGACCACCTTCCCCTCTGGCATCAATACACACCCTAACCAATTATGAGAGGCATCATTGTAGACTACAAAGTCCTTTCCTGACACTGGCTGTGTTAACAATGGTGCCTCTGTCAACATAGCCTTCAACTTCTCAAAACTAGTCAGACACTTGTCATTCCAGTCAAATCAGACATTCTTGTGTAACAACTTGGTCATTGGAGTAGCTATTAAGGAAAATCCCTTCACAAATCTCCTGTAATACCCAGCTAGCCTCAAGAAGCTTCTGACCTCAGTTGTTTTTCTAGGAGGCTTCCATTCCATCACTGCTTCTATTTTCTTGGAATCCACCCTAATCCCATCAGCTGACACTATGTGTCCAAGGAATACAATCTCATTCAACCAGAAGTCACACTTGGACAACTTAGCATACAGCTTCTTTTCTTTCAAGGTTTGTAGAGCAATCCTCAAATGCTCATCATGTTCTTCACTGGTCTTAGAATACACCAAAATATCATCAATAAAAACCACTACGAATTGATCTAGGTGTGGATGGAAGATACGATTCATAAGGTCCATGAATGCCGCTGGTGCATTTGTTAGGCCAAAGGGCATCACCAGAAACTCATAATGCCCATACCAGGTCCTGAATGCAGTCTTTGGCACATCTGCATCCTTCACCCTCAACTGATGATACACTGATCTAAGATCAATTTTAGAAAATACTCCTGCTCCCTTCAATTGATCAAATAGATCATCAATTCTAGACAACGGATATTTATTCTTCACAGTTACTTTATTCAACTGCCGGTAATTAATGCATAACCTCAAAGTCCCATCCTTCTTCTTTACAAACAGCACTGGAGCTCCCCATGGTAACACACTGGGGCGTATGAACCCCTTATCCAGTAACTCCTGGCGAATTTTGTTCCTTCAGTGCAATGGCGCCATCCTATAAGAAGCAATAGAGATTGGTGCTATACTCGGCAGTATCTCAATAGCAAATTCAACTTCCCTTTCTGGTGGCAAACCAGGCAATTCTTCAGGGAACACATCTGGGAAGTCTTTAACTGTGGGTATGTCACACAGATCTGGCTTAGCCTGCCTAGTATCCACCACATGTGCTAGGTAGGCTTCACAGCCTTTTCTCATCAGTTTTCTTGCAACTGTGGCTGAGATGACATTGGACAAGAAATCTGTCCTTTTCCCCACAACTGTAATCTCATTACCCTCAGGAGTTTTCAAAGAAATTCTCTTCAATTTACAATCAACCATTGCCTGATGACGTGACAACCAGTCCATTCCCAAAATGACGTCAAACTCATGGAAAGGCAACTCAATCAGGTCTTTCAAGAATTCATACCCCTGAATTCTTAACGGGCAACCCTTGTACACTTTGTTCACCACTACATTGTGGCCCAATGGATTAGTGACCAGAATGTCTTGGTCACTCTCCCCTACTAGTATCCCCCTTTCTACAGGTAGGTTGATGCAGATGTATGAATGAGTGGATCCTAGATCCACCAATGCATGCACAGATGTATTATAGAGGGAGAATGTACCCCTAATGACGTCCAGGGCATCTTGCTCCTCCTGAGTTCTCATGGCATAGGCTCTGGCAGGTGGTCTGCCCTCAGGCCTCTCTGCTGGCTCAGATGCAGGCCTCTGTGATGGTCCCATTGCCTCATATTTGCCAGATTTCCTACCCCTTTGTGGTGCAGGAGCATGTCTGTCTGCTTATGTTGGAGCAGCTGTAGTAGTTATGCGTGGAAAGTTCCTCAGCTGATGCTCTGTTGACCCACACCTTAAGCAGGCACTAGTCACTCTCCAACACTCCCCTTTATGCCACTTCAGGTAATGTGGACATGCAGAAGATGCTGGGGCTGGTCCCCTGAACCCCATCCCTGGGGTGCTACCCACTGATGGTGTGGACTGACCTCTCCTAGGGGTAAATTGTGGCCTGGGCCCCTGAGACTGACCCTGACCTTGTGGTTGACCTAAACTCTGTGTAGATGGACCTTTAAACTTCTTCCAGGTGTAGGAGACGAACTAGACTGACCCAAGCCCCTCTTCTGCTGTCTCTCCCTTCTAGTCTGCTCACTTATTCTTACTTTTTCAACTTTTATTGCAGCTTCCACTAACTTAGTGAAATTTGTGATTCCCAAGGCAGTGATCATGATCTTTATATTGTCATTTAATCCTTCTTCAAATCTCTTACACCTTTCAGCTTCATTAGGGACTATCTCCCTTCCGTAGCGGCTCAATCTAACAAATTCCTTTTCATACTCGGCCACTGTCAACTGTCTCTGCCTCAGGTTAATGAATTCCATTCTTCTCTCTTCTAGGTATACACTACCCACATATTTTTTCTTGAATTCAGAGAGGAAGAAGTCTCAAGTTATTACTTCTGGTTGCACTTCACTGGACACCGTATCCCACCATCCATATGCATCATCTTGCAACAGAGATACAGCAGCTTCTAGATTTTGTTCAGGAGAGCAATGGAGTTGTTTTAAAACCCTTCCTGTTCTGTTCAACCAATTTTCAGCTACAACAGAATCATCTTCTCTCTTGCCAAAGAAATCCACTGCTCCAAATTTTCTTAGTCTTTCCAAGTGTGATTTCTGCTGTGGAAGTGGTGGTGGTGGCATTACCCCAGCCATTTGTTTGAAGAATTCGGCCATTTGCTAGAACATAGCCTGTGGAGGGTGAGCAGGCTCTGATGGAGATAGCGGAGCAGGTTCTCCCCTACCCTTAGTCTCAGCTGGTGCAGGTGGAGCATGACTCTCCACTTCCTCCTCAACTGCTCTCTGTGATGTAGGGTCCATATCCTATTCAAAATAACAAAGACAAACAGATCTGCATTAGTGTCACCTCGACTCTTACAAATGGAATGCATGGTATGGACTCAATCTAGGCCCAGAAATGCCTAAACCATGCTCTGATACCACTAAATGTGACACCCCTTACTCGTCTACAGTATATCCGAGTAAAATATATCACACAGTGTACCGGAACACTCTATTTTATCTCAATCATTTTTATTCTTCCTTAATTTATTTTTATCATAGTTTTGAATATAATTTGTGAAATATAATTCATTTAAGTCATTTATTGAAATTATAATTTATTTGAGGTTCCGAAAATTTCATAGAAAATCCGACAGAGTACCGGCTAAAAATGGAGAAAACAGTTCTTCAGAACCTGTGAAAAACACTTCGACTAATCATTTCCAATCATTCTCAAACTCCAATAATCATCAAAATCTCAATATTTTTCAACAACATTTCCATTTCTCAATCATTCATTTCTCATGGTATTCATATATAAGCAATAAATAAATACTCAATTTTCCATTCACAAACACAATTTATATTATTTACATTAACATCAAAATACATTACATAAGTCTCAATTACATAAGAGAAAATAAAAGTTAGTTACAAAATACCAAAATGAAACCTAGTGTCCTACCAATGCACTGAAGATGGTGAGGTGACATGGACACTATGCAGAGCTACAGGAGGTCTCACCCAGTCTGTGGTCTACTGGGCTCTCGGTCAGTATCTCCAGAACCTACGCGTGGCAAAAGCAACGCGCTAAGCAATAATGCTTAGTGGTGCCAATAATAAGATAAAAAGAAATAACAGGAACTAAATATGTAGTGCATGTTTTGATGTCTTATGCAGACAATTTTTTTTTTTGATCATTATTGGTAATATTATTTATTATGTACTTGTTCTATTCATTATTTTATTAAATTTGTTCACTTTCATTTTTGGGTGCCCAAGTAACCTATACTGGATGACTGGATTGGATAAACGGGTAAACTAGCAATGGGTATCTAGTACCTCAAGCCGTCACACCATCGGTCACATAAGCATCTCCCGGTGTGCAACAGAACAGCTAATAAGCTGTAATAACATAGGCACAAGGCCAAATATCAACACAATGTCAGAATGGCTAAAAGCCATGAATTCACAGAATGGTATAATGCCATGTGATCTTGCTGAACCCTATTGGCAAGCTATCAAAACAAAACTTGTTAGGTATACTAGGGCATTTCACACTTTAGTTTACTATTCCATTCATTGGTCAACAAAATTGACTTTCATACCACATTTGCATTCAAAATTTGTTGAATACCATTTCTAAGCTTAATGTTAGTTGGGCGAATTTTAGTTTTATGCCTTGTATCTTTGTTCCATTAGTTAATATTGCAATGGGAATTTGGTAAAATAATCACCATAAAAGTTGTTCCTTATTTTATCTAGTTGAATTTCCTTTTTTTGAATCACTCCATTTGGAGTTTTGTTGCTCAAGTTATGGTCCAAAAACCACAACTTGCCAGATTGAAATTTTTCTGGACTGACCATATCTATAGTGCAGTCAACAGTAACTTCAACTCACTTGTTGGATAGGTTCTGGTCATAATTTGGGTTAGGTTTCTTCATAAAAGTTGTTGGTCTATATCTCAGCTTGTTATGGGTAAATTTCATGTCAATTGGACCATTCTACACTGAGTTATGGCCAAATGATCAAATACTGTTCATTTGGTCATTCTGTGAAGCAATTGTAGTGAGTCACCCAGATTGGGGCAAGCTTTTGGTCCACTTGGTTTGGTCTTATGGGCATGGTTTCTTCACCAAAGTTGTGCCATTATGTGTCTAGTTTCATGTCCAATTGGCCAAACACCCATTGAACCTCTACAATTCAAGTTATGGCTGCCCAAACCTACTGGACTCATGTCTAGTGCCCGAGTCACCTAGGGCGACCACACTAAACTCAAATCCAACATCCTTACTCACTCCAATTCCTTCTGACACACATTCAAATGGTCACTAATTGACCATTACAAAGTTAATATATCATTACATGAGCAAACCCTAATGTTGTTCAAGTGTCCACATTTTCAAGGTTCATTCATGCATTACACTTGCATTTCACTTACTCTTACATGATCAATCACTTATCTCATGCTAAGGGTAGCTTATAACCACTTTGTTTCAAGTAATTTCATCAAACCCTTACCCACCCCTAATCTGCCAAAATTTTAGGGATGGACACACATAAGTTTTATTTTGTTTTTCTTACATTTTTTTACTTATTTCATGGCAATAAACATAAATTAAGTAAAAAGGGTAGAAGATTGGACACAAACCTTGTTGGAGCTATTCTCAAGTTTGTAAAACTTCTTTTTTTCCTTCTTCAATTTGCTGTCCAATGCTTGCTCTAGTGATAAGAAAAATTTTTAATGAAAGGAAATCAATGTTTTGAAGTGAATTGGGTGAGAAATTGGAAGCTTGGTTGAGTTTTAATGGAGGGAGGGAGAAGTGAGGTCCCGGCAAGAAGAAGAAAATAAGATGAAGTCTGATTGTTTTCTTTCATTTCTGCCCATTTAACTCATTTTAAGTGGTTTAAAGACATGTGTCACAATGTAATTGGGTGAAGGCACAATAATGACATCATGTGATGTCATAAAAATTCATTTTTTTTCTTTTCTTTTCTTTTCTACTCATTTTCAATTCAATTTTTAGTAATATTTATTCACATTTTATGTCATAATAATTATTTGCTTAACTGGACAAGTCGGCCAAAAATCACCTCTAAAGGCGAAATGACCAAAATGCCCTCCGTTTGGCTTAGGACCAAAATTATGCATGTAACGATTGAAAAATTTTTCTAAGCATTTTCTTGGCATTCTAATGCCATAGGAACCTCAATGACCCTTCTCTGGAGTCCCAAAAATTATTTTATGAATTTTCCCCCGGGTCTAGGGCTCCTAGTTGTGAGAACCGCAATGTCTCACTAGGTTACCCATCGCTTGGGCACCGGCTCATTTAACTTAGTTGTATTTTATTTCTAAAATTTTTCCTAAATTTTTCTTATTAATATTTGAGTTAATTATGGTTCCTCACTTTAGTTTAAATATTTTTCAAAATGTTCTAGCTGTCCGGACCGACACTGATCACCGGAACAGTAGAAATGTACGGAATTGCTACAGGGAGGATGTTACATGGCTAGTGAGGAATTTAATTCATCCCAAAGCCGTTAGCTAATGAGGAATAACATAACTAGCTAGCAATAATATGAGTACTCATTCTATTCATCCTCAACAGGCACACACCTCAACACTTCAGCCAGAGAGGGAATTCAATTCATTCCACTAGATAAGCTAGTGAGGATTTCAATCAATATACATGATAGCTATAGTTTCAAACCATTGACAATGCTTTTCAATCAATAAGTATCCATTAAATATCATTCAAACAATTTTTCACAATTTAAAATAATAATATAGAAATAGTCATAATTTATTTCAATTGAAAAATTCAAAAGAAATAACTGTTGTGCACAAACCTCTAATAACTGTCTTTTGGCTTTGACTCAGTATTTCCTTCCCCTTCCCTGAGTCTTTGCTAACTGAGAAACACAATTTGAAGTGTTTCAGTACTCATTTAAACCGTCTCTAAGAATAAAACTCAATACTTAATTTATTGAATTCTATTATTTCTTAGTCAACCTAAGATGTTGACCCTCGATGCAGTCTAGGTGAATTAGGTTTTAATGTTACCAATGTGTCATATTTAATAGCCTTTTAGTGTTGGTACATATTACCCAATTCGTTTTCATGTATATAGCATTTTATTGCAATTTGTCGGATTCCGGTATACTAATTTGACCTAGACGGATGACCTAGTTCCCTCGGTTTTCGAGTTTCGGTCAAAACTACAAACTTGTAGGTCTATGTCTTATTACACGCAGGGCAAAATTTCAGGTCATTCTGAGTTGTGTAGACCAAGTTATGGTCAATTTACCAATGCTGGACAGAATGGACCAAAATGGTAGGTTTAGGTCATTTTTAGGTCACTTTTGGTTCGGTCAGTTTTTGGACCTGAATTTGTGCAAGCTATTTGGCTTGGTTCTGGCCATGTTTGGGCTTTGGTGTCTTCATAAGAATTGTAGATATATGTCTCAACTATTCATGGTAAAAATTTCAGGTAAATTGGACCTGTTTCTAGTGAATTATGGTCAAAATACTAACTGCTACCCAAATGGTAAATTTTCAGGCTTTCAAAGCACTAATCCGGATTTAGTCATTTTTCAAGTCACCTTCCAAGCAAAATTTTGGTAAGCTTCCTTCATGAAAGTTGGCACATTTTGTGCCTCGTTTCACCGCCAATTGGTCTCATACCAATTGGAGCCACACACTTAAGGTTCTAAGCCAAAACATACACTGTCCTATTATACATTATTCACCCCTTTACCAATTACACATCTTATGTTTACCAAGTCATTTCCTTCATGTCATTTTTGGTTTGTACCATAACATTAACACATTTAGCAACTCATTTTTGGTCATTTTGGTAGCTTATAACCATTCTTAATATGCACATTATAGTACAGAATTTTCCAAGTCCAATTATAAATAATTTAATCACATGACATAGCTCATTTACATGTCCAAACTCAAACCTTTATACACATATACATGCTGCCATAAGAAGCACCATAATTCAACAATATAATTCCATAAACCAAACCATGAAACAACCCATTTTGGTCTACACTTCAAAGTTGCCGATTGTACATCTTCTTCAATTAGTTTCCAAGCTTCCAAAATCAAGTGTACTATCACACATACATTTAGTATGCATTATCTAATTTATTCCTAAACACATAAATACTTATGTCAACATTTTAATCTACGATTTACATGCAAGGGTATACTGCTCTTATTGAAGTTCCATGGCTGCCAAAAATGTGCCTCTTCCTTAACTCATCAAACTTCAAAAATCCTTCCACAATTCAACCACCCACAACACCCATTCAAAGTTTAATGAAACAATAATTAAAAATACATGCTTACCACTTTTGAAACTCTTCAAAACCTTCACTAAACTTCTTAAAATTGCTATTTAAGTCTTCCTTGTGATGTGGGGAGCAAAGTTAATGAAGCAAGCTTTGGGGTTTAAGTTTAAAATGGTGAAGAATGTGGAGCTTTTAAAGGTTTCAGCTATGGAGGAATTTAGGACCTCAATTCGGCATGAAGAAGATGAAGCAAAAACTGAATCACTTAGTGGACATACACATGTCCCTTAATGAGTTTAAACACCCCTTTGAGCTCCACTTTAGTTTAATTAACAATATTATATGTTAAAGTTTTAATTATTCAAATTATACCCCATTTCTTGCACTATTATTATAACATACCACAATTTAATTTTTCATGATATTTTGCAAGTGTAATATCATTTATTTTTAATGGATATTTAGGTCAAAAGACAACTCAGGGTTCCAAATGACGACAATGCCCCTGTTCGGGTTGCATTCCCGATTTTTCGGTAACACCGAGTTTTGTCATTTTCTCGATTTTTTGTTTTTCTTTGTACTAATTAATTAATTTTTATTTGATATTTCTAATGATATTTATACTTCAATAGGTCTTTAATTATGTCTTAAAAATATTTTCTCAGGGTTCCCCGCGGTCCAGGGCTAGTCAACGGTCCACACCGCAACTTCCCGGTGCGGTCACCCATCGCTAGGGTTCTCGACTCATTTAACTTGGTTACATTTCATTGCTATTATTTTTCCTTTGTTTTTCTTGTATTTTCTTTTCTTGTATTTCATTTTTTTATGTCTCCTCATCAATATCCAAGTGTAGTTCTAGGCATTCTAGTTGTCCGGACAACACTGGTCACCGAAACAGTAGAACACACTACCGAACATAGGGGTGTTACAATTCTCCCCCCCTTAAAATAAATTTCGTCTCGAAATTTTACCTAGCATTAGTTTCTGAACAGCTGTGCATGCTGTCTCCTCATATCCTCTTCACGTTCCCAAGTAGCTTCTTGGCCTGAATGATGGTTCTACAACACTTTAACCAGGTGTATCTGTTTATTCCTCAGCTGCTTCACCTCATATGCCAGAATTTCTATGGGTTCTTCCTCATATGAAAGGTCTAGATTTACCTTAATCTCTTCAACTGATAGTACATGAGATGGGTCAGATCTGTACCTCCTTAACATGGACACATGAAAGACACTGTGTATCCTTTCTAGCTCCCGAGGTAATACCAGCCGATATGCCAAAGGACCCACTCTCTCCAAAACCTCATATGCTCCGATGAAACGAGGACTCAATTTTCCCTTTCTGCCAAATCTCATAATCCTCTTCCAAAGGAGAAACTTTGAGGAATACTTTATCACCCACTGCATATTCAATATCTTTTCTCTTCAGATCAACATAGAACTTCTGACGGTCTAATGCAGCCTTGAGTCGATCTCTGATCAATCTGATATTTTCCTCTGTCTGTTAAACAATTTCTGGCCCAATCATCTTTTTTTCACCTACTTCATCCCAATATAAGGGAGTTCTGCACTTCCTGCCATACAAAGCTTCATATGGAGGCATCCCAATGCTTGATTAGTAGCTGTTGTTATAAGCAAGCTCAATCAAAGGCAAGTGTGTATCCCAACTAGCTTCAAACTCTATCACACAAACCCGTAGCATATCCTACAATATTTGAATTACCCTTTCAGACTGGCCATCTGTCTGTGGGTGGAATGCTGTGCTGAAGTTCAATCTAGTTCTTAGGGCTCTCTGAAGACTACCCCAGAATCTAGAAGTGAACCTAGGATCTCTGTCAGATACAATCGATACTGGCACTCCATGCAGTTTTACAATTTCATTTATGTATAATCTGGCCAATCTTTTCAGGCTATAGTCCATACAAACTGGCAAAAAGTGAGCAGACTTGGTCAGTCTGTCAACTATAACCCATACTACATCATGACTATTCTGTGTCCTAGGAAGTCCCATCACAAAATCCATAGTTATCCGTTCCCATTTCCACTCTGGTACTGGCAATGGATGTAATAAACCAGCTGGAACTTGACGTTCTGCCTTTACTTACTAACAAGTTAGACACTTGGAAATAAATTCAGCTATATCCCTCTTCATACCCATCCACTAGTAATGCTCTTTCAGCCCTCTGTACATTTTAGTTCCACTAGGGTGCATAGCAAAAGAAGACTCATGTGCTTCCTTCATAATGATCTGTCTCAATTCCACATCATTAGGAACGCACATTCTGCCCTGATGTAGTAGTGAACCATCATCTCTCACAGAAAATTCAGGTTTCTTGCCCTGCTGGACTTCTTTCAGTAGCCTTTGATATTTATCATCATTACGGCGACCATTACGATCTAATCAATCAACAACGTTGTACATGCCATGCAACTCTTATCATCCCTCATCATCAATCTCTAAACTGGCATGTTGTGCTTTCAATTCATATACCATGGATAAAGGAGAAACTCTAAAACTTGCCATAGTCTTGCGACTTAAGGCGTCAGCCACCACATTTGCTTTCCCTGACTTATAGGCTATTAAGCCATCATAGTCTTTAATCAGTTCTAACCAACTCCTATGCTTCAAGTTCAATTCCTTCTGGGTGCCCAAATACTTCAAGCTCTTGTGATATGTGTAAATGTAGCATTTCTCTCAATACAAATAGTGTCTCTACATCTTTAGAGCAAAAACAATAGCTGCTAGCTCCAAATCATGTGTTAGGTAGTTCCTACGATGCGGTTTGGTTTGGCGTGATGCATAAGCAATGACATTAGATCTTGCATTAGTACACGACCTAACCCATTGTGAGAAGCATCACTATAAAGCTGTGTATTCTTTACAGGTAGGTAAAGTAAGGGTGAGCTTTAGTCAAACACCTCTTCAACTCATCAAAACTCTGCTGGCGTTTATCTGTCCACTGAAATTTTACATCTTTCCGAAGCAGCTTGGTCAGTGGAGAAGATAACATAGAAAACTCTTTCACAATTCGATGGTAATATCTAGCTAAACCTAGAAAATTGCGAATTTCTATGATATTTATGGGCGGCTTCCAATTAAGGATAGCTTCTACCTTGCTGGAATCTACCTTGATCCCTTCAGCTGACACAACATGTCCCAAAAAGGAGATTTCTTTCAGCCAAAATTCACATTTCGACAATTTGGCGTATAGCTACTTCTCCCTTAAAGTCTGCTGTACAATCCGCAGATGTCTGTCATGCTCCTCTGCATTCCTCGAATATATCAAAATATCATCAATAAACACCACCACAAATTGGTCGAGATATGGTCTGAAGATAGTGTTCATCAGATCCATAAAAGCAGCTGGAGCATTAGTTAACCCAAATGGCATTACCAGAAACTCATAGTGGCCATATCGAGTTCTGAAAGCAGTCTTTGGAATACTCTGCTCTTGCACTTTCAACTGATAATAACCAGATCGCAAATCAACTTTGGAGAATATAGCTGCACCCTTCAACTGATCAAACAGATCATCAATGCGAGGCAATGGATATCTGTTCTTTATTGTCACCTTATTCAATTGTTGGTAGTCAATACATAAGCGAAGAGTGCCATCTTTCTTGTTAACAAACAATACTGGCGCTCCCCAAGGTGACACACTAGGGCGAATGAAGCCCTTTTCAAGTAGTTCTTGCAATTGTGCCTTCAACTCCTTCAACTCTGCTAGTGCCATTCTGTATGGTGTTATGGAGATTGGATCCACACTAGGCATAACATTAATTTCAAACTGCACCTCTCTTTCTGGAGGTAATCTTGGTAATTCATCAGGAAACACATATGGAAAGTCATATACTGTAGGGATGTCCCTCAATGCTGGACTCCCCACTTAGGTGTCTACCACATGTACCAAGTATGCTTCACACCCCTTTCTGATCATTTTTCTGGCTAGTGCAGCCGAAATGATGTTTGATGGCAATAGCTGGCTCTCCCCATGTATTACCACATTACTATACTATGGGAGACCAAAAGTGACTGTCTTCAATCTACAGTCAATAATGGTGTGATGCCTGGCTAACCAATCCATGCCCAAGATGATATCATAATCTCTGAAGGGTATTTCAATGAGATCAGACAGAAAAGTGTGTCCTTGGATCACCAAAAGACAATCCCTATACATTCTATTAACCCTGACCTCTTATCTTAGCGGACTTGTTACTAGCACCTCAAAGTCCATTTTTATACATGGAACAGCAATGCAATCAATGATGCTAGCACTCACATAAGAATGGGTAAAACCTGGATCAAATAACACAAACACATCTTAATTAAAAGTTGAGAAGGTACCAGCCACAACATCAGATGTTTCGGCCTCTTCTCTTTGTCTCATTGCATAGACTCTGACTGGAGCATTGCCTTGCTCTGATTGATTTATTGTGCCTTGGCTGCCTGCTGGGTTACCTCTACCCCTGCCTCTACCTCTGCTAGGTGGTTGTGAACCTCTGGTGACAGGGCTTTGAACTGACCCTTCTGCAGTAGTAGGAGGTGGTCCAACTCTATGAGTACTGTTGCAGTCCTCGGCAAAGTGTCTTGTGCCTCCACAGTTATAATAGGCTCCAATAGCCTTGTAGCATACCCCACCATGATTTCTTCCACAAGTTTCACATTGGCGGGGAGGGTAGGAACTTCTGGTACTCTGCTGACTAGATAGAGGAGGTTTCTATTCTGAATATCTTCCCTTATTGGACTTCTTACCACCCGTGCTGTGTTCCCCAAAGTTCTTCCTCTTTCCAGTAGGACCACTGGAACTCTATTCTACTAAATTTCCCTCTTTTTCTGTCTTCTCTGATTTTTTTTTTCTCTGGGGTTGCTTCTAACTCAATTCTTTCTAATTCTAGTGCTTGAGAAATAAGCTCAGAGAAGTTGTTATGTTTGAATCGACCACTTATGTCGATATTGGGCTTCAAGCCGATTTCAAACCTTTTACATCTCTCCCTGCTGGCACCAAGTAGACTTACTGCATAATGGCTTAGGCGGAAAAATTCCCTTTCATATTTAACCACCGATCTACTCCTCTATTTCAAACTTAGGAACTCTTGCAGCTTCTGGTCCACATAAGCATCAGTGACATATTTTTGTTTCAACTCTCGTAGAAAATCATTCCATGTTGCTTGAAGGTTCTACGGACTATAGAATGGTTTTCCACCAGTCATATGCATCCCCCTGTAGCAGAGATATTGAATATTCATGTCACACCCTACTCCCCTGTAAGATGTAACATGATCCCATAGTACACCTAATGAATTACCGTACTTCGCCTACCGATAATCCATTAAATATACTACAAGGGATTTTAAAACAATTTTCATGAAATTTAAAATCATCGATTAAAATCTGATGTTATAAATTTTTTTTCAAAATTTTGGCAAAGTGCCGGTTGTATTTTGAGAAAACAGTTCTTCAAAACCTACAAAGAACACACTCCCAATATGTTTTCTCAAATACAACTTCAATAACTTCATTTAAACCCATAATTCAAATCTCAATAATCAAATCAATCTCCTCATAAAAGAAACATTTCATTGATTACAAGAATCAAAATTAATATTACAAAACTATTCAGATAAATGAAATCCCAAATTTACATTCACAATAATTTACATTTAATTACATACCAAAATATTTTACAAGAGTTTTTATACAACTGCTCAAATAATTTACATACATATTATTACATGCATACATCAAAACCTATGTACATGGGTATACCTATGATATACCTGGAGCTGATCTGAATGTGTCTTTAAAGAAACTTACTCACTGCTCTATGCTCTTCTTACCTGTGACAGCATACAAAGCTATCGCTGAGTGGTGAACTCAGTGGTGCACAACTATAATTTAAAACATAGTACAATATACATTGACAAAATTTACAGAAAATAATTTGGAAATCTGAATACTCATCAAATTCTAAAACTCAAAATATTCATTGCCAATAATGTAAATCATTTGTATGAAATGACTTTGATCACGAAATTCAATTTATCAAATCATGACAAACCATTTAAGGTAGTTCCAACAAAATCAATTATACATAAATCATAACTGAAATCACAATTCTTTACTATTCAAAAACATTATGTATCTCAAAAACCATATTGTATCTCAAAAACCACGCTGTATCTCAAAAACCATGCTGTATCTCAAAAATCATGCTGTATCTCAAATATCATTCTTTATCTCAAAAATCATTCTTTATCTCACTAACTATGCAAGACTAATCCGAAAGGGCCATATTCAAAGTGATTCTAACTCCCTATGGTCGGGGAGGTCGAATCATCGTGCACAGTACACATCACAATAATGAATCTTCCACAAGGGCTATAACGATAAAAAAAAAATTAGATCTAACCTCAAATCAGAAGACAATCTAAGCCTGTGCACGTACCATGGTAATCAAAACACAACTAACTCCATTGTCTTCTCAACAAATGAGAGAGACGGGTAATAACCTAGTCAAGCATCTATAGTGAAATATAAAATAGTATCACAATCCTTTTAGGGAGCATAAATTACAATATAATTTGATTCAAATTCCATTCCAATATCCAATAATTTTTATGCTCATCACAATTCAAATCATAAATTTGCATTTTTCCATGAAAATTACCATCACAATTTAAAACATGTTCTATCACAATTTTCCAAAACATAATTTATTCAATCCATAACAATGGTTAATACTTGCGGAAATACCATTTCACAAAGCTAAATTCATACATACTATAACAATTTCAATAATCATTGAATTAAATCCAATGCTTGTTAAACATAATACATAAGAAAAATATGTCATTTAATCATATGAAATATTCAAAACAAAATCAGTTAAAAACTAATTGTGCACAAACCTCTGATAACTGTCTCTTGGCTCTGACTCAGTGTTTCCTTCCCCTTCCCTGAGTCTTTGCTAACTGAGAAAAACAATTTTGAAGTGTTTCAGTACTCATTTAAACTGTCTCTAAGAATAAGGTTCAATAATTAATTTATCGAATTTTATTATTTCCTTAGTCAACCTAAGATGTCAACCCTCGATGCAGTCTAGGTGAATTAGGTTTTAATATTACCAATATGTCACATTTGTAGCTTTTTAGTATTGGTACATGTTACCAAATTCATTTCTATGTATATTGCGTTTTATTGCAATTTGTCGGATCCCGGTATACTAATTTGACCTAGCCAAATGACCTAGTTCACTCAGTTTTCGGGTTTTGGTCAAAACTACAAACTTGTAGATCTATGTCTTATTGCACGCGGGGCAAAATTTTAGGTCATTCTGAGTTTACTAGACCAAGTTATGGTCATTTTACTATTGCTGGTCAGAATGTACCAAAATTGGTCACTTTAGGTCGTTTTAGGTCATTTTAGGTTCGGCCAGTTTTTGGACCCGAACTTGTGCAAGCTGTTTGACTTGCTTATGGTCATTTCTAGGCTTTGGTGTCTTCATAAGACTTTCAGATATATGTCTTAACTATTAGTGGTCAAAATTTTAGGTCAATTGGACCTGTTTTGAGTGAATTATGGCCAAAATACTAACTGCTGCCCAAATGGTCAATTTTCAGGCCTTAAATGCACTAATCCGGATTTGGTCACTTTTCAAGTTACCTTACAAGCAGAATTTTGGTAAGCTTCCTTCATGAAAGTTGGCACATTTTGTGCCTAATTTCACCTTTAATTGGTCTCATACTAATTGGAGCCACACACTTAAGGTTCTAGGCCCATAACATAAACTGCCCTATTGCATTTTATTCATTACTCATCAAATGACACTTTTAACATTTACCAAACTAAACATTCATGCCAATTCTGGTTTTTACCATAACCTAAACACAATTCACAACATATTGTTGGTCATTTTGGCAGCTTATAATCACACTCAATATGTACCATAATGTACAGAATTTTTCAAGCTCAAATTACAACAATTCAATCACCTAACCTAGCTCATTTACATGTCCAACCTCACACCATCATATATATACACAAGCTGCCATAACAAGTACCACAATTCAACATTAATATTCCATAAACCAAACATGAAATAACATTTTTATGGTTCACCAAATCAAGCTGCCAATTCATATATCACACTCCATTAATTTCCAAGCTTCCAAATTCAAGCACACATTTACATATACTTAATATACATCACCTAAATAAATTCCTACACACATAAATACTTAATCAACCCTTTAATCTACCATTTACAAGCAAGAATAGACTGCCTGCAAGGAGTTTCCATGGCTGCCAAAAATACACCTCTCCCTTTAAACATCAAACCTCAAAAATCTCTCCATAATTCAAGTACCCATAACATTCTTACTAACTTTAATGAAGCCATAACCCAAAACACACAAACTTACCACTTTGGAAAATCTTCAAAATCTCTCCAAAACTTGGTCTTCTTGTTGCCTATCTACTGCCCAAGGTGTATGGACAATCTTTAATGAAGGAAAGTGCCAAGAAAGGAGCTTGAATCTCACATGCATGGAGCTTCAAACCATGCGTCAATGGAGTTTTTTGGGAGCAAATTTCTGCTGGTTCTAAGGTTAAAGATGAAGATGTGTATTCTGCCCAAGATGATGAGTTAGTGGTCCACTTTGATGGGTGAGTGGAGCACTAAGCTTAAATTAAATATTAGTTTAATATAAGATTTCATTTTCCCACATTAAGCTTCCCATTTTTGCTATTTACATTAGGTACCACTAATTTAATTCTTCATGAAAATTTCCAAGTGTAATATCATTTATTTTTAATGGACATTTAGGTCAAAAGACAACTCAGGGTGTCAAACAATGCCCCTGTTCGGGTTGCATTCCCAATTTTTCGGTAACACAGGGTTTTGTCCGTTTTTCGATTTCTCACTTTTCTTTGTACTAATTAATTAATTTTTCTTTGATATTTCTAATGAAATTTATACTTCAATAGACATTTATCTAAGTCCTAAAAATATTTTCCAGGGTTCCCCACGGTCCAGGGCTAGTCAACGATCCATGCCGTGACTTCCCGGTGCGGTCACCCATCGCTAGGGTTCTCGGCTCGCATAACTTGGTTACATTTCTTTGCTATTATTTTTTCTTTGTTTTTCTTGTATTTTCTTTTCTTGTGTTTCATTATTTTGTCTCATCACTCCAATCAAAGTGTAGTTCTAGGCATCCTAGCTGTCCGGACAACAGTCCTTTGGAGCAGTGAGAGCACTCTAGAACTTAGGGGTGTTACAATTCAAACCTAAGCTCCTCTGTACAATGTAGCTTCTTGAACACCCTATCCATTCTCTCTAACCACTGTTCTACCTCTAGAGGATCTACTGTCCCCTTGAACTCAGTAGCCTCATATTTCATTAATTTGTCATACTGCCTAGCAGAAGACTGTGGTTGTACCACTGGTGTCTATAGTGGGACTTGAGTAGGCATGTTACTAGCCATCTGTTGAAATATTGCAGCCATCTGCTGAGCAAACTGAGCAGAAAACTATGGTCCTGAAGGGGCTGGTGCAGCTGATCCACTAACATTGTGTAGGGCTGGGGCATCCCCTTACACCTCAGCCTCTATAGATTGATCGACTGAACGATCACCCTCTTCCATAGTCAATTCGAGGATCTTAGACCTCCTGAACAAATAACACAAGGAGATTTCCTCCCGTTAGTGCATATTTATAATGTAATGTACTGTATGCGTCAATCAATGACATTGAGCAGTTGTACTATGAAGAAAGAATATTCAAATTATAGGTGAAAATAGAATTTAAAAACTAGCTCTGATACCACTAAAATATGTCACACCCTACCCCTCTATAAGGCATAACATGATCCCGTAGTATACCTAATGAATTACCAACTTTGCCTACTGATAACCCATTAAATATACTACAAGGGATTTTAAAACTTTTCTTACTTCTTTTTACAGTGGTGAGACTATTTACAGGTGTTAAAATTTTTTTTGAACTGAAGTGAAACAGCTAACACATTTGAATTATTAGTAATTTCTGTAAAAATTTTGGCGGAGTGCCATCTGTATCTTGAATAAAACAGTTCTTCAAAAACCTGTAAAAAGCACTTCAAATATATTTCTCAATCTCAAACTCCAACATTTAATCAACACAATATATTTCTCAACATTTGTCAACTCAAATCCATAATAATTTTTTTCAACATTTTCAAAGGCTGAGATAAAAGAAATATATCACAATATTTACAAACCAAAATAATTTACAATTTATTTTACGACTTCAATGTATAATTTTAATTTACAACTGCTCAAAACCAAGAACACTATATACATACAGTGAACATACATTACAATACAAAATGCAAAATACGGTATACTCAATATACCCGATGATCTCTCAGTGTAATACTAGCAGCTTAGTTTGCTGCCCTGTCAATCTGTCTACCTGCGACAGCAATGAAAAACTATCGCTGAGCCATTGCCTCAGTGGTGCACAACATTAACCAAATACAACTTTAAATCACAAATCATAAGTCATATAAATAGTGGATACTTAAAACCATAGTTAAATTCAAAGACAATAAATGTCATAAAGAATTTAAACTCCATTTCACAATATCACAATAAATATCAATAAATCACACACACAACTTAATCATGTTCCAAAGTTCAATTCGTCCCAAAAGCCGATGGCTAGTGAGGAATTCAATTCATCCCAAAAGCTGATGGCTAATGAGGAATAACATAGCTAGTTAGCAATAATATGAGTACTCATTCTATTCGTCCTCAATAGGCACACACCTCAACATTTCAGCCAGAGAGCGAATTCAATTCATTCCACTAGACAAGCTAGTGAGGAATTCATTCAATAGACATGATAGCTGCAGTTTCAAACCATTTACAATGCTTTTCAATCAATAAGTATCTATCAAATATCATTCAAACAATTTTTCACAATTTAAAACAATAATATACAAATAGCCATAATTTATTTCAATTGAAAATTTTAAAAGAAATAACTGTTGTGCACAAACCTCTAATAACTGTCTCTTGGCTCTGACTTAGTGTTTCCTTCCCCTTCCCTGAGTCTTTGCTAACTGAGAAACACAATTTGAAGTGTTTCAGTACTCATTTAAACCGTCTCTAAGAATAAAACTTAATACTTAATTTATTGAATTCTATTATTTTCTTAGTCAACCTAAGATGTTGACCCTCGATGCAGTCTAGGTGAATAAGGTTTTAATGTTACCAATGTGTCATATTTAATAGCCTTTTAGTGTTGATACATGTTACCCAATTCATTTTCATGTATATTGCATTTTATTGCAATTTATCAGATTCCGGCATACTAATTTGACTTAGCCGGATGACCTAGTTTCCTCAGTTTTCGGGTTTCTGTCAAAACTACAAACTTGTAGGTCTATGTATTATTGCACGCGGGGCAAAATTTTAGGTGATTCTGAGTTGTGTAGTCCAAGTTATGGTCAATTTACTAATGCTAGACAGAATGTACCAAAATGGTATGTTTAGGTCATTTTAGGTCACTTTTGGTTCGGCCAGTTTTTGGACCTGAACTTCTGCAAGCGATTTGGTTTGGTTCTGGCCATTTCTGGGCTTTGGTGTCTTCATAGGAATTGTAGATATATGTCTCAACTATTTATGGTAAAAATTTCAGGTAAATTGGACCTATTTTGAGTGAGTTATGGTCAAAATACTAACTGCTGCCCAAATGGTCAATTTTCAGGCTTTCAAAGCACTAATCTGGATTTGGTAATTTTTCAAGTCACCTTCCAAGCAGATTTTGGTAAGCTTCCTTCATGAAAGTTGGCACATTTTGTGGCTCATTTCACCTCCAATTGGTCTCATACCAATTGGAGCGCCACACTTAAGGCTCTAAGCCAAAACATACATTGCCCTATTGTACATTATTCACCCTTTTACCAATTACACATCCTATGCTTGCCAAGTCATTTCCTTCATGTCATTTCTTATTTGTACCATAACATTAACATATTTAGCAACTCATTTTTGGTCATTTTGGCGGCTTATAACCATCCTCAATATGCATATTATAGTACAGAATTTTCCAAGTCCAATTACAAATAATTTAACCATATGACATAGCTCATTTACATGTCCAAACTCAAACCTTTATACACATATACATGCTGCCATAACAAGCACCATAATTCAACAATATAATTCCATAAACCAAACCATGAAATAACACAATTTGGTCTACACTTCAAAGTTGCCGATTGTACATCTCCTTCAATTAGTTTCCAAGCTTCCAAAATCAAGTGTACTATCACACATACATTTAGTATACATTATCCAATTTATTCCTACACACATAAACACTTACATCAACACTTTAATCTACCACTTACATGCAAGGATAAACTACTCTTATTGAAGTTCCATGGGTGCCAAAAATGTGCCTCTCCCTTAACTCATCAAACTTCAAAAATCCTTCCACAATTCAACTACCCACAACACCCATTCAAAGTTTAATGAAACAATAATTAAAAATACATACTTACCACTTTTGAAACTCTTCAAAACCTTCACTAAACTTCTTAAAATTGCTATCTAAGTCTTCCTTGTGATGTGGGGAGCAAAGTTAATGAAGCAAGCTTTGGGGTTTAAGTTGAAAATGATGAAGAATGTAGAGCTTTTGAAGGTTTCGACTATGGAGGAATTTGGGACCTCAATTCGGCATGAAGAAGATGAAGCAGAAACTGAATCACTTAGCGGACATACACATGTCCCTTAATGAGTTTAAACACCCCTTAGTGCTCCACTTTAGCTTAATTAACAATATTATATGTTAAAGTTTTAGTTATTCAAATTACACCCCATTTCTTGCACTATTATTATAATATACGACAATTTAATTTTTCATGACATTTTCCAAGTGTAATATCATTTATTTTTAATGGAACATTAGGTCAAAAGACAACTCAGGGTGTCAAATGACCACAATGCCCCTATTCAGGTTGCATTCCCGATTTTCGGTAACACCGAGTTTTGTCATTTTCTCGATTTCCTATTTTTCTTTGTACTAATTAATTAATTTTTCTTTGATATTTCTAATGATATTTATAATTCAATAGGTATTTAATTATGTCTTAAAAATATTTTCCCAGGGTTCCTCGTGGTCCAGGGCTAGTCAACTGTCCACGCCGCAACTTCCCGGTGCAATCACCCATCGGTAGGGTTCTCGACTCGTTTAACTTGGTTACATTTCTTGCTATTATTTTTTCTTTATTTTTCTTGTATTTTCTTTTCTTGTATTTCATTATTTTATGTCTCCTCATTAATATCTAAGTGTAGTTCTAGGCATTATAGCTGTCCGGACAACACTGGTCACCAGAATAGAAGAGCACTACCGAACATAGGGGTGTTACATGAGAAATTGCAACTAGAAATTCTGAGTGACCATAAGAAATAGGAAAACAAAGCCTATGAAGCAACTAGGCCTAAATGTCACTTTAAGCTGCCCAAATAAATTGGTTAAGTTCAACATGAAAACTGCCTAGTTAAGGGAACCAAAATCCAGAATTGACCTAGTTATGGTTATTTGATTATAACTTGAGTTATACAAATCCACATGATATGATTCAAAAAGAAAAATAAAGACAAGACATAGAAGAACAACTTCCATTGAGGAAGTGTGGCCAAACAGTAGCCACAAATTGCTCAATTTGATATGCAAAGACAGGACATTAAAGCTAAACCTAAAGAAAGGTTACATTATCACTAGTGGGCTGGGCCATTACATCTGTGGTATTAGGCCGCTCCGCGTGCAACCTTGGGCGATGGTGAGTCAAACCTTAGTGAGGATGCTGAGTCCCATAACGAGTGGATTGTAACACCTAGTCAAATCCTACATCGGCAAAACATGGGAGAGATGCTGGGTTTATAAGTTGGCAGTTTGTAACCCCTAATGATGAATTTTAAAGGTCCCTTAGGCAAATCCCACATCGGTACAGCATGGAGTTGGTCTTGGGTTCAAAAAGTAATAATATATAAAATGGGGGAACTAATCACTGGAGGCGCCTTTTGGTGGAATGGCACGAGAGTTGGAATAACTCCAGGGTTAAGCGTGCTTGAGAGAAATCCTAGGATGGGTGACCTCTTGGGAAGTTCTCCATTCTACCTATGGGGCAAAACTGTGAGGCTTACGGCCAAAGCGGACAATTCCTCTAGTGGTTAGAGGTCGATCGTTACAATTGATATCAGAGCCGCTCACGTGTCCTCTTGGGCGATGGTGCGGCAAACCTCGGGAGGGCTTTGAGTCCCGAAAGGAAAGGTCCCTTAGGCAAATCGCACATTGGCAAAGCACGAGTTGGTCTTGGGTTCAAAAGTAATGATATATAAAATGGGAACTAATCCTTTGGAGGCGCCTTTTGGTGGAATGGCCTGGAGAGTTGGAAGAACTCTAAGGTTAAGCGTGCTCGCTTGAGAGAAATCCTAGGATGGGTGACCTCCTGGGAAGTTCTCCATTCTACCTATGGGACAAAATCGTGAGGCTTACGGCCAAAGCGGACAATTCCTCTAGTGGTTGGAGCCCGATCTTTGCACACTACATGCTAAATTACATGAAACAGGTATGTGGGTCCAACTTTTCCCACTTTTCCACTACAAGGTGACATGAAATCAGTTGATACAAAAAATGTAAAATTACCTAAATGGTTTGCTAAACACATAAGTCATAGGAAAATACACTTAGAACATATGTTTCCATCATATATGAAATAACAAATACTATAAATATGTATAGTACATGACATAAAATAATGAGAGTGATAAATACATAAGTTATATGAATATGTACTTGAGACCTATGTTCCCATTATAATGACATGAAAATGGTATAAAGCATAGATAGTACATGAAGTGAAATAATAATATGTTACGAACCCTTAATAGTACATAGCATGAAATAATAAAACTATAGGTGCTTAATAATACTAATTTGCCCAAAGTATATCTAGACTTATATATATAGTTGGATCAATTGGTATACCAATTAGGAACTATAAATAGCAGTACTGCTTATATGAATAATCATTGATTGACAAAATATATGCGATATGATTTACATTTCTTGGTCTTGTGCACGTGACGATTGTATCTGAGATATTATATGCCTACCCGCTGGCCTTGTGCCTGACATGACAGATGCCATTGTGCATAATTGTATTTCTGGCTTTGACAACCTGCCCGCTGGCCTTGTGCCTTACATGACAGTTGTATACAAGGTAGACATATGGAGGTCTAACCAGTATACTCCGATGTATCCAACATTATAGTCATTATAGGTTACTTGGGCACAAATACAGCGATATGACATGAAATGCACTAATATAACATGAAAGACATCAAGTAATTTTAAAAACTCGACGACATGAGTTTAAAAGATAGAGAATAAAATAAATACACAGAAAAGATACTACTAATTAATTTATTCCCAAAGTGCAGTAAAATATGCAAATGACCTAGAATTGCAAAAGTTTACAAAGAATTAGTATTTATAATTATTTAGTTGAATTTCTTTAAGATTATGTACCACTAAGCAATTTGCTTAGCAAGTTGGATTTTTTATCGCGTAGGTACTGGAGACTAGACACAGCAGCCGCTATAGCAGTAGTCTCCATAGTAGTACTCTGATTAAAGTTATCGGATGCCTTTCTGATCCAGTGAGTCACCTCATCAGTTATAATATTTTGCTAGGGCCCATGTATAGACTAGTATTTTAGTTCATGTAATTATAACTGATGATGTAATAAATTGTATTGATATTTTTTAGACTGTAAAATAAGCTTATGAACTTTTGTATATAATTTCCATATGTATGATTGAATGAAAAATATTATTTTCTTGAAATTCAATGAACAGATATGATATGATATGTTATATGAGAAGATGAATAGAATATATATGATATGAAATTGTTTTTGACAGGTGACTATTAGAACCCGCCAGATGCCAATAAATTAGAGGAGGCTCTACCTAGATTTCCACAAAAATAAATAGTGATAAAAAAAAATATTACCACATATTTTCTACAAATTTTTAAAATTAACAATGGACACGACAGGATAAGATAGGGTGCTCCAGCACCGAATGTGGCACGCTTTACTCGGTTACACTGTAGATGGCTAAAGGGTGTTACAAAATCAGTGTATTTGTGTCCAAGTAACCTATAACAGACTATAATACTGGATACACAGGAGTATACAGGTTAGACAGCCATATGTCTACCGTGTATACATCTGTCATGTCAAGCATATTTTATTGATTAATGATTATCTAAGCAGGCTTATTCATGTAGGAAATACTGCCACCTGTATTCCCTAATTGGTATAATAATCGATCCAACTATATATATATATAAGCCTAGGTTTACTGTGGGCAATTAAGCATTAATAATTATTTAACTAAATTTTCATGTTCATGTATTGTGGGAAAGTGGGTCACACATTTATGTTTCATGTAATTTAGCATATAATGATAATAGAATTTTCATATCAATGTATAGTGAGAAAGTAAATCCACATATCTATTTTATGTAATTTAGCATGTAGTGACTTATTAGAGATAAGTCATTAAGTTATTTCAAGAACTTTCCTTTAAGTTCAGCTTTACTGTCTTGTATTTACATATCAAATTGAGCAATTTTTGGCTATTATTTCGCCATACTTCCTTAATGGAAGTTGTTTCTCTATGTCTTGTCTTTATTTTTCTATTTGAATCATGTCATTTAGATTTGTATAACTCAAGTTATGGTCAAATAACCATAACTAGGTAAATTCTGGATTTTGGTTCCCTTACTAGACAGTTTTGATATTATACTTTACCAATTTTATTTGAGTAGGTTACTGCCATATTTAGGTCTGCTATTGCTTATAGGATATGTTTCCCTATGTCATATGGTCACTCAGAATTTTTGGTTGTGATTCTTCAACTCTTGTAGAATTATTTGTCATTAAATTATTGATCTGGACTCAAGTGTCTTATAGTAACAGGATTTCAATTAGGTCAGTAACTTTGACCCAATATTCAAGCTTCCTACATTCATAAGTTCAGGAAAATATTTAAAACAAAGTTGCAGGTCTGTTTCTTAGCTTTCCAGAATGGTATGGCTCATTTCAATTGAAGATTTCTAATGGAAGATATGCTTAAGACACTATTTTAGAGTTAATGGTCATTTATACAATTTCTAGAATTGGTATGCCAAATTAATCAAGTTAATTGACCTAGTTCCCTTAATTTTTGGATTTTGGTCACAATACCATTATTATAGGCCTATGTCTTATTGAAATTATGGCAGTGTTTTTAGGGTATTTAGAGTTCTATGGATCAAGTTATGGTCTCTTTACCAAAACTGGTAAGTTTGCCTTTGTCTAGCAATTCTGAGCAGTTTCAATTCTGGACAATTTTGGTGTCCCTATTTAGGCAAACAATTTGACTTGGTTAATGGCATTTCCGGGTTTTGGTGTCTTCACAAGAGTTGTAGCCCTATGGCTAAGCTTTCCAATGGTATAAATTTTCGGTCATTTGGATCATCTCTGATGGGATATGACCAAATGAATGAACACTGTTCATTTGGTCATTTTCCAGGTTCACTAAATGGCAATCCATATTAGGGTAAACTTTTTGTTACTTTGAGGCATAATTTGGACATAATTTCTACATGGAAAATGGATTGTTTTAGGACATATTTCACCTCCAATTGGCCTCATATCAATTTGAGTCACACATGGTCAAATTATAGCTCAAATTACACACTGTTTTCAACAATTTCGCAACCTGTAAGAAAATTACACTCCCAATATTAATTTCTCCATCTCCCAAACTACAATTGTGGCATTCATGGCACTTCTTATGTCATCAATCAATCTCAGTACAATCAATTTCCAACAACATTAATCAAGTCTCAATTGGTTAAATCAAAATCCTAATTCACATTGTCAAAATCAACAACACACACATGAAAACAATATGCTAGTATATGTAACTTCAACTATTAACATCAAATTCACTCCCACATCTCCATGAACACCATTAATCACCATTTAGTTCATAAAATTATCCATCTCCTAAGTTCCTCAAGGCTAACAAATTGGGCAGTTTCACTAGTCCCTCACAATTTCTTCAAAGCCCTAATTCAAGGTGTCAAAGTCAACAATATACATGCAATTAAATTCTAATACTCTTAATCACCTTAATCAACATCATTGATTACCAATTTTATGCATGAATTAATCAATACCAATACTTATCAAGGCTGCCAAATAGGACAGTTTCAAGTATAAAACAAAATCCCCAAAATTCATAGTTACAAACCCTAATTCCATGGTTAACCCTAAACATACACCTACAATTAAACTCTAGTACATGCAATGGCCTTAATCAACATCATTAACTCTCATTTTCATGTAAGAATAAATCACTCTCTCATACCTCTCAAGGCTGCCGAATTGGGGGACTCACAATTACCCATTATTTTCTTCAAATTTTCTACCATACTAACTCAATTAATCCTCAAATCAAGAATTAAAAGAAGAAGGGTGAGAAATTATGCACTAACCTTTAATGATAGCTTATGAACCTTGTAAAAACTTCAAAATTTTTCTTTTTCTTGGTTGCCTACTAGCTTCCCAAGGTGTGGGGATGAGTTTTGATGAAGGGACTTGTGACTTTAGGCAGAGAAATGAAAAGATTGAGCTTGCATGCAAAGAAGAACGTATGGAGGGAGAAAAAAGGGAGTTTGGGCCATGGGTAATAATGTGAGGAAGAAGGGCTCTCTTTGAGTTTTAAAATCTATCACTAGTGCCTTTTATAGTCCACTAACTTTTTAGTTTAATAATATAATAATCAAGGTTTCCAATAATTCTAATTATCCCTACTTTAGTTCCTTTAATTGCACTATATTTAATTTCATATTTTTATGGGGTTTTCAAAAGTTTAATATTACTCATTTTTAATGGACTTTTTAGTCAAAAGTCAACTTTAGTTGCCAAATGACCAAAATGCCCCTCTTCGGGTTTAGTCCCACTTTTTCGATAATACCGATCAAATCCCTAATTCCACGATCCCCTTTAGTTTTTTGTACTATCTATCTTATTTTTATTTTTACCTTTACTAATTAATTAAATTTTTCTTTGATATTTTTATTTCTTTGATATTTTTAATGTTATTTATACCTCGGTAAATTCTTAATTAAACCCCGAAAATTATTTCCTCAGTTCCTTGCGGGTCTAGGATCGTCAACTGTCTACGCAGTGACTTCCCGATACGATCACTCATCGCTGTGATTCTAGCTCATTTAACCTAATTGCATCTTATGTCTTTTATTTTTTCTTAGTTTTTCTTGTATTTCCTTATCACATATTCCATCATTTTATGTCTTCTCACTATCATTTTAATGTAGTTCCAGGCATTGTGACTGTCCGAACAGACATTAGTCGTTAAAACAGTAGAACATACAGACTACCTACGGTGAGGGTGTTATAATTCTTCCCCTCTAAATAAAATTTCATCCTCGAAATTTACCCAGTGTAAATAATCAAAGGACCGCTATCTCCTTATCTTTTCGCTTTTTCATGTTATAATACTTCACTTTCTCTTTAGTCTGTCTTACTAGTCCTAGCTTTACAATCTTATCCTTATCTCGATTTACTATAAAAAATACGTAGCTCTATACAATAGTCCCAAGTTGGTACTGTACTCTGCAGCTTACAGCACAAACATCGAGAACATTATGTAGTTACCACGGTATATCCCAATAGATTAGATTTTTCCTATACTTATCCTTTTCAAATCTATGACTTTTTGTGGACCGAGATCCATACCTTAACCTAAAATAACTAGAGAAAATAGATCTGCATTTGTGTTACCTCGACTCTATTTAATGCATGTGATGCAAACTATTTCTTTCTATCTATCTAGGTCTAGAATCGCCTAAACCCTTGCTCTGATACCACTAAATGTAACACCCCTCGCCCGTCTATAGTGTAACCGAGCGAGGAGTGCCACATTCAGCGCTAGAGCACCCTATCTTATCCTGCCATGTCTATTGTTAATTTTAAACTTTGTAGAAAACAAGTGGAAATTTTTTTTATCATAATTTATTTTTGTGGAAATCCGGGCAGAGCCTCTTCTGTTTTATTAGCATCTGGCGGGTTCCACTAGTCAACTGTTAGAAACAACTTCATATTTCTATATGCATCATGTCATATCATATCATTTCTACTTATGCAATTTCAAGAAAATATATTTTCCATTCATTCATTCATATGGAAATTCATATACAAAAATTCATAACTTTATTTACAATCCGAAATATATAATTACAATTTTCATTTACATCACAAACTAGTAATTACATCATGTTTATACACAATGAACCAAAATACTAGTCTATACATGTGCCCTACCAAAATATAAAAGACTGATGAGGTGAACTCTAGACTGTATGCAAATCTGATCAACTGTAGTCAGAACACTACTGTGGCAGCTGCTGCTGTGGCGGTTGTTGATCTCCAGTACCTATGCGATGGAAAAACTAACGCGCTAAGCAATTTGATTAGTGGTTCATAATTTTAAAGCAAAATAACTAAATAACTATAAATAATAATTCTATGTATAATTTTGCAATTATAGGTCAATTGTATGTTTTATTGCACTTTGGGAATAAATTAATTATCAGGATCTTATTGGTGTTTTTATTTTTTTCTCTGTCTTTGGTGGAAATAAGGGTAGCTATCAGAGCACTTGCAGGCATTATGTATCACCGTCCCTACAAGCCCCTAGGCGGAGAGCCACATTTTGCCACAGTTCACGCGTAAGAGTTCCCAGGAATCATAGGCGTTACGTATCGCCATCCCTACTTTGCTCTGATATCGATATTCACTATCTTTTAAAATCATATCAATACATTCTTAGTCTTTTAAAATCATATTAACAAATCTATTTACATATGTATTTCTTATTCTATCTTTTTAAACTCATATCAGTCATTTCAGTGTCTCTAAAGTCATATCAGTTATATTAGTGTCTTAAAAGTCAAATCAGTGTATTTGTGCCCAAGTAACCTATAACAGACTATAATGCTGGATACACGGGAGTATACGGGTTAGACAGCCATATGTTTACCCTGTATACATCTGTCATGTCAGGCATATTTTATTGATTAATGATTATCCATGTAGGCTTATTCATGTAGGCTTATTCATATAGGCAGTACTGCTATTTGTATTCCCTACTTGGTATACCAATCGATCCAACTATATATATATATAAGCCTAGGTTTACTGTGGGCAATTAAGTATTAATAATTATTTAACTAAATTTTTATGTTCATGTATTATGGGAAAGTGGGTCACACATTTCTGTTTCATGTAATTTAGTGTATAGTGATAATAGAATTTTCATGTCAATGTATAGTGGAAAAGTGAATCCCACATACCCACTTCATGTAATTTAGCATGTAGTGACTTATTAGAGATAAGTCATTAAGTTATTTCAAGAACCTTCCTTTAGGTTTAGCCTTACTGTCTTGTTTTTACATATCAAATTGAGCAATTTGTGGCTACTATTTGACCACACTTACTTAATGGAAGTTGTTCCTATATGTATTGTCTTTATTTTTCTTTTTGAATCATGTCATTTGGATTTGTATAACTCAAGTTATGGTCAAATAACCATAACTAGGTCAATTCTGGATTTTGGTTCCCTTATTATGCAGTTTTGACATTATACATTGCCAATTTTATTTGAGTAGGTTGCTGCCATATTTAGGTCTACTATTCTTCATAGGATATGTTTCCCTATTTCATATGGTCACTTAGAATTTTTGGTTGAGATTTTTCAACTCTTGTAGTATTATTTATAGTCAAATTATTGACCTGGACTCAAGTGTCTTGCAGTAACAGGATTTCAATTAGGTTAGTAACTTTGACCTAATATTTAAGCTTCTTACATTCATAAGTTGGAGAAAATGTCTAATACAAAGTTGAAGGTCTGTTTCTTAGCTTTCTAGAATTGTATGGCTCATTTCAATTGAATATTTCAAGTGGGAGATATGCTTAAGACACTATTCTAGAGTTAATGGTCATTTATAACATTTCCAAAGTTGGTATGCCAAATTAATCAAGTTAATTGACCTAGTTCCCTTAATTTGTGGGTTTTGATAAAAGTACCATTATTGTAGGCCTATGTCTTATTGAAATTTTAGCACTAGTTTCAGGGCATTTAGAGCTCTATGGACCAAGTTATGGTCTCTTTACCAAAACTGGTCATTTTGCCTTTGTTTAGCAATTCTGGGCAGTTTCAATTATAGATAGTTTTGGTGTCCCTGTTTAGGCAAGCAATTTGACTTGGTTAATTGCATTTATGGGTTTTGGTGTCCTCACAAGAGTTGTAGTCCTATGTCTAAGCTTTCCAATGGTATAAATTTCAAGTCATTTGGCCCTGTCTACAGTATGAGCAAATGAATGAACATTGTTCATTTGGTCATTTTTTGGGTTCACTAAATGGCAATCCGAATTATGGTAAACTTTTGGTCACTTTTTAGGCAGAATTTGGACATGACTTCCACATGGAAAATGGAATGTTTTAGAGGTCATATTTCACCTCCAATTGGCCTCAAATAAATTGGAGTCACACAAGGTCAATTATAGCTCAAATTACACACTGTGTTCAACAATTTCACAACCTGTAAGAAAATTACATTCCCAATATTCATTTCTCCATCTCCCAAACTACAATTGTGGCATTCATGGTACTTCTTATAGCATCATTCAAGTCTCAATTGGTTAAATCAGAATCCTAATTCACATTGGCAAAATCAACAACACACACATGAAAATAATATTCTAGCATATGTAACTTCAACTATTAACATCAAATTCACTCCCACATATCCATGAACACCATTAATCACCATTTAGTTCATGAAATTATCCATCTCCTAAATTCCTCAAGGCTGCCAAATTGTGCAGTTTCACTAGTCCCTCACAATTTGTTTGAAGCCCTAATTCAAGGTGTCAAAGTCAACAACATACATGCAATTAAATTCTAATACCCTTAATCACCTTAATCAGCATCATTAATTACCAATTTTATGCATGAATTAATCAATATCCATGCTTATCAAGGCTAACAAATTGGACAGTTTCAAGCATAAAATAAAATCCCCAAAATTCATGGTTACAAACCCTAATTCCATGGTCAACCCTAAACATACACCTACAATTAAACTCTAGTACATGCAATTGCCTTAATCAACATCATTAATTCCCATTTTCATGTAAGAATAAATCACTCTCTCATATATCTCAAGGCTGCCGAATTGGGGGACTCACAATTACCCATTATTTTCTTTAAATTTTCCACCATACTTACTCAATTAACCCTTAAATCAAGAATTAAAAGGAGAAGGGTGAGAAATTATGCACTAACCTTTAATGGTAGCTTATGAACCTTGTAAAAACTTTAAAATTTTTCTTTTTCTTGGTTGCCTACTAGCTTCCCAAGGTGTGGGGATGAGTTTTGATGAAGGGACTTGTGACTTTAGGTGGAGAAATGGGGAGATTAAGCTTGCATGCAAAGAAGAATGTATGGAGGGAGAAAGAAGGGAGTTTCAGCCATGGGAGATAAGGTGAGGAAGAGGGGCTTTTTTTTGGGTTTTAAAATCTGTCACTAGAGCCTTTTATGGTTCACTAACTTTTTGGTTTAATAATATAATAATCAAGGTTTCTAATAATTCTAATTATCCCCACTTTAGTTCCTTTATCTGAGATCATCAACTATCTACGCATTGACTTCCCGATACGATCACTCATCGCTGCGATTCCAACTCATTTAACCTAATTGTATCTTATGTCTTTTATTTTTCCTTAATTTTTCTTGTATTTCCTTATGATGTATTCCATCATTTTATGTCTCCTCACTATCATTTAAATATAGTTCCAGGCATTTTGACTGTCCGAATAGACGTTAGTCATCAAAATAGTAGAACGTACAGACTACCTACGATGAGGGTGTTACAAATATACTCGGCCTCTGTAGTGGAGTCAGCAGTTGTACTCTATTTGAAACTCTTCCAACTAACTACACCTCCATTACAAATGAACACAAAACTGAAGGAGCGGAAGCATGAAAATTATTAGATTAGAATATTGAATTCAAAAATTTTCTTCTAGGGTCTCATACATCATACAAGATTCAATTTCTACCTATTGATTTCAATGTTTAATTGTATATTAAAACTCTTTTAATATTTATTTGGATCTATGTTTGCCATTTAAGATTTTAGAATTCACAGATTAATTCATTAGAACCCTAGATTAAATCAAGAACATGTGCACTAATCTTTTGATGCACTGTAGTTGTGTTTGGTACCTTTGTGAAGCACCTAGGACCCCATATGTTATCCCTCTAGCTTTTCCACACCACGATCACACTGGCAGCCACTTGAATAGCTTCTAAAGCCTTGCCAACCAATTAGAAAATAGGGATTTTCCTTTAGAGAGGTTGTAGATGTATACAGGATACTAGAAACGATTTCTAGCAATTTTAATTCAAGAGAATATAGGCAATTCTCTTTGAATTGATGAAAGATGAAGAAGAAGAGAGGAAGAAAGGCTTAAAGGTGGCGGCACATATGAGAGAATAACATATTGTTATTACACTATTTCATAATATCACATTATATAATTAGTTCATCACTTAAAACCCTTGCCACATGTCATCTTCTGATTGGCTCAAAAGTTTAATTGACCTAATCACACTAAGCCAAGTGTCAAAGCTAGATTTAATCTTGACTTTGATCATCTTACATGATTGGAAGACAAATGGATAGCTTATATGGTGCCATGTGTCACCATCTCATGGTGCCACATGTCACCCTTTGAAATGACCAAATTACCCTTGTGTTGTAATTTTAAGTTCTCAACTCAAAATAATTATTTATCCTGTTATAATCAATTTATATCAAATATAAACTAATTAATTAATCTCTATTAATTAATTTCTCATAATTAAATTCATATTTAAACACTTTAAATATAAATTAAACTTATACTATACATCTAATAACCTAGATTGGTTTCAAGCCATGCTAGGGACTTTACAATCTAATTGCAAACCAAACCTATTTAATTAATCTATTAAACTCTTTATCTAATTAATCAAATCACATTTAACTTGGTGATTACTTGTGCATGTGTGTGACTCACTAGGCTCATCACTAATTGGCAATGAGATATGATATTAACTCTTAATATTATTAGATCTCTTTCTTACCATAAGTGATTTCTCTAAATCATTTTAGGCACCTTATAGACCTTGGTTAACACCTAGCATAATATGCCATGGCCATCCAATTAGTAATAAGAAATACCTTAAATGAACCTTTTATCATATGTTACCATGCACTAGAATCTCTCTGTTACAAAATCCTAATTCGAGCTGGAGTCATAGTTTATGTCAAACTCAATTTGCTATGAATATTATGTTCTCTTTTAATTTCAGTTCTTGATTAAAAAGATTTTCTCATCAGAAACTCTTTTCTGATTAAATCTGTCTGTCTTGGCCAGGAACTTGAAACATGAAGAACAATTAAATGAACATAGGATTTTATCCCTATTTACTTAGAGCAACAGATTCCGTCTTGATCAACACCTACCTCCATATATAACTAGTAGGAGCCAACATATGCCCATGTACCCATACACAGTACAAGTATGAAAGCAGTATCAAACTCAAACCACCTAAATACAAGATAATTGTGCTATCTCAGGTCTAAAGATTATATGCACTGATATGATTTATGACAATACATTGACAAGAGTAAACTCCATGTGCTTGTTATAAGTGTCACTGGTTCGGCCTACTTATCGTGTACAAGTGCCTATCATGTTTGTTATATGGCATGAAACTCACCATTCCATCTTATTTATATCTCATATAAATAATTTGGGAACAAACATGATTACAATATTTCTGGATAAGTCATGTCCTTATTGTGAAGTATCCTCAATTGTGAACCATTTTATGATACTTTGTGCTAGAAATACTGTCACTCGTATTCTTAATAACTTAAGAATATAATTTTTAACAAAATATCGATGGAACTTTTCTATTACTCATAAATATATTATGTAAACGAAAAAGTGAAAATGCCTTTTTATTAATAAAACATGTACAAGATAAATACTAAATGATATGCTCTAGTGCATACTACTAACAATCTCCCACTAGCACTTAAGTCATTCATGATAATATCTAAGACCCATCTTCTCAAGATGTCTGTCTAACTGAGCTTGTGACATAGGCTTAGTGAATGGATCAAGTGGATTTTCAGCTGATGCTATTTTCTACATGGCTACATCGCCTCGCGCAACTATTTCTCTGATAATGTGGTAGCGTCTTTCTATGTGTTTGGACTTCTGGTGAAATCCGGGTTCCTTATATCTAAATAGCTTTTTTTGTAGCATCTAATGCAGCAATATACTCGACCTCTGTAGTGGAATCAGTAGTCGTACTCTATTTGGAACTCTTCCAACTGACTACACCTCCATTACAAATGAACACATACCCAGAGGTAAACTTTCTATCATCAATATCTAATTGGAAATCAAAATTAGAATAACAATCCAATTGCAAGTCACCACCTCCATATATCAAGAATGAATCCTTAGTTCTTTTCAAGTACTTAAGGATATTCTTGACAGCTATCCAGTGTTCCAAACCTGGTTTGGATTGATACCTACTAGTCAAACTAACAGCATATGCGATATCTGGCCTAGTACACAACATTGTATACATCAAACTTCCAATAGCCAAAGCATATGAAATCCTGGCCATTTTAACTCTTTCTTTAGGTTTCTTTGGAGACATCTCTTTAGAAAGGTGGATACCATGTATCACTGGTAACAATCCTCTCTTAGAATCAAGCATGTTAAACCTCTTTAAAACTTTTTCCAAGTATAGACTTTGGGATAAACCAATTATTCTTTTCGCTCTATCTCTATAGATGCAAATCCCAAAAATATAGGTTGCCTCCCCTAAGTCTTTCATGGAGAATGTATTTGACAACCATACCTTTATAGTTGTCAACATACCTGTGTCATTACCCATCAACAAAATATCATCCACATATAAGACAAGGAAAGTGACAACACTATCACTAACCTTCTTATATACACATGGCTCATCCTCATTTTCGATAAAACTAAATGACTTAATGGCTTCATAAAAAAGGATGTTTCGACTCCTTGAAGCTTGTTTCCACCCATAAATGGATCACTCTAGCTTGCATACTTTGGAACCATCTTGGGATTCAAAACCCCTAAGCTGTTCCATGAAAA
This sequence comes from Hevea brasiliensis, assembly GCF_030052815.1. Classification (NCBI taxonomy): domain Eukaryota; kingdom Viridiplantae; phylum Streptophyta; class Magnoliopsida; order Malpighiales; family Euphorbiaceae; genus Hevea; species Hevea brasiliensis. Next base: position 67,079,517 of record NC_079499.1, on the reverse strand, counting down.
TGTTTTCTTCAATGTATCCATTGAAAAAATCTGTTTTGACATCCATCTGCCAAATCTCATAATCATAGTATACAGCTATGGCTAATAGAATCCTAATTGATTTAAGCATGACAACAGGCGAGAGAGTCTCCTCATAGTCAATTCCTTGCCTTTGGCGAAACCCTTTCGCTACTAGCCTTGCTTTATAGGTCTCTACCTTCCCATCAAAACCAATTTTCTTCTTGAAAACTCATATGTTCCCTATAGGTACAATACCTTCAAGTGGGTCAACAAGATCCCAAACTTGATTCTTATATATGGAATCAATATCAGATTTCATAGCATCAATCCATTTTGAAGAGTCTATATCTGATATAGCTTCTTCATAGGTAAGTGGATCATCTCTAGGATCTACTTCTTCATGAGTACACAACTCTCATTCTTCTTCATGAAGGAAACCATATCTCACTGGTGGGTGAGATATCCTAGTTGATCTGCGAGGAATAGCTATAGATATTTCATCAATAGGTGTAGGTTGACTAGATGGATCCATATCCATCTGATCTGTTGGTTGGTTAGAATTCCAAAATAATATCCAAAACTCTGTTTTGGATATCTAACAAATCGACCTTTTTCTGATCTGGTTTTCAATTTATCAATGTTCAACTTTTTGATATAAGCTGGACAACCCTAATTCTTAACATGCTTAAGACTTGGTTTTCTTCTATGCCATATCTCATAAGGTGTGGAAGATACTGATTTTGATGGAATCCTATTCAGAATATGCAAAGTTGATTCTAATGCAAATCCCCAAAAGGAGATTGGCATATCAGTATAGCTCATCATACTACATACCATATTTTGATGGAATCCTATTCAGCATATGCAAAGTTGATTTCTCTTTTTAGATACACCATTCAACTGTGGTGTTTTTGGAGGAGTCAGTTGGGAAATAATGCTATGCTCTTTCGAGTATTCATCAAATTTAGTACTCAAGTATTCACCTCCATGATCTAATCGAAGAGCTTTAATACTTTTCCTATTTGATTTTCTACTTCAGATTTAAATTCTTTGAACTTTTCAATGGATTCATGTTTGTATTTCATCAAATAAAAATACCCAAACCTTGATTTATCATCAGTAAAGGTAATAAAGTAATGAAAACCGCCTCTAACCATTTCCTTAAATGGGCCACATACATCACTATGTATTAGTTCTAAAATATTTTTAGCTCTTAGTCCTTATCCAACAAAGGGTGATCTAGTCATTTTGCCCTGAAGGCATGATTCACAAGTTGGAGTAGGCTCAAAACCCAATGAGGATAAAATCCCCATTTTCTCCAGTTTTGCAATCCTGTCTTCTGCATCATGACCTAATCTTAAGTGCTAAATATATTTTTGAACTTGAGTTAATTTTCACCATGGCATTATATTCTTTTAGATTGCTTGCATTAGATTTGTATTTAACATTATTATCTAAATAATAAAGTCCATCATGCATATAATCCGAACCAACATATTTATTTCCAAAATAAATATTGCAAACATTATAAATGAACTAAAATTCATAACCATCTCTAGTCAAACTAGATATAGAAATGATGTTCTTAAAAGTATTAGATACATGCAAAACCTTATTTTATAAAGATTTAAATCCTATGGCTAAAGCTTCAATAGTTGAGCCATCGCCAACCCGGAGTCTAATTTATCATTACTGCAAGCTACTACTATTTGCTATACTCTAGGCACTTCCTTTTCCAGTGCCTATCCTTCTGGCAGTGGAAACACTTTCCTTTGCCTCCATCAGCTTTGGTCTTCCCTTTCTGTTTAGCTAACTTCTTGGAAGGTCCTGGAACTTGAGGTTTCTTTTTCTTATCGCCCTTCTTCTTATTAGACTTTCTAGCAGAAGAAGATGCAATCAAAGCTACCTATTTTCCTTTATTTCCCGACATATTCTTTTGTGCAATAACCAACATGATAGGTAAACCAGCCAAGGTATATTCTTGCTTAGTCATATGAAAATTTATTACAAAATTCCCAAATGACTCAAGAAGGGACTGAAGGATCAAATCCGTCTATAGTTGGAAATCCATGTTAAAGTCAAGATGTTCCAACTGTTCAATAAGCCAAATCATCTTGTGGACATGATCCCCAACATTTTGTCCGTCAGACATCCTCACACGAAATAGCTGCCTAGATATCTCATACCTGGTATTCCTACTATGTTCACCATGTAACTCTTGTAGGTGAAGGAGGATCTCATTTGCATATTGCATGTTCTCATGTTGCTTATGTAACTCATTACTCATAGAAGCAAGCATGTAACATTTGGCTCTCATATCATGCTCCTTCCACTTGTCCAAAGTTTCATGTTCCACTTGAGTGGCCTCTAGAGGTAAGGGAACAGGAACCTATGAGTCTAGAACATATCCTATATGTTCAAGGTTCAGGACAAGTTTCAAATTTCTTAGCCAGTCAAAAAGATTAGGTCCTGTCAACCTATTGTGTTCAAGTATGCTCACAAGGATATTTGATGGTGGTGGTTGTGGTGTGCTTATTATTATCATAAAATTAATTACAGAAAATAACCAGATTAATTAGTAAATGTATCATGTATTTAACCAAAATAATTATGGTCTTTTAATCAAATTAGTCCTCCCACTAACTTAGTGAATCCTACACTTCCAAAGTAGAAAATGGAAATCCTAGTTGGATGGATTTCTAGTGGGTGATTGAATTCTTATAATCTTATTGATCATCCTCAAGCACATCCATTATTGGAATTACAATAAACTATAAGTGAGCAACTCCTTGCCCATCACATCTCATGTGAGGTTCAATCCTTTTACGTAGCCTTTAATGCTCAAAATCTTAGGCACATCCATTATTGACTTATCTTGCATTAGTTAAGTTGATCCCATTGAGCCAGTAAACATGCAAATAATTTTAATGTCCTCAGGCATATCCATTATTGGCCACCAAACCATTTACATATTTACAACATCTCATGCTTAACAATTATTCTTAAGAAAATCTCTTTAATTAATTGCATCATATGCAACTATTTAAAATTTCTTAAAATAATTGCCTCAATGTGGGGCCCATGATATAATTACCTTTAATACCATTTCCAACTTAATCATTTGTTTGGAAGATTTTGTGGTCGGCTTAATTACTATTATGGTCTCACTTTGCACATTATCTAATTAGCATGCATATATCATATACTTACATACATTCCCAGATAAACATATAAATATGGTATGATCATGGACTTTCTAAGGGATTCAATTCTAAGCCACCAAGAATTGAATCAGGGCATTCCTAAGTGCATTTCATTCATTCATATTACAAAAGTTGCTGAAGGAGTACATAATCAACACTTCATCTTGAATTCCTCCCACTGGTCCCACCAATGCTCTTGACCTCCTTGATCTTCTTGCAATCCAATTACATAGTAATCCTTGGCATACCAAGGCGAATTTACAAGAACTAAATAAATGAAATTACAACCCAAAAATTATTACAACCTTTATAATACATGCCACTAAAGTTAAATTAATTAATTTGCAACCTAAAGAAACATAAAAGAAATAAATCCAATCACATTGGTCTTTTATTGTCCATGATCATCCATCATGCATATCACCATTTAATAATTAAATAAAACATATACACTAAAATTAAATTAAATATCTCATATTTAACTTAAAAATCCAGATTTGAATCTCATTCAAACAAATTTAAAAATTCATATTTGAATCACATTCAAATAAATTTAAAAATTCATATTTGAATCACATTCAAACAAATTTAATTGTGTGATTATAATTCTAATTAAACAATTTAATTAGACATAGGCATAATTATGGACATCAAGCATACAACAATTGCACAGTTGAAGACCAATACCATGCGCACCATGGTGGTGCTCAAACCATGCGTACCATGGTGGTGCTAGTATGCTGCCACCTATTCTTTGCAACCAGCAATGAATCAACCAACTTTTGATCAAATCATGCAATTAAATCAGATATTAAACAATCTAAATGGCAAATGTAGTGGCTCTGATACCAATTGAAGGAGCAGAAGCATGAAAATTATTAGATTAGAACATCAAATTCAAAAATTTTCTTCTAAAATCTCATGTATCATGCAAGATTCAATTTTTACCTATTAATTTCAATGTTCAATTGCATATTAAAACTCTTTTAATATGTATTTAGATCTATGTTTACCATTTAAGATTTTAGAATTAACAGATTAATTCATTAGAACCCTAGATTAAATCAATAACATGTGCACTAATCTTATGATGTACTGTAGTTGTGTTTGGTACCTTTGTGAAGCACCTAGGACCCCATATGTTGTCTCTCTAGCTTTTTAACACCAAGATCACCAATGGCAGCCCCTTGAATAGCTTCTAAAGCCTTGCCAACCAATTAGAAGACACTAGAAACAATTTCTAGCAATTTTAAATCAAGAGAAATCAAGAGAATATTAGCAATTCTCTTTGAATTGATGAGAAATAAAGAAGAAGAGAGGAAGAGAGGCTCAAAGGTGGCAGAACATATGAGAGAATAGCAGATTGTTATTACACTGTTTCATAATATCACATTATATAATTAGTTCATCACTTAAAACCCTTGCCACATGTCATCTTCTAATTGGCTCAAAAGTTTAATTGACCTAATCACACTAAGCCAAGTGTCAAAGCTAGATTTAATCTTGACTTTGATCATCTTACTTGATTGGAAGACAAATGGCAAGCTTATATAGTGCCATGTGTCACTATCTCATGATGCCATATGTCACCCTATGAAACGATCAAATTACCCTTGTGTTGTAATTTTGAGTTCTCAACCAAAAATAATTATTTCTTCTCTTCTAATCAATTTATATCAAATATAAATTAATTAATTAATCTCTATTAATTAATTTTTCATAATTAAATTCATATTTAAATACTTTAAATATAAATTTAACTTATACTATACATCCAATAACCTAGATTTGGTTTCAAGCCGTGCTAGAGACTTTGCAATCTAATTGTAAACCAAACCTATTTAATTAATTTATTAAACTCTTCAACTAATTAATTAAATCACATTTAACTTGGTGATTACTTGTGTATGTGTGTTACTCACTAGTCTCATCACTAATTGGCAATGAAATATGATATTAACTCTTAATATCATTAGAACTCTTTCTTACCATAACTAATTTATTTAAATCATTTTAGGCACCCCGTAGGCCATGGTTAACACCTAGCATAGTATGCCATGGCCACCCATTTAGTAATAAGGAATAACTTAAATAAACCTTTTATCATATGTTACCATGCATTAGAATCTCTCTGTTGCAAAATCCCAATTCGAGCTGGAGTCATGGTTTATGTCAAACTCCATTTACTATGAATATTATGTTCTCTTTTAATTCCAGTTCTTGATTAAAAAGATTTTCTCATTAGAAACTCTTTTTTGATTAAATCTGTCTATCCTGGCCAGGAACTTGAAACAGTAAGAACAATTAAATGAACATAGGATTTTATCCCTATTTACTGAGAGTAACAGATTCCATCTTGATCAACACCTACCTCCATATATAACTAGTAGGAGCCAACACATGCCTATATACCCATATACAGTACAAGTATGAAAGCAGTATCAAACTCAAACCACCTATATACGAGATAACTGTGCTATCTCAGGTCTAAAGATTATATGCACTGATATGATTTATGACTATACATTGACAAGAGTAAGCTCCATGTGCTTGTCATAAGTGTCACTGGTTCGGCTTACTTATCATGTATAATTGCCTATCATTGTTATGTGGCATGAGACTCACCATTCCATTTTATTTATATCTCATATAAATAACTTGGGAACAAACATGATTACAATCTTTCTGGATAAGTCATGTCCTTATTGTGAAGTATCCTTGATTGTGAACCATTTTGTGATACTTTGTGCTAGAAATATTGTCACTCATATATCTTAACAACTTAAGAATACAATTTCTAACAAAATATCAATGGACCTTTTCTATTACACAAATATATTATGTAAATGAAAAAGTGAAAATACCTTTTTATTAATAAAACATGTACAAGATACATACTAAATGATATTCTCTAGGGCATATTACTAACAAAAACCAGAGATAGACTTTCTATCATCAATATCTGATTGAAAATCAGAATCTGTATAACCATCCAATTATAGGTCGCCACCTCCATAAATCAAAAATAAATCCTTAGTTCTTCTCAAGTACTTAAGGATATTCTTAACAGCTATCCAGTGTTCAAAACCTGAATTAGATTAAAACCTGCTAGTCAAACTAACAGCATATGCGATATCAGGCCTAGTACACAACATTGCATACATTAAACTTCCAATAGCCGAAGCATATGGAATCCTGGCCATTTTGTCTCTTTCTTCAAGTGTCTTAGGAGACATGTCCTTAGAAAGATGGATACCATGTCTTGCTGGTAAGAATCCTCTCTTGGAATCAAGCATGTTAAACCTCCTTAACACCTTTACCAAGCATAGACTTTGGGATAAACCAATTATTCTTTTTGATCTATCTCTATAGATGCAAATTTCAAGAATATAAGTTGCTTCCCCTTAGTCTTTCATGGAGAATATACTTGAAAACCATACCTTGACAGTTGTTAACATATCTATGTCATTGCCTATTAATAATATGTCATCTACATATAAGACTTGGAAAGTGACGGTGCTCCTATTAACCTTCTTATAAACACATGGCTCATCTATATTTTTGACAAAACCAAAGGATTTAATAGCTTCATCAAAATGGATATTCAAACTCCTCGATGCTTGTTTTAACCCACAAATGGATCATTTTAACTTACACACCTTGGAACGATCTTGGAATTCAAAACCCTTAGTTGCTCCATGAAAATGTTTTCCTCAATGTTTCCATTGAGAAAAGCTATTTTGACATCCATCTGCCAAATTTCATAATCATAGTATGCAGCTATTGCTAATAAAATCCTTATGGATTTAAGCATGGCAATAAGCGAGAAAGTCTCTTCATAGTCGATTCCTTGCCTTTGGCGAAACCCTTTCGCAACTAGCCTTGCTTTATAGGTCTCTACCTTTCCATCGAAACCAATCTTCCTCTTGAAAACCCATTTATTACCTATAGGTACAATACCTTCAGGTGAGTCAAAAAGATCCCAAACTTGATTCTTGTACATGGAATCCATTTTGAATTATAGCTTCAATCCATTTAGAAGAATCTATATCTGATATAGCTTCTTCATAGGTTAAAGGATCATCTCCATGATCTATTTCTTCACGAGCAAACAACTCTTGTTCATCTTCATGAAGAAAACCATCTCTCTGGTGGGTGAGATATTCTTATAGATCTATGAGGAATTATTGTAGATGTATCATTAATAGGCATAGATTGACTAGATGGATCTATATCCATTTGATTTATTAGTTGGTCAGAATTCTCTATTTCTAATTCAATTTGCCTTCCTTTGCAACCTTCTTGAATAAACTATTGTTCAAGTAATGTGGCATCTTTGCTTATCACAATCTTTTGTGATGTAGGCAAATAAAAATAATATTTAAAACTTTCTTTTGGATATTCAATAAATCAACTTTTTTCTGATTTGGTTTCTAATTTATCAGTCTTTAGCTTTTTAATGTAAGCTAGACAACACCAAATCTTAGCATGCTTAAGACTTGGTTTTCTTCCATGCCATGTCTCATAAGGTGTGGAAGAGACCAACTTTGATGGAATCCTATTCAGAATATGCAAAGCTAATTCTAATGCAAATCCCTAAAAGGAGATTGGCATGTCAGTATAGCTCATCATGCTACGTACCAAATTTAATAGGGTACGATTTCTCCTTTCAAATACACCATTTAATTGTGGCATACCTGGAGGAGTCAGTTGGGAAATAATGCCATACTCTTTCAAGTATTCATCAAATTCAGTACTTAGGTATTCACCTCCACGATCTGATCGAAGAGTTTTAATGCTTTTTCCCATTTGATTTTCTACTTTAGATTTAAATTCTTTGAACTTTTTCAAAGGATTCATGTTTGTATTTCATCAAATACAAATACCCAAACCTTGATTTGTCATCAGTAAAGGTAATAAAATAATGAAAATCGCCTCTAGCCATTTCTTTAAATGGACCACATACATCACTATATATTAGTTACAAAATATTTTTAGCTCTTAACCCTTGTTCAATAAAAGGTGATCTAGTCATTTTGCATTGAAGGCAGGATTCACAAGTTGGAGTAGGTTCAGAATTCAATGAAGATAGAATCCCCATTTTCTCCAGCTTTGTAATCCTATCTTCTGCAATATGATCTAATCTTAAGTGCTAAAGACATTTTGGACTGGAATTGATTTTCATTATGGCATTACATTCATTTAGATTGCTTGTATTATATTTGTATTTGACATTGTTATCCAAATAATAAAGTCTATAATGCATATAACCCGAGCCAATATATTTATTTTCAAAATAAATATTACAAACATCATTTGTGAACTTAAATTCATAACCGTTTCTAGTCAAACTAGATACAAAAATGATGTTCTTAAAAGCATCAGGTACATACAAAATGTTATCTAAATACAAAACATGTCCATACATGTGTAAAGATTTAGACCCTATGGCTAATGCTTCAACAGTTGAGCCATTGCCAATCCTGAGTCTAACATCTCGTGCCTGCAAGTTGATACTGCTGGCTAGTTCCTGCATATCAAAAGAAATATGAGAACTCACACCAGTATCTAAAACCAAAGCTGTAGATGAACTAGGACCATTATCAGAATCTAAATACCAAGATATAAACATACCTTCTGAAGGTTTATCTTTCTTATCCTTTATAGATGTAAAATACTCTGGGCAGTTCCTTTTCTAGTAGCCATCCTTCTGGCAATGGAAACATTTTCCTTTGCCTTTGTCAGCTTTGGTATTGCCCTTCTATTTGGCTATTTTCTTGGTAGGTTCAGGAACTTGAGGTTTCTTTTTCTTATTGCTCTTTTTCTTCCTGTACTTTCCAACAAAAGAAGAAGATGCAAATAAAGCTACCTCTTTTCCTTTATTGCCCGGTATATTCTTTTGGGCAATAACCAGCATGTTAAGAAAGTCAGTCAGAGTGCATTCTTGCTTAGTCGTATGGAAATTTATCATAAAATTCCCAAAAGACTCTGGTAGGGACTAAAGGATCAAGTCTGTTTACAGGTGGAAATCCATGTGAAAATCAAGATGTTCCAGCTGCTCAATGAGCCGGATCATCTTGTGGACATATTCTCCTATATTTTGTCCCTCTAACATCCTCATTCGGAATAGCTATCTAGATATCTCATACCTAGCATTCCTATTATGTACACCATATAACTCTTGTAGGTGAAGAAGGATCTCATTTGCACTCTGCATATTTTCATGTTGCTTCTTCCATTAATCATAGAGGCAAGCATATAACATCTGGCTCTCATATCATGCTCCTTCCACTTGTTTAAAGTTTCTAATTCCTCTGGAGTGGCCCCAGGAGGTAAGGGACTAGGAATTTTAAAATCTAGAACATATCCAATATGTTCTAGGTTCAGGACAAGTTTCAGATTTCTGAGCCAATTAGAAAGATTAGGTCATGTTAACCTATTATGATCAAGTATGCCCGCAAGGATATTAGATGGTGGTGGTTGTTGTCTGCTCATTATTATCAGAATATTTACTACAAAAAATAACAAGATTAATTAATAAATGTATCAAGTAATTAACCGAAGTGTTTATAGTCTTTTAATTAAATTGTCCCTCCCACTAACTTGGCGAATCCTAAACTTCCACAATAGAAAATAGAAATCCTAGTTGGGTGGATTTCTAGTGGGTGATTGAATTCTTATAGTTTTATTGATCATCTTTAGGCACATCCATTATTAGAATCACAATAAACTATAAGTGAGCATCTCCTTGCCCATCACATCTCATGTGAGGTTCAATCATTTATTTGGCCCCTAATGCTCAAAATCTCAGGCACATCCATTATTGATTTATCTTGCAATAGTTAACTTGTTCCTATAACACCCCTTACCTGTCTACAGTGTAATCGAGTAAGGTATGCTACATTCGGTGCCGGAGCATGATACGTTTGAATTGTATAGATGTTTTTAAGCACATTTGTATTCTAATTCATAGCATTTGGGCAAGTATTTTCATGCATAGTAGTTGATTTCTTTAGTTTTTGTAAATTCTATTGCCAAGCCCATAATTCCATGTTTTCTGCATTATTTCAAATGTTTGGGTGAAGCCCCAAAGAATGGGAGTCAAATGAACGCTTAGAGAGGTAAAAAGACAAAGAATTACTGCTGATACAAAGTACACAAGTCGTGTAAACCAAGCCTCAAACTCGTGTAACTCTCCGCCAGAAGAAAGCCAAGAGAATCGATGAGAAACACAAATACACGGGTCTTGTAAGTAGACTTGTGTAATCTGCAGGGACCCGTGTAAGTCTCTGCTGGGCACAAGCTTGAAGAACCTTTTGGGAACAATCGTACACGACCCACGTAACCAAGCCCGTGTAGTTGGAACAGACCCATGTAACTTTCTGTGCCAAAACAAGATTTCGCAATTCTCCTCTAGCAAGTTACACGGCCCTACATTAAGGGACCCGTGTAGTGACACACGGGCCATGTGCTATGCTACAGCCAGTTTTATAACTCGGATTCCGCTCCTATTTTCTGATTCAAATGAGACTCCTAAAGCCTTTTGGACACAAGATGACCTAACCCTAGAGCAACCAATATAAATAGAAAGGAAAACATCAGGAAGAAGGGAAGCGTAAATCGGGACTACTAAAGGTTCTTCTTATCGGGCTCTACATCGCATTCAAAGAAGTTTTCCAACTGAAGCTCCATAAGATCAAAGCTGCAAATTCTCTTTCGTTCCTTCGTTTCATCTCCCTAGCAAGATTTTTATTATTTATTTCTTTTGCATAACTCTCTTTTTATTGTTTTTACTTTTTATCATGACATTTGTTGAACTCACCATGAGTGAGCAGTTTTCTTATTCTGGAATTGGGAGACTAGCTCTTGTAATTATTATTATGGATGAACACTGAGCTTTATTTATTCGATTTGAGATTCGTTTCTTGATTTAATTTCTTGCGATCTTAAAGCATGCTATGTGTTGGTACCCACTTAGTTATGATTGTAGATGTTAATTGAAGGGTTGAAAGGTGAAGATTAACATTAGAAAATTAAGATCTTAAACCTAGGAATTCTAACCTAGACATAGGCTGATACCTTTGTGGAATTGTTCAAGGGTCTTAAGGATTTTAATCAATTTGATCACCACAAAAGTAGGGTTTGAGTTAATTAAAATACAACCCAGATGCCTTGAGAAATGATTTAGGATAGCTTAGGATTGATTTCCATCAAGGAAAATGATTCTCAATTCAGTAAATAAATGAGATAACATCCTTAATAAGATTCAAGTGTGAAATCTAAATTCCAGAATTGTTCCAAAAAAATAGTTTACTTCATTTTAAGATTACTATTCTAGTATTTAAAGTTAACAAACTTCATTCCCTAAATATTCGATAGCCTAGACAGTCAAAATTACTGTGTAGATTGGTACTTGCTAAACAAAGGTCCTCGTGAGAACGATACTCTACGTATCACTTTATTACTTGTTAGTAATCTGTGTACTTGCGGTGGTTACAAAATAGCAAAACAGAGCACCCTATCTTATTTTACTTTATTTCTTTAATCATTTTCAAGTTATTATCTTTTAATATCAATTATTTTTTTATGGAGAAACAGTGGAGTTTTCCCTATTTTATTTCACATTGGCGTATTTCACTATTCACCTGCTTGGAATTCAATAATATTTTCAAAAATAAAATCTCATAATCATTTCATATTTCAATTTCATCTCATCACACATTTAATTCTTGCAACTCATCTGCATACATATCGATTCATACTCAATTTATGTATTAAAATTCTCAAACTTCATAATTTACATGATTTACAAGCTAATTTAATAAATTCACAATTTACATGATGTACAAATTAATTACAATACCATAATTTACATTACAATTAATAACTAATTATAAATATATAAAATAACTTTTGTGAGCCCTATCTACATGCATTGCTGAGGAGGTGATAACTTGAACACTTCTGATACTTCTGCAGATCTGAACTCCAAAAATCTCAGTCAAAGTACCTGTGCGAGGAAACAAATCCATCACGCTAAGCATTGCTGCTTAGTGGTGCAATAATATAACAAGAAAATAATATATACAAATAAAGAAAGAATCAAGCATTTTAAATATTCAAGTATCAATTTGATTTAAAATGATATTTCTAGTATTAACTATCTTATATGCTAATTCGTTCCTCTTTGGAAGTACTGAGTTTATAGCCTTATAGTAATAATATTCAATATACATTTTATTCTAAGAGTATTGTATTTTAGGTCTCTCTACGATTCTGTAAATTGTATTTTTGTTATGTTTCTATTACTAATCATTTTTTTTTCTCATTTCATTCAATACTTTTTAATGTTTTTAATTACTAATGTTCTTAAATAATTTTAATAATTTACACTACCCAGGTAACCTACGACAGGCTGACTAAACTGGATAACGGGTTGTTGTACCGACACCGCGGTGCCTCGTGTCATACCTTGGGACGCAGCGCCAACCACGTGATCAATATGGCTAAAAAGCCATGATAACACATAATCGGGCATAAAAGCCATAAAAGCCATGAATGCAGGCATAAAGCCATGAGTGCGGGCATAAAGCCATGAATACAGGCATAAAGCCTTAGCAGTACTGCTCAAACAATACCCTATTGGCATGCCAATCTATCCAATCTGACACACGTGTCTAGGCAATACATGAGCACATAGCACCATTAAACGTTAATATATTTTTTTTTATTATTTCATTATTTCATGATAAATTTTAATTATAATTTATAACATTTCAATTCTATTCGTAACAGAAATATAAATTTTTAGAATACAATTTTGCTTAAATTATGCATTTATCATAATCTATACATTCATTTATTATATCATTTGTGTTGATCACAATTCACAACAATGGTTCTCATGTACCATTGTACTAAAAATATTCTTTTTGTTTCTCATATGGCATTAATTATGAAAGGTATTAATTTCTAGTTACAAAAGCGGCATAAGCCCTAGTGATAATTTTGCCTCATTTTCACATTTAACAGTCTGTATATATATAATTCAAGCTTTATATTCCCAGTTGTATTATGAATATATTATGAGGTCTAGAACTGAAAATTAAATTTTCCCTAGCAATGTAGTTGAGATACAAACTTATTTATGTATTAATTTTAATTTCTCTTTTTCCTCATGATGAGAACAAGTATTCATAATTCACCTTAATTCCTCTCATGTACCACTTATTGGGTAGGATATTATTATTGTTCTAATTATAATGAAACATAATTCCTCATGTTGACTTCATTTCATTTATACATTTGAAAATTCAGTTATGCTAATTACAATTTCATATTTCTAATTGTATTACTAATGTATCATGAATTCTATTTGTAAAGAACATATAAGCCCTAACTATATATTCCTCATGATTTAGGTGAATTACCATTCATATTTCAAGTAATCCATGAATATTTCATGGATTTCAAATTTAGCTAAATTTTCCTTAAATCCTAGTGTCACTCAAATTCACCATTCACAATTTACCTACCACATCCTATATTAATAACTACAATGGTTCTTATTGTTTGATTTTATACTTCACATAATTTAGTGGTTACTATTCATTTGACCATTTCCATTCAAATGTTGACTTTTGATTTATAATAAATTTTTTTAGCCTAAATTCACCCAGATACCACATTTTGCATTTTATTTTTGTTGGCATTGATTGCCAAACTCAATTCCTAGCCTCCTAGGTTTTATTTCAATTTTTCAGAATTTGAGGTCCAAGTTTACTGTTCCATTGGACCTTACTACAGTAGAATTTTGACAAAACTTCCTTCATAAAAGTTGTTCCTTTATGTGTCTTTTTTAATTTCCTTTTTAAATCACTCCATTTTGAGTTTTTTAGCTCAAGTTATGATTTCAATACCATAAGCGCCGATTGGTCTTGTCCAAAATTTTGGGCAGAATTTGATTCTGCTAGATTTAGTGTCCTAACATGGACTAGCAATTTGAATTGGTTAGATTAAGAATTTGAGTTTATGTTATTCATGAAAGTTGTTTTAAATTTTCCAAGCTTTCTATTGATATAAAATTCAGGTCATTTGGATATTTCTACCTCGAGTTATGGCCACTCTATTCATTTGGTCATTTTACCAAGTCTAGAATTGATTACCTGGATTTGGCGGTCATCCTAGGTTTCTTGTCTTGGCAAGGTTTCTTCATCAAAGTTGTGCCATTATGTGTCTAGTTTCATGTCCAATTAGCCTTGTACTAATTGAACCTACACAACTCAAGTTATAGCTAGCCAAACTTGTGGGACTCACATCCACCTTGCAGTCTTATGAGGTAGCATGCCCAACCTCAAATTCAAAGCCATAATTCACTTCAATGCCTAATCAAACATAGCCAAACGGTCACTAATTGACCATTAGGACTTCCATTCACCAACACATGAGCATAACCCTAACTCCATGCCTCAAACCTTAATTTTCAAATGTCCATTCATGCACATACATCAATTAAACATACTAATTCATTATCACTCTACATATACACTTCAAACACCACCTCTAATCCACTTTAATCCATCAAAATAATTAGAACTACTTCCTCCCATAAAGCTACCAAAATTTAAAGAGGCCCAAACATGCACATATTTATTCAATTTTCTCAATTTCCTAGCATAAATAATGTTACTAGCACAAAATTTAAAGAAAAAGAGAAATAGGCACTAACCTTAACTTGAGCTACCTCAAACTTGTTAAGTCTTCTTAATTTCCCTTCAAGTTACTGCCTAGAGGTAATCTAAGGTGTGAGGAGAAGTTTTAATGAAGAAAGGTTAGGGTTTTATGGTTGAAGTGAAGGAGAGAAAGCTCTTGTTGAGCAAAAATGGTGGAGAGTGTGAAAGGAGAAGAACAATTTGGGTTATGGGAGGAAAAAGGAGCATAATGTCTTTTTATTTTCAGCCCATTTAACTATTTTTAGATTGGTTTAATAAGGCTTAATTTAATTTGATTAGTGGAGGCTTTTTTAAATGACCTCATATATTAGTAGTATGCCCTAGAGCATATCATTTAGTATGTATCTTGTACATATTTTTATTAATAAAGGCATTTCCACTTTTTGTTTGCATAATATATTTATGTGTAATAGAAAAGGTCCATTGATATTTTGTTAGAAATATTATTCTTAAGTTGTTAAGAATATGAGTGACAATATTTCTAGCACAAAGTATCATAAATAGGTTCACAATCGAGGATACTTCATAATAAGGACATGACTTATCCAGAAAGATTGTATTCATGTTTGTTCCCAAGTTATTTATATGAGATATAAATAAGATGGAATGGTGAGTCTCATGCCATATAACAAACATGATAGGCACTTATAAATGATAAGTAGGCCGAACTAGTGACACTTATGACAAGCACATGGAGTTTACTCTTGTCAATGTTTTGTCATAAATCATATTAGTGCATATAATCTTTAGACCTGAGATAGCACAGTTATCTTGTATATAGGTAGTTTGAGTTTGATACTGCTTTCATACTTGTACTGTGTATGGGTATATGGGCATCTGTTGGCTCCTACTAGTTATATATGGAGGTAGGTGTTGATCAAGATGGAATCTGTTCCTCTAAGTAAATAGAGTTAAAATCCTATGTTCATTTAATTGTTCTTGATGTTTCAAGTTCATTGCCAGGACAGATAGATTTATTCAGAAAAGAGTTTCTGATGAGAAAATCTTTTTAATCAAGAACTGGAATTAAAAGAGAACATAATATTCATAGCAAATGGAGTTTGACATAAACCATGACTCCAGCTTGAGTTGGGATTTTATAACAGAGAGATTCTAGTGCATGGTAACATATGATTATAGGTTCATTTAAGGTAAATCTTATTACTAATTGGGTGGCCATGGCATGCTATGCTAGGTGTTAACCATGGTCTATGAGGTTCATAAAATGATTTAGAGAAATCATTTATGGTAAGAAAGAGTTCTTATGATATTAAGAGTTGATATCATGTCTCATTGCCAATTAGTGATGAGCCTAGTAAGTCACACACATACACAAGTTATCACCTATTTAAATATGATTTAATTAATTAATTAAAGAGTTTAATTGATTAATTAAATAGATTTGGTTTGCAATAAAATTGCAAAGTCCCTAGCATGACTTGAAACCAAATCTAGATTATTGGATGTGTAGTATAAATTAAATTTATATTTAAAGTGTTTAAATATGAATTTAATTGATGAGAAATTAATTAATAGAGATTAATTAATTAATTTATATTTGATATAAATTAATTAGAAGAAGAAAATAATTATTTTGGATTAAGAACTCAAAATTAAGACACAGGGGCATTTTGGTCATTTTGCAGTGACACGTGGCACCCTGAGATGGTGACACATGGCATAACACATAAGCTTGCCAAATAATTTTAATCATGTAAGATGATTAAAATCAAGATTAAATATAGGTTTGACACTTGGCACAATGTGATTGGGTCACTTAAACCTAGAGCTAATCAAAAGGTGACATGTGGCTAGGGTTTAATGTGTTAACCTAGCTATTTAAGTGGGGTTATGAAAAGAAAACACAACCAGCAGCCTGTCCTCTCATATGTCACGCCACTTTGAGCCTCTCCAGCTATTTCTCTTCATCTCTCATCAATTCAAAGAGATTAGCCATCAATCTCTTGAATTAAGAACACTAGAAATTGTTTCTAGTGTCCTGTTTGCATCTCTAATCTCTTAAAAGGCAGAACTTGAATTTCTAATTAATAGAAAAGGCTTTAGAAGCTGTTCAAGGGCTGCCATAGGTGTTCTTGGTGTGGACAAGCTAGAGGGACAACATCCGGTGTCTCAAGACGAATCTCAAAGCGCAGACACGCTGCGGCACATCAAGAGGTTAGTGTAATCGTTCTTGATTTAATCTAGGGTTCTAAAATTAATCTGATTAATTTTAAAATCTTAAATGGCAAATACAGATCCAAAAACATATTAAAAGAGTTTTAATATGTTGTTTATCATTGAAATCAAATAGATAAAAATAAATCTTGCATGGTGCATGTGACCCTAGGTGAAAATTTTTGAATTCAATGGTATAATCTTGTGTTTTTCACGCTTCCGTTCCTTCAGGGCCATGTGCTATGCTACAGCCAGTTTTATAACTCGGATTCCGCTCCTATTTTCTGATTCAAATGAGACTCCTAAAGCCTTTTGGACACAAGATGACCTAACCCTAGAGCAACCAATATAAATAGAAAGGAAAACATTAGGAAGAAGGGGGGAAACTGTCGTCGGGACTATTAAAGGTTGCTGCTATCAGGCTCTACATCAGTACCAAAGAAGTTTTCCAACTGAAGCTCCATAAGATCAAAGCTGCAAATTCTCTTTGGTTCCTTCGTTTCATCTCCCTAGCAAGATTTTTATTATTTATTTCTTCTGCATAACTCTCTTTTTATTGTTTTTACTTTTTATCATGACATTTGTTGAACTCACCATGAGTGAGCAGTTTTCTTATTCTGGAATTGGGAGACTAGCTCTTGTAATTATTATTATGGATGAACACTGAGCTTTATTTATTTGATTTGAGATTCGTTTCTTGATTTAATTTCTTGCGATCTTAAAGCATGCTATGTGTTGGTACCCACTTAGTTATGATTGTAGATGTTAATTGAAGGGTTGAAAGGTGAAGATTAACATTAGAAAATTAAGATCTTAAACCTAGGAATTCTAACCTAGACATAGGCTGATACCTTTGTGGAACCTAAAAATTGTTCAAGGGTCTTAAGGATTTTAATCAATTTGATCACCACAAAAGTAGGGTTTGAGTTAATTAAAATACAACCCAGATGCCTTGAGAAAGGATTTAGGATAGCTTAGGATTGATTTCCATCAAGGAAAATGATCCTCAATTCAGTAAATAAATGAGATAACATCCTTAATAAGATTCAAGTGTGAAATCTAAATTCCAGAATTGTTCCAAAAAAATAGTTTACTTCATTTTAAGATTACTATTCTAGTATTTAAAGTTAACAAACTTCATTCCCTAAATATTCGATAGCCTAGACAGTCAAAATTACTGTGTAGATTGGTACTTGCTAAACAAAGGTCCTCGTGAGAACGATACTCTACGTATCACTTTATTACTTGTTAGTAATCTGTGTACTTGCGGTGGTTACAAAATAGCAAAACAGAGCACCCTATCTTATTTTACTTTATTTCTTTAATCATTTTCAAGTTATTATCTTTTAATATCAATTATTTTTTTATGGAGAAACAGTGGAGTTTTCCCTATTTTATTAAACATTGGCGTATTTCACTATTCACCTGCTTGGAATTCAATAATATTTTCAAAAATAAAATCTCATAATCATTTCATATTTCAATTTCATCTCATCACATATTTAATTCTTGCAACTCATCTGCATACATATCGATTCATACTCAATTTATGTATTAAAATTCTCAAACTTCATAATTTACATGATTTACAAGCTAATTTAATAAATTCACAATTTACATGATGTACAAATTAATTACAATACCATAATTTACATTACAATTAATAACTAATTATAAATATATAAAATAACTTTTGTGAGCCCTATCTACATGCATTGCTGAGGAGGTGATAACTTGAACACTTCTGATACTTCTGCAGATCTGAACTCCAAAAATCTCAGTCAAAGTACCTGTGCGAGGAAACAAATCCATCACGCTAAGCATTGCTGCTTAGTGGTGCAATAATATAACAAGAAAATAATATATACAAATAAAGAAAGAATCAAGCATTTTAAATATTCAAGTATCAATTTGATTTAAAATGATATTTCTAGTATTAACTATCTTATATGCTAATTCGTTCCTCTTTGGAAGTACTGAGTTTATAGCCTTATAGTAATAATATTCAATATACATTTTATTCTAAGAGTATTGTATTTTAGGTCTCTCTACGATTCTGTAAATTGTATTTTTGTTATGTTTCTATTACTAATCATTTTTTTTTCTCATTTCATTCAATACTTTCTAATGTTTTTAATTACTAATGTTCTTAAATAATTTTAATAATTTACACTACCCAGGTAACCTACGACAGGCTGACTAAACTGGATAATGGGTTGTTGGCACTGGACATCGCGGTGCCTCAGGCCGTCATACCTTGGGACGCAGAACGTCAACCACGTATGCAGTCAATATGGCTAAAAAGCCATGATAACACATAATCGGGCATAAAAGCCATAAAAGCCATGAATGCAGGCATAAAGCCATGAGTGCGGGCATAAAGCCATGAATACAGGCATAAAGCCTTAGCAGTACTGCTAAAACAATACCCTATTGGCATGCCAATCTATCCAATCTGACACACGTGTCTAGGCAATACATGAGCACATAGCACCATTAAACGTTAATATATTTTTTTTTATTATTTCATTATTTCATGATAAATTTTAATTATAATTTATAACATTTCAATTCTATTCGTAACAGAAATATAAATTTTTAGAATACAATTTTGCTTAAATTATGCATTTATCATAATCTATACATTCATTTATTATATCATTTGTGTTGATCACAATTCACAACAATGGTTCTCATGTACCATTGTACTAAAAATATTCTTTTTGTTTCTCATATGGCATTAATTATGAAAGGTATTAATTTCTAGTTACAAAAGCGGCATAAGCCCTAGTGATAATTTTGCCTCATTTTCACATTTAACAGTCTGTATATATATAATTCAAGCTTTATATTCCCAGTTGTATTATGAATATATTATGAGGTCTAGAACTGAAAATTAAATTTTCCCTAGCAATGTAGTTGAGATACAAACTTATTTATGTATTAATTTTAATTTCTCTTTTTCCTCATGATGAGAACAAGTATTCATAATTCACCTTAATTCCTCTCATGTACCACTTATTGGGTAGGATATTATTATTGTTCTAATTATAATGAAACATAATTCCTCATGTTGACTTCATTTCATTTATACATTTGAAAATTCAGTTATGCTAATTACAATTTCATATTTCTAATTGTATTACTAATGTATCATGAATTCTATTTGTAAAGAACATATAAGCCCTAACTATATATTCCTCATGATTTAGGTGAATTACCATTCATATTTCAAGTAATCCATGAATATTTCATGGATTTCAAATTTAGCTAAATTTTCCTTAAATCCTAGTGTCACTCAAATTCACCATTCACAATTTACCTACCACATCCTATATTAATAACTACAATGGTTCTTATTGTTTGATTTTATACTTCACATAATTTAGTGGTTACTATTCATTTGACCATTTCCATTCAAAGGTTGACTTTTTGATTTATAATAAATTTGTTGAGCCTAAATTCACCTAGTTACCATATTTTGCATTTTATTTTTGTTGGCATTGATTGCCAAACTCAATTCCTAGCCTCCTAGGTTTTATTTCAATTTTTCAGAATTTGAGGTCCAAGTTTACTGTTCCATTGGACCTTACTACAGTAGAATTTTGACAAAACTTCCTTCATAAAAGTTGTTCCTTTATGTGTCTTTTTTAATTTCCTTTTTAAATCACTCCATTTTGAGTTTTTTAGCTCAAGTTATGATTTCAATACCATAACTGGCCAGATTGGTCTTGTCCAAAAATTTTGGGCAGAATTTGATTCTGCTAGATTTAGTGTCCTAACATGGACTAGCAATTTGAATTGGTTAGATTAAGAATTTGAGTTTATGTTATTCATGAAAGTTGTTTTAAATTTTCCAAGCTTTCTATTGATATAAAATTCTGGTCATTTGGATATTTCTACACTGAGTTATGGCCACTCTATTCATTTGGTCATTTTTACCAAGTCTAGAATTGATTACCTGGATTTGGCGGTCATCCTAGGTTTCTTGTCTTGGCAAGGTTTCTTCATCAAAGTTGTGCCATTATGTGTCTAGTTTCATGTCCAATTAGCCTTGTACTAATTGAACCTACACAACTCAAGTTATAGCTAGCCAAACTTGTGGGACTCACATCCAGCCTTGCAGGTCTTATGAGGTAGCATGCCCAACCTCAAATTCAAAGCCATAATTCACTTCAATTCCTAATCAAACATAGCCAAACGGTCACTAATTGACCATTAGGACTTCCATTCACCAACACATGAGCATAACCCTAACTCCATGCCTCAAACCTTAATTTTCAAATGTCCATTCATGCACATACATCAATTAAACATACTAATTCATTATCACTCTACATATACACTTCAAACACCACCTCTAATCCACTTTAATCCATCAAAATAATTAGAACTACTTCCTCCCATAAAGCTACCAAAATTTAAAGAGGCCTAAACATGCACATATTTATTCAATTTTCTCAATTTCCTAGCATAAATAATGTTACTAGCACAAAATTTAAAGAAAAAGAGAAGAAATAGGCACTAACCTTAACTTGAGCTATCTCAAACTTGTTAAGTCTTCTTAATTTCCCCTTCAAGTTACTGCCTAGAGGTAATCTAAGGTGTGAGGAGAAGTTTTAATGAAGAAAGGTTAGGGTTTTATGGTTGAAGTGAAGGAGAGAGAAAGCTCTTGTTGAGCAAAAATGGTGGAGAGTGTGAAAGGAGAAGAACGGCTGGGTTATGGGAGGAAAAAGGAGCATAATTTCTTTTTATTTTCAGCCCATTTAACTATTTTTAGATTGGTTTAATAAGGCTTAATTTAATTTGATTAGTGGAGGCTTTTTTAAATGACCTCATATATTAGTAGTATGCCCTAGAGCATATCATTTAGTATGTATCTTTTATATATTTTCTTAATAAAAGGCGTTTTCACTTTTTTGTTTACATAGCATATTTATGTGTAATAGAAAAGGTACATTGATATTTTGTTAGAAATATTATTCTTAAGTTGTTAAGAATATGAGTGACAGCATTTCTAGCACAAAGTATCATAAATTGGTTCACAGTCGAGGATACTTCACAATAAGGACATGATTTATCCAGAAAGATTGTAATCATGTTTGTTCCCAAGTTATTTATATGAGATGTAAATAAGATGGGATGGTGAGTCTCATGCCATATAACAAACATGATAGGCACTTATACATGATAAGTAGGTCGAACTAGTGACATTTATGACAAGCACATGGAGTTTACTCTTGTCAATGTATTATCATAAATCATATTAGTGCATATAATCTTTAGACCTGAGATAGCACAGTTATCTTGTATATAGGTAGTTTGAGTTTGATACTGCTTTCATACTCATACTGTGTATGGGTATATGGGCATGTGTTGGCACCTACAAGTTATATATGGAGGTAGGTGTTGATCAAGATGGAATCTGTTACCCTAAGTAAATAGGGATAAAATCCTATGTTCATTTAATTGTTCTTGATGTTTCAAGTTCCTGGCCCGGATAGATAGATTTAATAAGAAAAGAGTTTCTAATGAGAAAATCTTTTTAATCAAGAACTGGAATTAAAATAGAACATAATATTCATAGCAAATGGGGTTTGACATAAACCATGACTCCAACTCGAATTGGGATTTTATAACAGAGAGATTCTAGTGCATGGTAACATATGATTATAGGTTCATTTAAGGTAAACCTTATTACTGATTGGGTGGCTATGGCATACTATGCTAGGTATTAACTATAGTCTATGAGCTACATAAAATGATTTAGAGAAATCATTTATGGTAAGAAAGAGTTCTGATAATATTAAGAGTTGATATCATGTCTCATTGCCAATTGAGCCTAGTAAGTCACACACATACACAAGTAATCACCAAATTAAATATGATTTAATTAATTAATTAAGGAGTCTATGTAACACCCTCACTGTAGCAATTCCGCACATTCTACTGTTCCGGTAATCGGTGTCAGTCTAGATAGCTAGAACACCTGGAATAATATTTAAACTAAAGTGAGGAGCTATGATTAACTCAAATATTAATAAGAAAAATTTAGAAAAAGTTTTGGAAATAAATACAACCAAGTTAAATGAGCTGGTGCCCTAGCGATGGGTAACCTAGTGAGAAGTTGTGGTCTTCGCAGCTAGGAGGCCTAAACCCGAGAAAAAATTCATGAAATAATTTTTGGGACTCCAGAGAAGAGTCATTGAGGTTTTTATGACATTAGAATGCCAAGAAAATGCTTAGAAAAATATTTCAATCGGTATAGACAATTTTAGTCTGTTAAGTCGAACGGAGGGCATTTTGGTCATTTCGTCTTCAGAGATGATTTTTGGCTGACTTGTCCAGTTAAGTAAATAATTATTATGATAAAATGTGAATAAATATTGCTAAAAATTGAATTGAAAATGAGTAGAAAAGAAAAGAAAAAGAAAATGAATTAAATGGGAAATATGACATCACATGATGTCATTAAGAAGGCCTCCACCAATCACAACTCAACAAGTCAATTAAAAAGAGATAAAATGGGGAAAAAAATGAAAACAAATTCTACCATTCATCTCCTTCTTTAGCTGCTTCTCCCTTTTCTCTCCTTTCACCATTGTTATTCCAAACTTCTCACTAGAAATTCTCTTGAAAAATCACCATAAAACCTCATCCTCTCTTCACAAAAAATTTCTCTTACCCCTAGAGCTAGACTTGGGCAGTCATTAGAAAAGGAGAAAGTGAAGGAAAATGAAGGGTAGAAATTCATCCAAGAGGTTAGTGCTGATTTTCTTGCTTCCACTCTTTTTTAAGCATGAATATAAGTTAAGTTAAGTTGAAAATTTAGTGAAAAATGAATTAAAGATGCATAAACTTGCCCCATGAAATTTTGACAGCCTTAGGGTACTTAGGGTTTCATCAATTTGATTGCATAATAGTTATGTATGGCTGCCATTGAACATGATTTTGGTGTTTTAAATTCATGGATTGTATGTATATAGAGAATTGAAATTGTTGGAGTTAGGGTTTGGGCACCAAAATTTGGATTTTGTTTATGTATTGGTGAAAAGAGGTTGTGATGGTCAATTAGTGACCATTTGGTCATGTTTGAGTCAGAAATTGAGTGCATGGTACTAAGGGAATTGAGGTTATGTATGTTGTCCAGTGTGCACTGCAGATTTGGATGTGAGTCCAGCATGTTTGGGCAGCTGTAACTTGAGTTGTGTAGGTTCAATTGGTGTAAGGCCAATTGGACATGAAATTGGACACATAATGGCACAACTTTAATGAAGAAAATTGTCCCAGAAAACCAACCTAAGTGGCTCTAAAAATTGACCTTATCCTGGTGACCAATATGCAGTCCCTGGAAAATGACTAAATGAACAGTATTTATTCATTTGGTCATAACTCAGTGTAGAAAGGTCCAATTGACCTAAAATTTTACCAGCAGAAAGCTGAGACATAGTCTACAACTTTTATGAAGAACACTAATCCAAATTCTGATCATAACCTAGTCAAATTGCCAACCAAACTTAGGTTACCAAATGTGGCAAAACTTTGCCCAGAAATTCTGGATACAGGTCAATTCGGCCAGTTATGGTAAAATGACCATAACTTGAGTTACAAAACTCCAAATGGAGTGATTCAAAAAAATAAATGTATCTAGACACAATAAGAAACAACTTTCATGAAGACAATTTTACCAAATTCCTACTGTACAAATGACCAATCGAACATTAAACTTAGTGCTTGAAATCTTAAAATTGTGAATAACTAACACTAAGCTTTGAAATAGTATTGGCAACCAATACCAAACTTTAGAATGGAAATTGTGGTATCTTGGTGAACATAGGTTTAATAAATTCATTATGTATTAAAAAGTCAACAATTTAAGTGAATAGTAATTGAATAGTAATATAAAGACACAAAGTGTAAGAACTATATTGTTAAAGAGAAATTAAGGCCATAAATTTGAAATCCATGAAATGTTCATGGATTGCTTGAAACATGAAAAGTAAGTCACCTAATTAATGTGAATAGTTAGTTAGGGTTTATATGCCCATCACAAATAGAATTCATAAAATGTATAAATGAGAAAGGAAAAAATATTTTGAATACAATAGTACATGTGAACCATTGTTTTGAATAGTGATCAATATGAATAACATAATGAATGAATAAATGAACCATGTTAATGTATGAATGAGACATTAGTTCTCATTATTGTAGAAAGGAAAGTACTACGAAAGGGTATTGTTTTAGCAGTACTACGAAAGGCTTTATGCCTGTATTCAAGGCTTTATGCCCGTATTCATGGCTTTTATGCTCGATTATGTGTTATCATCGCTTTTGTAGCCATATTGACTGCATACGTGGTTGACGTTCTGCGTCCCATGCTATGACAGCCCAAGGCACCATGGTGTCCAGTGCTAATGACCCGTTATAGGTTACTTGGGAAATCTAATTTATTAAAATAGGTTACGAATATTAGCAATTAAAAATGCTAGAAAGCAAATAAATGAGTATGAAGTTCTGAAATAAATTAGATTAGCAACAAAAATTTGTTTCTTAGAATGGTCTGAAGTAAATGAAATTAGTTCTAAAAAAATTTTAAATATTATGAAATGATTGTAAACAACTTAGAAAGTATCAAAGAAGTGATAAAAAGACTAGTAGGAGAATTATAACTTAATAATATTACAAATGTGACATACATAAGAATACAAGTATAAGTTTAAATTTTAGATTAATCGTATTTGATACATCATTAATGCAAATTTCTAAACTGAGCACCTCCAAAAAAGAACATGGCAGGATAGAGGACAGTTAATATTAGAAACTAAACTAATTATAAATCTAAATTATTCGAACTATGTTTTATTTCTACCTTCATTTGTATATTATTTTTTTGCTATATTATTGCACCACTAAGCAGCAATGCTTAGCGTGATGGATTTGTTTCCTCGCGCAGGTACTAAAGTTAAAGCCCAGTGAATACTAAATAGAGATTTTGGAGTCTAATCTGCAGAGTGTTCAAGGTTGTCACCTCCTCAGCAATGCATGTAGATAGGGCCCATATAGATCATATTATGTATTTTGTATATTATAATTAGTTATTATTTGTAATGTAAACTATGAATTATATATTGAAATATAGATTATAGAGCTGTAAATAATTTGTAGATCATGTAAATTATGAAAATATGTAATTATTTTGTAAATTATGTAAATTAAGGAAATTTGAAAATTTTGCTTATGTAATTTGAAAATGTTTACATATGAATTGAATATGAATAGATTAGTACAAATGAGTATGTGAATAACAAGAATTGAATGTGAGATGAATATGATGAGCATGAATGATATTTTTATTGTAAAATATTATTGAAAATTTCAAGCAGGTGAATAGTGAAATACGTCAACTAATAATAAAATAGAGAAAACTCTGCTGGTTTCTTCATAGAAAAATAATTGATATTAAAATATAACGAGATCAAATTATTAAAGCAATAAAGTAAGATAAGATAGGGTGCTCCGGCACCGAATGTAGCACACTTACACTGTAGTCGGGTGAGGGGTGTTACAGTATAATTGATTAATTAAATAGGTTTAGTTTGCAATTAGATTGCGAAGTCCCTAGCATGGCTTGAAACTAAATCTAGGTTATTAGATGTATAGTATAAGTTAAATTTGTATTTAAAGTGTTTAAATATAAATTTAATTATGAGAAATTAATTAATAAAGATTAATTAATTAATTTATATTTGATATAAATTGATTAGAGGAAGAGAAATAATTTTTTTGGGTTGAGAACTCAAAATTAAGACACAGGGGTATTTTGGTCATTTCACAGGGTGACATGTAGCACCATGAGATGGTGACACATAGCACTACACATAAGCTTGCCATATGTCTTTTAATCATGTAAGATGATCAAAGTCAAGATTAAATATAGGTTTGACACTTGGCACAATGTGATTGGGTCAATTAAACCTAGAGCCAATCAGAAGGTGACATGTGGCAAGGATTTTAAGTGGTGACCTAGCTATATAATGTGTTGTTATGAAAGAGTAAAAACATAAGCTGCTGTTCTTCTTTGGTGTTTGACCCAAAGGAGCCTCTCCTCTCTTCTTCTTCATCTCTCAACAATTCAAAGAGATTAGCCAATAATCTCTCGAATTAAAAATACTAGAAATCGTTTCTAGTGTCCTGTTTACATCTGTAATCTCTTAAAAGGAAAAACTTGATTTTCTAATTGATTGGGAAAGCTTTAGAATCTGTTCAAGGGCTTCCATTGGTAATCTTGGTGTGGACAAGCTAGAGGACAACATCTGGTGTCCTAGGCGCATCCCAAAGTTGTAACACACACTGCAGTGCATCAAAAAGGTTAGTGCACTTGTTCTTGATCTAATCTAGGGTTCTAAAGAATTAATCTATTAATTCTAAAATCTTAAATGGAAAATGTAGATCCAAAAATATATTAAAAGAGTTTTAATATGTTGTTTATCATTGAAATGAATTAGATAAAAATGAATCTTGTATGATGCATGTGACCCTAGATGAAAAATTTTAAATTTGAATGATCTAAACTTGTGTTTTTCATGCTTTCGCTCCTTCAATTGGTATCAGAGCCACTATATTTGCCATTTAGATTGTTGATTATATGATTTAATTGTGTGGTTTGATCATGAGATGATAGATCCATTGCTGGTTGCAAAGGAAAGGTGGCGGCATAGTGGTGAACACCAATGGTGCGCACACTTTGTGGTCTCCAATGGTGTGCGCAAGGTTTGGGTTTTTAAATCTGCAATTGTTGTATGATCTAAGGTTCATCCTATGACTAATTAAAATGTTTAATTAGGTTTTTTAATCACACAATTAAATTTTGATTGAAATCTGAATTTTAAAAGTTGTTTGAATGTGATTCAAATCTGAATTTTTAAACTTGTTTGAATGTGATTCAAATCTGAATTTTTAAGTTGAATATGAGATATTCAATTTATTTTAAGTATGTATGTTTTTTTTAATTGTTAAATAGTGATATGCATGATGTATGAACATGGACTATAAAAGACCAATGTAATTAGATTTATTTCTTTTATGTTTCTTTGGGTTGTAAATTAATTAATTTATTTTAATTTATTTTGGGCATGTATTATTAAGGTTGTAATAATTTTTGGGTTGTAATTTCATTTATTTAGTTTTTGTAAATTTGCCTTGGTATGCCAAGGATTATTATGTAATTGGATTGCAAGAAGAACAAGGAGGTAAAGAGCATTGGTGGGACCAGTGGGAGGAATTCAAGATCAAGTGTTGATTATGTACTTCTTCAGCAACTCTTGTAATATGAATGAATGAAATGCACCTAGGAATGCCCTGATTCAATTCTTGGTGGCTCAGAATTGAATCCCTTAGAAATTCTATGATCATACCATATTTATTATCCATGAATGCATGAGATGTATTGGAATGTATGCAAGTAATGATATATGCATGCTAATTGCATAATGTGCAAAGTGAGACCTTAAATATGGGTCCAAAATCTTCCAAACAAATGATTAAGTTGGAAATGGTATAGTTAAAGTAATTATAATATGGGACCTCCATGGAGGCAATTATTTTAAGAAATTTTTAATACTTGCATAAGATGCAATTAATTTAAGAGATTTTCTTAAGAATAATTGTTAAGCATGAGATGTTGTAAATATGTAAATGGTTTGGTGGCCAATATTGGATGTATCTGAGGACATTAAAATTATTTGCATAGTTACTGGCTCAATGGGATCAACTTAACTAATGCAAGATAAGTCAATAATGGATGTACCTGAGATTTTGAGCATTAGGGGCTAGGTAAAGGATTGAACCTCACATGAGATGTGATGGGCAAGGAGTTTCTCACTTCTAGTTTATTGTAATTCCAATAATGAATGTACCTGAGGATGATCAATAGAATTATAAGAATTCAATCACCCACTAGAAATCCATCCAACTCGGATTTTTGTTTTCTACTTTGGAAGTGTAAGATTCGCTAAGCTAGTGGGAGGACCAATTTGATTAAAAGACCATAATCATTTTGGTTAATTACATGATACATTTACTAATTAATCTGGTTATTTTCTGCAGTTAAATTTCTAATAATAATAAGCACAGAACAACCACCACCATCCAATATCCTTGCAAGCATACTTGATCACAATAGATTGACAGGATCTAATCTATCTGATTGGCTAAGAAATTTGAAACTTGTCCTGAACCTTGAATATATAGGATATGTTCTAGACTCAAATGTTCCTGGTCCCTTACCTCCAGAGGCCACTCAAGAGGAACATGAAACTTTGGACAAGTGGAAGTAGCATGATATGAGAGCCAAGTGTTACATGCTTGCTTCTATGAGTAATGAGTTACAAAAGCAGCATGAAAACATGCAGAGTGCGAGTGAGATCCTTCTTCACCTTCAAGAGTTGTATGGTGAGCACAACAGGAATGCTAGGTATGAGATATTTAGACAGCTATTCTGCATGAGGATGTTTGAGGGACAGAATGTTTGGGATCATGTCCATAAGATGATTCGGCTGATTGAGCAGCTGGAACATCTTAACTTTAACATGGATTTCCAATTGCAAATGGATTTAATCCTTCTATCCCTTTCTGAGTGATTTGGAAATTTTGTGATAAATTTCCATATGACTAAATAGGAATGCACCTTGGCTGGTTTACTCAATATGCTGGTTATTGCTCAAAAGAATATGCCGAGCAATAAAGGAAAAGAGATAGCTTTGATTGCATCTTCTTCTGCTGGAAAGTCCAACAAGAAGAAGGGCAATAAGAAAAAGAAACCTCAAATTCCTGGTCCTTTCAAGAAGATAGCTAAATAGAAAGAGAAGGCTAAAACTGATGAAGGCAAAGGAAAGTGTTTCCATTGCCAGAAGGATGGGCATAGGAATAGGAACTGCCCAGAGTATAGCGAGTTAGTAGCAGCTTGCACTAACGAGATATTAGATTCCAGGCTGGCAAAAACTCAACTGTTGAAGCTTTAGCCATAGGATCTAAATCTTTATACATGTGTAGACATGTTTTGTATTTAAATAAGGTTATGTATGTACCTGATACTTTTTAAGAACATCATTTCTATATCTATTTTGACTAGAGATGGTTATGAACTTCAGTTCATAAATGATGTATGCAATATTTATTTTGGAAATAAATATGTTGGTTCGAGTTATATGCATGATAAACTTTATTATCTAGATAATAATATTAAATACAAATCTAATGCAAGAAATCTAAAAGAATGCAATGCCATGATAAAAATCAACTAAGTTCAAAATATATTTGGCACTTAAGGTTAGGTCATGTTGCAGAAGATAGGATTGCAAAGTTGGGAAAAATGAGGATTTTATCCTCATTGGGCTCTGAGCCTATTCCAACTTATGAATCTTGCCTTCAAGGCAAAATGGCTAGATCACCCTTTGTTGGACAAGGACTAAGAGCTGAAAAATATTTTGAATCTTATACATAGTGATGTATGTAGTCCATTTAAGAAAATGGCTAGAGATGGTTTTCATTACTTAATTACCTTTACTGATGACAAATCAAGGTTTGGGTATTTGTATTTGATGAAATACAAGCATTAATCCTTTGAAAAGTTCAAAGAATTTAAATCTGAAGTTGAAAATCAAACAGGAAAAAGTATTAAAGCTCTTCGATCAAATCGTGGAAATGAATACTTGAGTACTGAATTTGATGTTGAGAGAGCATGGCAATGTATCCTAGCTGACTCCTCCAGGAACACCACAGCTAAATGGTGTATTTGAAAAGAGAAATCGTACCCTATTGGATATGGTACGTAGTATGATGAGCTATACTGATATGCCAATCTCCTTTTAGGGATTTGCATTAGAATCAGCGTTGTATATTCTGAATAGGATTCCATCAAAATCAGTATCTTTCACACCTTATAAGATATGGCATGGAAGAAAACAAAGTCTTAAGCATGTTAAGATTTGGGGTTGTCCAGCTTATATCAAAAAGCTAAACACTGATAAATTGGAAACCAGATCAGAAAAGGGTCGATTTGTTGAATATCCAAATGATAGTTTTGGATATTATTTTATTTACCTACATCACAAAAGGTTGTGGTAAGTAGAGATGCCACATTTCTTGAACAATAGTTTGTTCAAGAAGGAGACAAAGAAAGTCAAATAGAGTTAGAATTGAAGAATTTTGACCAACCAACAGATCAAATGGATATAGATCCATCCAGTCAACCTACACCTATTGATGAAACACATATAGCTGTTCCTCATAGAACAACCAGGGTATCTCACCCACCAGTGGGATATAGTTTCCTTAATGAAGAACAACAAGAGTTGTCTACTCATGAAGAAGTTGATCATGCAGATGATCCACTTACCTATGAAGATGCTATATCAGATATAGACTCTTCAAAATGGATTGATGATATGAAATCAGAGATTGATTTCATGTATAAGAATCAAGTTTGGGATCTTGTTGACCCACCTAAAGGTATTGTACCTATAAGAAACAAATGGGTTTTCAAGAAGAAAATTGGTTCTGATGGAAAAGTAGAGACCTATAAAGCAAGGCTAGTAGCGATAGGGTTTTGCCAAAGGCAAGGAATCGACTATGAGGAGACTTTCTAGCCTGTTGCCATGCTTAAATCAATTAAGATTCTATTAGCAATAGCTGCATACTATGATTATGAGATTTGGCATATGGATGTCAGCACAGCTTTTCTCATTGGATACACTGAAGAAAATATTTTCATGGAACAACTTAGGGGTTTTGAAATCCCAAGATGATTCCAAAGTGCGCAAGCTAAAGCGATCCATTTATGGGTTGAAACAAGCTTCGAGGAGTTAGAACATCCGTTTTGATAAAGCTATTAAGTCATTTGGTTTTATCAAAATTGAGGATAAGCCATGTATATATAAGAAGGTTAGTGATAATGCTATCACTTTCCTTGTCTTATATGTGGATGACATTTTATTGATGGGTAATGACACAGGTGTGTTAACCACTGTAAAGGTATGGTAGTCAAATACATTCTCTATGAAAGACTTAGGGGAGGCAACCTATATTCTTGGGATTCGCATCTATAGAGATAGAGCAAAAAGAATAATTGGTTTATTCCAAAGTCTATACTTGGAAAAGGTGTTAAAGAGGTTTAACATGCTTGATTCCAAGAGAGGATTGTTACTAGTGAGACATGGTATCCACCTTTCTAAAGAGATGTCTCCAAAGACACCTGAAGAAAGAGATAAAATGGCTTGGATTCCATATGCTTCAGTTATTGAAAGTTTGATGTATGCAATGTTGTGTACTAGGCCGGATATCGCATATTCTATTAGTTTGACTAGCAGCTACCAATCCAATCAAGGTTTGAAACACTGGATAGTTGTCAAGAATATTCTTAAGTACTGAAGAAGAACTATGGATTTATTCTTGATATATGGAGGTGGTGACTTACAATTGGATGGTTATATTGATTCTGATTTCGAATCAGATATCGATGATAGAAAGTCTACCTCTGGGTTTGTGTTCATTTGTAATGGAGGTGCAATCAGTTGGAAGAGTTCCAAACAGATTACGACTGCTGGTTCCACTATAGAGGCTGAGTATATTGCTGCATCAGATGCTACAAAAGAAGCTGTTTGGATATAAGGAACCCCGGTCTCACTAGAAATCCAAACACATAGAAAAGCGCTACCACATTATCAGAGAGATAGTTGGTCAAGGCGATATAGCCATGCAGAAAATAGCATCAGCTGAAAAATCAAGCTGATCCATTCACTAAGTCTTTGTCACAAGCACAGTTAGACTAACATCTTGAAAAGATGGGTCTAAGGTATTGTAATGAATGGCTCTAGTGCTAGTGGGAGATTGTTAGTAGTATGCCCTATAGCATATCATTTAGTATTTGTATTGTATATATTTTATTAATAAAAGACATTTTCACTTTTCTATTTACATAATATATTTATGTGTAATAGAAAAAGGTCCATTGATATTTTATTAGAAATATTATTCTTAAGTTGTTAAGAATATGAGTGACAGTATTTCTAGCACAAAGTATCATAAATTGGTTCACAATCGAGGATACTTCACAATAAGGACATGACTTATTCAGAAAGATTGTAATCATGTTTGTTCCCAAGTTATTTATATGGGATATAAATAAGATGAAATGGTGAGTCTCATGCCATATAACAAATATGATAGGCACTTATACATGATAAGTAGGTTGAACTAGTGACATTTATGACAAGCACATAGAGTTTACTATTGTCAATGTATTGTCATAAATCATATTAGTGCATATAATCTTTAGACCTGAGATAGCACAGTTATCTTGTATATAGGTGGTTTAAGTTTGATACTGCTTTCATACTTGTACTGTGTATGGGTATGTGGGCATGTGTTGGCTCCTACTAGTTATATATGGAGGCAGGTGTTGATCAAGATGGAATCTGTTACCCTAAGTAAATAGGGATAAAATCCTATGTTCATTTAATTGTTCTTGATGTTTTAAGTTCTTGGCTAGGACAGATAAATTTAATCAGAAAAGAGTTTATGATGAGAAAATCTTTTCAATCAAGAACTGGAATTAAAAGAAAACATAATATTCATAGTAAATGGGGTTTGACATAAACCATGACTCCAGCTCGAATTGGGAATTTGTAACAGAGAGATTCCAGTGCATGGTAACATATGATTATAGGTTCATTTAAGGTAAACCTTATTATTGATTGGGTGGCTATGGCATGCTATGCTAGGTGTTAACCATGGTCTATGAGCTGCATAAAATGATTTAGGGAAATCATTTATGATATGAAAGAGTTCTGATGATATTAAGAGTTGATATCATGTCTCATTGCTAATTAGAGATAAGCCTAGTAAGTCACACACATACACAAGTAATCACCAAATTAAATATGATTTAATTAATTAATTAAAGAGTCTAATTGATTAATTAAATAGGTTTGGTTTGCAATTAGATTTTAAAGTCCCTAGCATGGCTTGAAACCAAATCTAGGTTATTGGATATATGTATAAGTTAAATTTATATTTAATGTGTATAAATATGAATTTAATTATGAGAAATTAATTAACAAAGATTAATTAATTAATTAATTTATATTTGGTATAAATTGATTACAAGAAGAGAAAAAATTATTTTGGGTTAAGAACTCAAAATTAAGACACAAGGGTATTTTGGTCATTTCACAGGGTGACATGTGACGCCATGAGATGGTGACACATGGCACTACACATAAGCTTGCCATATGCCTTTTAATCATGTAAGATGATCAAAGTCAAGATTAAATATAGGTTTGACACTTGGCACAATGTGATTGGGTCAATTAAACCTAGAGCCAATCAGAAGGTGACATGTGGCAAGGGTTTTAAGTGGTGACCTAGCTATATAATGTGTTGTTATGAAAGAGTAAAAACATAAACTGTTGTTCTTCTTTGGTGCCGCCAGCCAAAGGAGCCTCTCCCTCTCTTCTTCTTCATCTCTCAACAGTTCAAAGAGATTAGCCAACAATCTCTCGAATTAAAAATACTGGAAATCGTTTCTAGTGTCCTATTTATATCTGTAATCTCTTAAAAGGAAAAACTTGATTTTCTAATTGATTGGGAAAGCTTTAGAATCTGTTCAAGGGCTGCCATTGGTGATCTTGGTGTGGACAAGCTAGAGGGACAATATCTGGTGTCCTAGGCACATCCCAAAGGTGCCAAACACACTGCAGTGCATCAAAAAGGTTGGTGCACTTGTTCTTGATCTAATCTAGGGTTCTAAAGAATTAATCTGTTAATTCTAAAATCTTAAATGGCAAATGTAGATCCAAAAATATATTAAAAGAGTTTTAATGTGCTGTTTATCATTGAAATCAAATAGATAAAAATGAATCTTGCATGATGCATGTGACCCTAGATGAAAAATTTTGAATTTCAATGATCTAAACTTGTGTTTTTTATGCTTCTGCTCCTTCATCATAATGATGTCATAATTCCATTTAACTCATTTTCTTTCATTTTCTTTTCTACTCATTTTCAATTTAATTTTTAGCAATATTTATTCATATTTTTTGTCATATAATTCACTTTCATAAATGGACAAGTTGCTCAAAAATCGTCTCTGAAGGCGAAATGACCAAAATACTCTCCATTTGGCTTAATAGACTAAAATTGTCTGTACTGATTTAAAAATTTTCCTAAGCATTTTCTTGGTATTCTAATGCCATCAAAAGCTCAATAACTCTTCTCTGGAGTCCCAAAAATTATTTCATGAATTTTTCCCCGGGTTTAGGGCTTCTAGCTGTGAAGACAGCAAGTTCCCGTTAAGGTTACCCATCGCTAGGGTACCAGCTCATTTAACTTCATTGTATTTTATTTCTTAAATTTTTCTAAATTTTTCCTTACCAACAGATATTGGTCACAGGAATAGTCGAATGCACGGACTAGCTAAAGTAAGGGTGTTACAGTTCCCATTGAGTGTCACACCCTACTCCTCTGTAAGGCATAACATGATCCCGTAGTATACCTAATGAATTACCAAAATTCGTCTACTGATAACCCATTAAATACACTATAAAAGATTTTAAACCTTTTCTTACTTCCTTTTACAGTGGTGAGCGCTATTTACAGGTGTTAAAAAAAATTTTTTTTTTAACTGAAGTGAAACTAGATAACACATTTGAAGTATTAATAATTTCTATAAAAATTTTGGCAGAGTGCCATCTGTATTTTGAATAAAACAGTTCTTCAAAAACCTGTAAAAAGCACTTCAAATATATTTCTCAGTCTCAAACTCCAACATCAAATCAACATAATAAGTTTCTCAACATTTGGCAACTCAAATCTATAATAATTTTTTTCCAGTGTTTTCAAAGGCTGAGATAAAAGAAATATATCACAATATTTACAAAGCAAAATAATTTACAATTTATTTTACAACTTCAATGTACAATTTTAATTTACAGCAGCTCAAAACCAAGAACACTATATATATACAAAATGCAAAATATGGTATACTTAATATACCCGATGATCTCTTAGTGTAGTATTAGTAGCCTAGTCTGCTGCCCTGTCAGTCTGTCTACCTGCGACAGCAATAAAAAGCTATCGCTGAGCCATTGTCTCAGTGGTGCACAACATTAACCAAATACAACTTTAAATCACAAATCATAAGTCATATAAATAGTAGATACTTAAAACCATAGTTAAATTCAAAGACAATGAATGTTAATAAGAATTTAAACTCCATTTCACAATATCACAATAAATATCAATAAATCATACACACACAGCTTAATCATGTTGCCAAAGTTCAATTCATCCCAAAAGTCGATGGCTAGTGAGGAATTCAATTCATCCCAAAAGCCGATGGCTAGTGAGGAATAACATAGCTAGCTAGCAATAATATGAGTACTCATTCTATTCGTCCTCAATAGGCACACACCTCAACACTTTAGCCAGAGAGGGAATTCAATTTATCCCACTAGATAAGCTAGCGAGGAATTCAATCAATATACATGATAGCTGTGGTTTCAAACCATTTACAATGCTTTTCAATCAATAAGTATCCATCAAATATTATTCAAACAATTTTTCATAGTTTAAAACAATGATATACAAATAGTCATAATTATTTCAATTGAAAATTCAAAAGAAATAACTGTTGTGCATAAACCTCTAATAACTGTCTCTTGGCCCTGACTCAGGGTTTCCTTCCCCTTCCCTGAGTCTTTGCTAACTAAAACACACAATTTGAAGTGTTTTAGTACTCATTTAAACTGTCTCTAATAATAAAGCTTAATAATTAACTTATTGAATTCTATTATTTCCTTAGTCAACCTAAGATGTTGACCCTCGATGCACTCTAGGTGAATTAGGTTTTAATATTACCAATATGTCACATTTGTAGCCTTCTAGTATTGGTACATGTTACCAAATTCATTTTCATGTATATTGCATTTTATTGCAATTTATCAGATTTCGGTATGCTAATTTGACCTAGCCGGATAACCTAGTTCCCTCGGTTTCGGGTTTTGGTCCAAACTACAAATTTGTAGGTCTATGTCTTATTGCACGCAGGGCAAAATTTTAGGTCATTCTGAGTTGTGTAGACCAAGTTATGGTCAATTTACCAATGCTGGACAGAATGTATCAAAATGGTTACTTTAGGTTATTTTTAGGTCACTTTTGGTTCGGCCAGTTTTTGGACCTGAAATTATGCAAGATATTTGGCTTGGTTTTGGCCATTTCTGGGTTTTGGTGTCCTCATAGGAATTGTAGATATATGTCTCAACTATTCATGGTAAAAATTTCAGGTCAATTGGACCTGTTTTGAGTGAGTTATGGCGAAAATACTAACTGCTGCCCAAATAGTAAATTTTCAGGTTTCCAAAGCACTAATCTGGATTTGGTCATTTTTCAAGTCACCTTCTAAGCAAAATTTTGGTAAGCTTCCTTCATGAAAGTTGTCACATTTTGTGCCTATTTTCACCTCCAATTGGTCTCATACCAATTGGAGCCATGCACTTAAGGTTCTAAGCTAAAATATACACTACCCTATTGTACATTGTTCACCCTTTACCAATTACACATCCTATGCTTATCAAGTCACTCTTCCATGCCAATTCTGGTTTGTACCATAACATAAACACATTTAGCAACTCATTTTTGGTAATTTTGGCAGCTTATAACCATTCTCAATATGCACACTATAACCCAAAATTTTCCAAGTCTAATTACAATAATTAAACACATGAATGCACCTCATTTACATGTCCAAATTCAAACCTTAATACACACATACATGCTGCCATCCATAACAACCTAATTCAATAATATAATTCCATAAAACAAACCATGAAACAACACATTTTGATCTTTTTCATAAGGCTGCCACAAGTTTAAATCAAACATTTAAATCATCATTCAAACAACTATTTACATGCAAGTATAAACTGTTCTTATTGAAGTTCCATGGCTGCCAAAATTTACCTCTCCATTAACTCATTAAACTTCAAAAATCCTTCCACAAATCAACTACCCACAACACCCATTCAAAGTTTAATGAAACAAGAATTAAAAATACATACTTACCACTTTTGAAATTCTTCAAAACCTCACCAAAACTTAACTTTCTTGCTCCTAGTATGCTGCCCAAGGTGTAAGGACCAACTTTAGTGAAGGATAATGGAAGAAAATTGGCTTGGATCATGGTGAGAGAGAGCTTGTGTGACACCCCGTACCCGTGTACAGTATACCCGAGTAAGTAATGCCACACAATGTACCGGCACACTCTAATATACCTTAATTAATTTTTATCATAACTTTGAATATAACTTGTAAAATTATAACTCATTTAAGTCATTTATTGAAATCATAATTTATTTGAGGTTCCGAAAATTTTAAAGAAAATCCGGCAGAGTACCGGCTAAAAATGGAGAAAACAGTTCTTCGAAACCTATGAAAAACACTTCCAATAAACAAATTCATTCATTCTCAACTCCAATATCATCACAAAACTCAATATCAAGATCTCAACATTTCAATTTCAATTCTCATTCATCCATCACATGTGATGATCACATATAAATCACAAATAAACATTTACTTTTCCATTCACAAATACAATTTTCATAATTTACATAAACATCAATATACATTACACAAGTTTAATTTCATATGAGAAAATCAAAATTTAGTTACAAAATGTCAAAATGACACCTAGTGTCCTACCAATGCACTGCAGAAGTTGAGGTGACACGGACACTGAGCAGAACTGCAGGATAGACTCACCCAGTCTGCGGTCTACTGGGCTCACGATCTGTATCTCCAGTACCTACGCGTGGCAAAAGCAACGCGCTAAGCAATAATGCTTAGTGGTGCAATAATAAAATAAAAGAAAATAGCAAGAAAACAAATATGTAGTGAATGTGTATGATTCATTTGTTTAGTATGGGTATATACATTAATTCATTAACTTTGTTCACTTTCATTCATTTGGTTGCCCAAGTAACCTACACTAGGCATTGGATGGATAGCAATTAAGCGGCGATGGGTACCTAGTACCTCGGGCCGTCACCATCGATCACATATGCATCTCGGTGTGTGAGCAGCTAACAAGTCAGTAAATACATCGAGCACAAGGCCAAATCTCAATACAAGGTCGAATGGCTAAAAGCCATAAAATCACTGAGAATGGCATATTGCCATGTGCGATCGCTAATCGAACCTATTGGCATGCCAAACTATCCAAACCAATCATGTTAGGTATACTAGGGCATTTGAAACTTTTAAATTCTTCAATTTGTGCATTTCAAGTTTTGATGTCACTATTCACCTCATTGGTCAACAAAAATGTTGACTTGTGGATAGAAAATAGGTGTATTGGTTTTAACACCCCAAACATACCACATTTTGTATTTAAAACTTGTTGGAATTGATTGCCATTTCGATTTCTCAACTTAATTCTAAGAGGGCAGAAATTTCAGTTTTTGAGACCCAAATTTACTGTTCCATTGGGCCCTGTTGCGGTGGGAATTTGAGGAAATGACAAACATGAAAGTTGTTCCTTATTTTGTCTAGTTGAATTTCCTTTTTTGAATCACTTCATTTGGAGTTTTGTAGCTCTAGATATGGTCCAAAAACCACAGCTGGCTGGATTGCCAATCTGCAGAATTGACCATATCTCTGATAACATACTTGATAACTAGAGTCACTTGGTTGGATGGTTTCTGGCCATAATTTGGGGTAGGTTCCTTCATGAAAGTTGTTTTTCTATGTCTTAACTTGTTGCTGTAAAAATTTCAGGTCAATTGACCAAATTTACAGTGAGTTATGGCACTGTTCATTTGGTCATTCTGCAGAATCAGTTGCAGGGTATCCGGATTGGGGCCAAGTTTTGGTCCTCTTGCTTTGGTCTTTTGGGCGTGGTTTCTTCAGCAAAAATGTGCCATTATAAGCATAGTTTCATGTCCAATTGGCCAAACACAAATTGGACCAACACAACCCAAGTTATGGCAGTCCAAGTGGACTGAATTTTCAGTCCCTCTGCTGCTGTCCTAGGGCAGCCTACATCTTCACTTTGCAATCCTATTTTTCAATCCAAATTGTGCTCAACTTACCTAAAATAGTCACTAATTGACCATTAAAATGTTCTCTAACAATTTCCTAAGCCAAGTCAATCTTTCACTTCTCAAAACCCTAATGTCCAATTCAAATTACACATAAACCTTAATTAGCATACTAGTTCAACATCCATGCATATTCATAACTTAAACATCATTTCTAGCCACTCTAAGTTCATTAAAACAATCAAACTCATCCTTCCTTAGGGCTATCGAAAATTGAAGATACCCCAACATATATGATTTACTTCAAATTCTTACAATTTCTTGTCTTAAAATGATGCTCTAACAAGGATTAAAGGAGTGAGAGTGAAAGTATAGCACTAACCTTGAATAGGGCAGATTTTTTTCCAACTCAAAAATTCACTTTCCTTCACTTTCTAGGCTGCCAAAAGGTTGTTTAAGGTGTGGGTAAAATTTTAATGAAGAGAGGTTAGGGTTTTGTGGTGAAACAAAGGGAGAAATAAAGCTTGAGTTGCAAAATCAATGGAGGTTTGGCTAGCTTGGATTTCGGCTGGTTTGGGAGGAAGAAGAAGGTAGCTGCATTTTTGTTTATTTGGGTCTTCATTTAGTCTATTTTATTGGTTATTTAAATGGTAGTTTAAAGGTGATTGGTGGTGGCTTTTTAATGACATCACCTTATGTCATAATTAAGCCTTTTTCTTCATTTTCTTTTCTTTTCTTCACTACTCATTTCCAATTTAATTTCTAGTAATGTTTATTCATATTTTATGTCATATTAATTATTTACTCAACTGGACAAGTCGGCCAAAAATCACCTCCGAAGGCGAAATGAACAAAATGCCCTCCATTTGGCTTAACGGGTCAAAATTGTCTGTACCGATTGAAAAATTTTTCTAGGTATTTTCTTGGCATTCTAATGCCATGGGAACCTCAGTAACCCTTCTCTGGAGTCCCAAAAATTATTTTACAATTTTTGCCCCTAGTCTAGGGCTCCTCGTTGCGAGAACCGGAACTTCCCTCTGAGTTACCCCTCACTAGGGCACCGGCTCGTTTAACTTGGTTGTACTTTATTTCTAAAATTTTTACTAAATTTTTCTTATTAATATTTGAGTTAATTATGGTTCCTGACTTTAGTTTAAATATTTTTCCGGACGTTCTAGCTGTCCGGACCGACACCAGTCACCGTAACAGTTGAATGTACGGAGTTGCTACCGGGAGAGTGTTACAACTCTTCCCCTCTAATTTAAATTTCGTCCTCGAAATTTACCTGATGCAAACAGTTGAGGGAACTGTTGCCTCATCGTCTCTTCACTTTCCCAAGTTGCTTCCTCGGTGTTGTGGTGCCTCCAAAGCACTTTCACCAGGGGAATCTATTTGTTCCTCAATTCTTTCACTTCCCGAGCTAGGATCCGTAGAGGTTCTTCTTCATATGTCAAATCCGGCTGTATTTCAATTTCTTCCCTGGAGATGACATGTGAAGGGTCTGAGCGGTATCTTCTAAGCATGGACACGTGGAACACATTGTGGATCTTGTCCAGCTCTGGTGGTAAAGCTAGCCTGTAAGCTACTGGTCCCACACGTTCAATGACTTCATATGGGCCAATAAACCTAGGGCTCAACTTACGTTTCCTTCCAAACCTTAATACCTTCTTCCACGGTGACACCTTGAGGAACACTTTGTCGCCAACCCCATATTCTATTTCTTTTCTCTACAGGTCGGCATAAGATTTCTGTTTGTCCGAGGCAACCTTCAAGTTAACTTTGATTAGTTTCACTT
The DNA here is from genome assembly GCF_030052815.1 of Hevea brasiliensis. Classification (NCBI taxonomy): domain Eukaryota; kingdom Viridiplantae; phylum Streptophyta; class Magnoliopsida; order Malpighiales; family Euphorbiaceae; genus Hevea; species Hevea brasiliensis. Next base: position 67,037,516 of record NC_079499.1, on the reverse strand, counting down.
TCTCCTCAGTCTGTTTCACCAGGTCTGGCCCTACCAGTTTGTCTTCGCCCAATTCAGTCCAGCACACTGGAGTTCTACATTTCCACCCATATAGTGCTTCATATGGGGCCATTTGGATGCTAGCTTGGTAGCTATTGTTGTATGCAAATTCTGCCAGTGGGAGGTATCTATCCCAACTTCCCTCGAACTCAACGACACAACTCCTCAGCATATCCTCAAGGACCTGACATATATTTCATGTTATTGTTATCATTTCAGTTCAATATTTGTATTAATTCAATTGGTTCAATTGTTTACATGGATTACTCTTTCTGATTGCCCATCCGTCTGAGGATGGAAAGCTGTGCTGAAGTGGAGTTGTGTACCCAAGGACTCATGCAACTTCTTCCAAAATCTCGATGTGAACCTTGGGTCTCGATCAGATATGATGGAAAGTGGAATTCCATGCAGTCTAACTATCTCACTGATATACAATTCTGCTAACTTTTTCAGTGAGTAGTAAGTCCTAACTGGCAGAAAGTGTGCTGACTTGGTCAATCTATCCACTATTACCATGCTGCATCATGTTTCTTCCGGGTGAGAGGTAGACCACTTACAAAATCCATAGTGACCCGATCCCATTTCCATTCAGGTATGCGTATAGGCTGTAGCAAACCTGATGGAACTTGATGTTCTGCCTTGACTTGCTGACATGTCAAGTATTTAGTCACGTAGTCAGCTATGTCCTTCTTCATACCAGGCCACCAATATTGGAGCTTCAGATCATGATACATCTTTGTACTTCCTGGGTGCATAGCATATATACTGGTGTGTGCCTCTTTTAGAATATTGGCCTTCAATTCCCCATCATCTGGTACACACAGTCTTCCTTCGTAATACAGACACCCATCTGTTTTTACCTCATAGTCAGTTGCTTTTCCTTCTGGGATTTTGCTCATAATAGCCATAAACTTTTCATCTGCCTTTTGCCCATCTAAAATCTGCTGTAGCAGGTTTGGCCTCACTTGCAACTCAGCCAAAATAGCTCCATCTCGAATCAAAGATAGACGGGCATTCAATGATCTCAAAGCTGTGATGGACTTTCTGCTCAAAGCATCAGCAACTACATTTGCCTTCCCAGGATGGTAGTCAATCACACAATCATAATCCTTTAGGAACTCAATCCATCGCCTCTATCTAAGGTTGAGCTCCCTCTGAGTTGGCAAATATTTCAGGCTTTTGTGGTCTGTGTAAATGTAGCACTTTCACCATACAAGTAATGCCTCCATATCTTCAGTGCAAAGATAATTGCTGCAAGCTCTAGATCATGGGTAGGGTAATTCTGTTCATGTGGCCTTAGCTGCCTGGAAGCAAAAGCGACTACCTTTCCTTCTTGCATCAATACACACCCTAGCCCATTATGTGAGGCAACTGTAGACCAGAAAGTCTTTTCCTGACACTGGCTGTGTTAACACTGGTGCCTCTGTCAACATAGTCTTCAACTTCTCAAAACTGGTCTGGCACTTGTCATTCCAGTCAAATCTGACGTTTTTGTGTAACAATTTGGTCATTGGAGCAGCTATTAAGGAAAATCCCTTCACAAATCTTCTGTAATACCCAGCTAGCCCCAAGAAGCTTCTGACCTCAGTTGTATTCCTGGGAGGCTTCCATTCCATCACTGCTTCTATTTTCTTGGGATCCACCCTAATCCCATCGGCTGACACTATGTGTCCAAGGAATGCAATCTCATTTAACCAGAAGTCACACTTGGACAACTTAGCATACAGTTCCTTTTCTCTCAGGGTTTGCAGAACAATCCTCAAATGCTCATCATGTTCTTCCCTGGTCTTGGAATACACCAGAATATCATCAATAAAGACCACTACGAACCGATCTAGGTATGGATGGAAGATACGGTTCATAAGGTCCATGAACGCCGCTGGTGCATTTGTTAAGCCAAAGGGCATCACTAGAAACTCATAATGCCCATATCGTGTCCTGAATGCAGTCTTGGGCACATCTACATCCTTCACCCTCAATCGATGATACGATGCGAGATCAATCTTAGAAAATACTCCTGCTCCCTTCAGCTGATCAAACAGATCATCAATTCTAGGCAACGGATATTTGTTCTTCACAGTCACTTTATTCAACTGCCGGTAATCAATACAAAGCCTCAAAGTCCCATCCTTCTTTTTCACAAACAGCACTGGAGCTCCCCATGGTGACACACTGGGGCGTATGAACCCCTTATCAAGCAACTCTTGCAACTGAGTTTTCAACTCCCTCAATTCAGTGGGTGCCATCCTATAAGGAGCAATGGAAATAGGTGCTGTACCCGGCAGTGTCTCAATAGCAAATTCAACTTCCCTTTCTGGTGGCAAACCAGGCAATTCTTCAGGAAATACCTCTGGGAAGTCTCTCACTGTGGGTATATTACTCAGATTTGGCTTAGCCTTCCTAGTATCCACCAAATGTGCTAGGTAGGCTTCACAGCCTTTTCTCATCATCCTTCTTACAACTGTGGCTGAGATGACATTGGACAAGAAATCTGTCCTTTCACCCACAACTGTAATCTCATTACCCTCAGGAGTTTTCAGAGAAATTCTCTTCAATTTGCAATCAACTATTGCCTGATGACGTGACAACCAGTCCATTCCCAAAATCACGTCAAACTCGTGGAAGGACAACTCAATCAGGTCTGCCAAGAATTCATACCCCTGAATCCTTAACGGGCAACCCTTGTATACCTTGTTCACCACTACACTGTGACCCAATGGATTAGTGACTAGAATGTCTTGGTCACTCTCCCCTATTAGTATCCCCCTTTCTACGGGTAAGTTGATGCAAATGTAGGAATGAGTGGATCCTGGATCCACCAATGCATGCACAGGAGTATTGTAGAGGGAGAATGTACCCCTGATGACGTCCGGGGCATCTTGCTCCTCCTGAGCTCTCAGGGCATAATTTACGCGGGTGGTGCATTATCCGGCCTCTCTCCGGCTCGGATGCGAGCCTCGTGATGGTCCCACCGTGTCGAGACTTACAGATTTTCTACCTCTCTATGGTGCGGGGCAGTGCATGCGCTTGTGTTGGAGTAGCTGTAGTAGTTCTACGTGGGCAGTTCCTCAGCTGATGCTCTGTCGACCCACATCTTAAGCAGGCACCAGTTACTCTCCAACATTCCCCCTTGTGCCATTTCAGACAGTGCGGACATGCAGAAGATGTTGGGGCTGGTCCCCTGAACCCCATCCCTGGAGAGCTGCCCACAGATGGTGTGGACTGACCTCTCCTAGGGGTGAACTGTGGCCTGGGCCCCTGAGACTGACCCTGACCATGTGGCTGACCTGAACTCTGTGCAGGTGGACCTTTGAACCTCTTCCCAGATGCAGGAGCTGAACTAGACTGACCTGGGCCCCTCTTCTGCTGTCTATCCCTTCTGGTCTGCTCACTGATTCTCACTTTTTCAACCCTTATTGCAGCTTCCACTAACTTGCTAAATTCTGTGATTCCCAAGGCAGTGAGCTGGATCTTGATGTTATCATTTAGTCCCTCTTCAAATCTCTTACACCTTTCAACTTCATTAGGAACTATCTCCCTTCCATAGCGGCTTAATCGGACAAATTCCTTCTCATACTCGGCCACTGATAGCTGTCTCTGCCTCAGGTTAATGAACTCTCTTCTTCTCTCTTCCAGGTATACAGTACCCACATATTTCTTCTTGAACTCGGAGAGAAAGAAGTCCCAAGTTCTGACTTACGGCTGCACTTCACTGGACACAGTGTCCCACCATTCGTAGGCATCATCTTGCAACAAGGATACTGCAGCTTCTAGATTTTGCTCTGAGGTGCAGTGGAGTTGTTTTAAGACTCTGCCCGTTCTGTTCAACCAATTCTCGGCTGCAACAGAGTCATCTTCTCTCTTACCAAAAAAGTCCACTGCTCCAAACTTTCTTAGCCTTTCCAGGTGTGATTTCTGCTGTGGAGCTGGTGGTGGTGCTGGCATTACTCCGGCCATTTGTCTAAAGAAGTCGGCCATTTGTTGGAACATGGCCTGTGGAGGCTGAGCAGGCTCGGCTTGAGCTGGCGGAGCAGGTTCTCCCATGCCCCCAGTCTCCGCTGCTGCAGGTGGAGCATGACTCTCCACTTCCTCCTCGACTGCTCTTTGAGATGAAGGGTCCATATCCTATTCAAAATAAGAAAGACAAACAGATCTGCATTAGTGTCACCTCGACTCTTACAAATGCAATGCATGGTATGGACTCAATCTAGGACCAGAAACGCCTAAATCGTACTCTGATACCACTAAATGTGATACCCCGTACCCGTGTACAGTATACCCGAGTAAGTAATGCCACACGGTGTACCGGCACACTCTAAATATACCTTAATTAATTTTTATCATAACTTTGAATATAACTTGTAAAATTATAACTCATTTAAGTCATTTATTGAAATCATAATTTATTTGAGGTTCCGAAAATTTTAAAGAAAATCCGGCAGAGTACCGGCTAAAAATGGAGAAAACAGTTCTTTGGAACCTGTGAAAAACACTTCCAATAAACAAATTCATTCATTCTCAACTCCAATATCATCACAAAACTCAATATCAAGATCTCAACATTTCAATTTCAATTCTCATTCATCCATCACATGTGATGATCACATATAAATCACAAATAAACATTTACTTTTCCATTCACAAATACAATTTTCATAATTTACATAAACATCAATATACATTACACAAGTTTAATTTCATATGAGAAAATCAAAATTTACTTATAAAATGTCAAAATGACACCTAGTGTCCTACCAATGCACTGCAGAAGTTGAGGTGACACGGACACTGAGCAGAACTGCAGGATAGACTCACCCAGTCTGCAGTCTACTGGGCTCATGATCTGTATCTCCAGTACCTACGCGTGGCAAAAGCAACGCGCTAAGCAATAATGCTTAGTGGTGCAATAATAAAATAAAAGAAAATAGCAAGAAAACAAATATGTAGTGAATGTGTATGATTCATTTGTTTAGTATGGGTATATACATTAATTCATTAACTTTGTTCACTTTCATTCATTAGGTTGCCCAAGTAACCTACACTAGACGACTGGACTGGATAACGGGTAAACTGGCGCTGGGTACCTAGTACCTCGGGCCGTCACACCATCGGTCACATATGCATCTCCCGGTGTGCAACAGAACAGCTAACAAGCTGTAAATACATCAGGCACAAGGCCAAATCTCAATACAAGGTCAGAATGGCTAAAAGCCATAAAATCACAGAATGGCATATTGCCATGTGCAGTACTGCTAACTGAACCCTATTGGCATGCCAAACTATCCAAACCAATCATGTTAGGTATACTAGGGCATTTGAAACTTTTAAATTCTTCAATTTGTGCATTTCAAGTTTTGATGTCACTATTCACCTCATTGGTCAACAAAAATATTGACTTTTGGATAGAAAATAGGTGTATTGGTTTTAACACCCCAAACATACCACATTTTGTATTTAAAACTTGTTGGAATTGATTGCCATTTCCATTTCTCAACATAATTCTAAGAGGGCAGAAATTTCAGTTTTTGAAACCCAATTTTACTGTTCCATTGGGCCCCGTTGCAGTGGGAATTTGAGGAAATGACGAACATGAAAGTTGTTCCTTATTTTGTCTAGTTGAATTTCCCTTTTTGAATCACTTCATTTGGAGTTTTGTAGCTCTAGATATGGTCCAAAAACCACAGCTGGCCGGATTGCCAATCTGCAGAATTGACCATATCTACAGTGACATAAACAGTAACTAGAGTCACTTAGTTGGATGGGTTCTGGACATAATTTGAGGTAGGTTCCTTCATGAAAGTTGTTTGTCTATGTCTTAACTTGTTTCTGTAAAACTTTCAGGTCAATTGACCAAATCTACAGTGAGTTATGGCCAAATGAACAGTTACTGTTCATTTGGTCATTCTGCAGAATCAGTTGCAGGGTATCCGGATTGGGGCCAAGTTTTGGTCCTCTTGTTTGGTCTTTTGGGCGTGGTTTCTTCAGCAAAAATGTGCCATTATAAGCATAGTTTCATGTCCAATTGGCCAAACACCAATTGGACCAACATAGCCCAAGTTATGGCAGTCCAAGTGGACTAAATTTTCAGTCCCTCTGCTGCTGTCCTAGGGCAGCCTACATCTTCACTTTGCAATCCTATTTTTCAGTCCAAATTGTGCTCAACTTACCTAAAATAGTCACTAATTGACCATTAAAATGTTCTCTAACAATTTCCTAAGCCAAGTCAATCTTTCACTTCTCAAAACCCTAATGTCCAATTCAAATTACACATAAACCTTAATTAGCATACTAGTTCAACATCCATGCATATTCATAGCTTAAACATCATTTCTAGCCACTCTAAGTTCATTAAAACAATCAAACTCATCCTTCCTTAGGGCTGTCGAAAATTGAAGATACCCCAACATATATGATTTACTTCAAATTCTTACAATTTCTTGTCTTAAAATGATGCTCTAACAAGGATTAAAGGAGTGAGAGTGAAAGTATAGCACTAACCTTGAATAGGGCAGATTTTTTTCCAACTCAAAACTTCACTTTCCTTCACTTTCTAGGCTGCCAAAAGGTTGTTTAAGGTGTGGGGTAAAATTTTAATGAAGAGAGGTTAGGGTTTTGTGGTGAAACAAAGGGAGAAATAAAGCTTGAGTTGCAAAATCAATGGAGGTTTGGCTAGCTTGGATTTCGGCTGGTTTGGGAGGAAGAAGAAGGCAGCTGCATTTTTGTTTATTTGGGTCTTCATTTAGTCTATTTTATTGGTTATTTAAATGGTAGTTTAAAGGTGATTGGTGGTGGCTTTTTAATGACATCACCTTATGTCATAATTAAGCCTTTTTCTTCATTTTCTTTTCTTTTCTTCACTACTCATTTCCAATTTAATTTCTAGTAATGTTTATTCATATTTTATGTCATATTAATTATTTACTCAACTGGACAAGTCGGCCAAAAATTACCTCCAAAGGCGAAATGACCAAAATGCCCTCCATTTGGCTTAACGGGTCAAAATTGTCTATACCGATTGAAAAATTTTCTAGGTATTTTTTTGGTATTCTAATTCCATGGGAAGCTCAGTAACCCTTCTCTGGAGTTCCAAAAATTATTTTACAATTTTTCCCCCGGGTCTAGGGCTCCTCGTTGCGCGAACCGCAACTTCCCTCCCCTCACTAGGGCACCGGCTCGTTTAACTTGGTTGTACTTTATTTCTAAAATTTTTACTAATTTTTTCTTATTAATATTTGAGTTAATTATGGTTCCTGACTTTAGTTTAAATATTTTTCCGGACGTTCTAGCTGTCCGGACCGACACCGGTCACCAGAACAGTAGAATGTACGGAGTTACTACCGGGAGGGTGTTACAGCTTGGCCATGGACGCCCATGGATGAATTTGAGAGAAGAAAAGGATTCAGCTGGTTCTTATCTTTGAGGTTGAAGATGATAGTTTCAGTCCACTAATACTTAATATGGGTCCCTTAAGATGTCACTAGTGGAGCACTAACTTGGTTAAATAATTTATTAATCTTAATTTCCTTAATTTTGCTCATTTGCCACTAATCTTTTACTATTTATATAATGTATCTCCTTTTAATTTTTCATGACATTTTTAAAGTGTAATATCATTTATTTTTAATGGACATTTACGTCAAAAGGCAACTCGGGATGTCAAATGACCACAATGCCCCTATTCGGGTTGAATTCTCGATTTTTCGGTAATACCGAGTTTTGTCGTTTTCTCGATTTCTCATTTTTCTTTATACTAATTAATAAATTTTTCTTTGATATTTCTAATAACATTTATACGTCAATAGTTATTTATTTAAGTCTTAAAAATATTTTCTAGAGTTCTCCACGGTCCAGGGCTAGTCAAAGGTCCACGCCGCAACTTCCGGGTGCGGTCACCCATCGCTAGGGTTCTCGGCTTATTTAACTTGGTTACATTTCATTGCTATTATTTTTCCTTTGTTTTTCTTGTATTTTCTTTTCTTGTAGTTCATTATTTTATGTCTGCTTACCAATATTTAAGTGTAGTTCTAGGCATCCTAGCTGTCCGGACAACACTGGTCACTGGAACAATAGAATGCACTACCGAACATAGAGGTGTTACAATTCGCCCCCCTTAAAATAAATTTCATCTCGAAATTTTACCTGGCATCAGGCTCTGAACAGCTGTGGGTGTTGTCTCCTCATATCCTCTTCACGTTCCCAAGTAGCTTCCTGGCCTGAATGATGGTTCCACAGCACTTTAACCAGGTGTATCTGTTTATTCCTCAGCTGCTTCACCTCATATGCCAGAATTTCTATGGGTTCTTCCTCATATGAGAGGTCTGGATTTACTTCAATCTCTTCAACTGATAATACTTGAGATGGGTCAGATATGTACCTCCTTAACATGGACACATGGAAGACACTGTGTATCCTTTCTAGCTCTGGAGGTAATGCTAGCCGATATGCCAAAGGACCCACTCTTTCTAGAACCTCATATGGTCGGATGAAGCGAGAACTTAGTTTTCCCTTTTTGCCGAATCTCATAATCCTCTTCCAAGGAAAAACTTTGAGGAATACCTTATTGCCCACTGCATATTCAATATCTCTTCTCTTCAGATCAACATAGGACTTCTGATGGTCTGATGCAGCCTTGAGTCAATCTCTGATCAATTTGATCTTTTTCTCTGTCTGCTGAACAATTTTTGGCCCAATCATCTTCCTTTCACCTACTTCATCCCAACATAGGAGAGTTCTACACTTTCTGCCATACAAAGTTCATATGGAGGCATCCCAATGCTTGATTGGTAGCTGTTGTTATAAGAAAACTCAATCAAAGGCAAGTGTATATCCCAACTACCTTCAAACTCAATCAAACAAGCCCGCAGCATATCCTTCAATATCTGAATTACCCTTTTAGACTGGCCATCTGTCTGTGGGTGGAATGCTGTGCTTAAATTCAATCTAGTTCCTAGGGCTCTCTTTAGACTACCCCAGAATCTAGAAGTGAACTTAGGATCTCTGTCAGATACAATCAATACTGGCACTCCATGCAATTTTACAATCTCATATATGTACAATCTGGCCAATCTTTCCAGGCTATAGTCCATCCGAACTGGCAAAAAGTGAGTAGACTTGGTCAGTCTGTCAACTATAACCCATACTGCATCATGACTATTCTGCGTCCTCGAAAGTCCCATAACAAAATCCATAGTTATCCATTCCCATTTCCACTCTAGTACTGGAAATGGATGTAACAAACCAGTTGGAACTTGATGTTCTGCCTTTACTTACTGACAAGTTAGGCATTTGGAAACAAATTCAGCTATATTCCTCTTCATACCCATCCACCAGTAATGCTATTTCAGCCCTCTGTACATTTTAGTTCCCCCAGGGTGCATAGCAAAAGGAGACTCATGTGTTTCCTTCATAATGATCTGTTTCAATTCCACATTACTAGGAACGCACATTCTGCCCTGATGTAGTAATAAACCATAATCTCTCACAGAGAATTTAGGTTTTTTGCCCTGCTGTATTTCTTTCAGTAGCTTCTGATATTTTTCATCACTCTGAGCAGTCATTCTGATCTGATCAATCAACACTAGCTGTACATGCCATGCAACTACTATCTGTCCCTCATTATCAGCCTCTAAGCTGGCATGTTGTGCTTTCAACTCATGTACCATGGTCAAAGGAAAAACTTTGAGACTTGCCATAGTCTTGCGATTTAAGGCGTCAGCCACTACATTTGCTTTCCCTGGCTGATAGTCTATTAAGCAATCATAGTCTTTAATCATTTCTAACCATCTCCTCTGCCTCAAATTCAATCCCTTCTGGGTGCCCAAGTACTTCAAGCTCTTGTGATCTGTGTAAATGTAGCATTTCTCCCCATACAAATAGTGTCTCCAGATCTTCAGAGCAAAAACAATAGCTGCTAGCTCCAAATCATGTGTTGGGTAGTTCCCCTCATGCTGTTTCAGCTAGTGTGATGCATAAGCAATGACATTCCGATCTTGCATCAGTACACAGCCTAACCCATTGTGAGAAGCATCACTATAAACTGTGTACTCTTTACCCAGTGTAGGTAAAGTAAGGACTGGAGCTTCAGTCAAACACCTCTTCAACTCATCAAAACTCTGCTGACATTTATCTGTCCACTGAAATTTTACATCTTTCCGAAGCAGCTTGGTTAGTGGAAAAGATAACATAGAAAACCTTTTCACAAATCGACAGTAATATCTAGCTAAACCCAGAAAACTGCGAATTTCTATGATATTCCTGGGCGGCTTCCAATTAAGGATAACTTCTACCTTGCTGGAATCTACCTTGATCCCTTCAGCTGACACAACATGTCCTAAGAAGGAGATTTCTTTTAGCCAAAATTCACATTTCGACAATTTGACGTATAGCTGTTTCTTCCTTAAAGTCTACAGTACAATCTACAGATGTTTGTCATACTCCTCTGCATTCCTCGACTATATCAAAATATCATCAATAAACACCACCACAAACTAGTCGAGATATGGTCTGAAGATAGTGTTCATCAGATCCATAAAAGAAGCTGGAGCATTTGTTAACCCGAATGGCATTACCAGAAACTCATAGTGGCCATACCGAGTTACGAGCGCTTTTGGAATACTCTGCTCTTGCACTTTCAACTGATAATAACCAGATCGCAAATCAATTTTGGAGAATACAGCTGCACCCTTCAACTGATCAAACAGATCATTAATGCGAGGCAATGGATATCTGTTCTTTATTGTCACCTTATTCAATTGCCGGTAGTCAATACATAAGCGGAGAGTGCCATCTTTCTTCTTAACAAACAATACTGGCGCTCTCAAGGTGACACACTAGGGCGGATGAAGCCCTTTTCAAGTAGTTCTTGCAACTGTACCTTCAACTCCTTCAACTCTACTGGTGCCATTCTGTATGGTGTTATGGAGATTGGATCCACACCAGGCATAATATTAATTTCAAACTGCACCTCTCTTTCTAGAGGTAATCCTGGCAATTCATCAGGAAACACATCTAAAAAGTCATATGCTGTAGGGATGTCCCTCAATGCTGGACTCCCCACTTGGATGTCTACCACATGTGCCAAATATGCTTCACACCCCTTTCTGATCATTTTTCTGGCTAATGCAGCCGAAATGATTTTTATTGCAATAGCTGCCTCTCCCCATGTATTACCACATCACTGTACTGAGGAAGACCAAAAGTGACTGTCTTTAACCTACAGTCAATCATGGCGTGATGCTTGGCTAACCAATCCATGCCCAAGATGATATCATAATCTCTGAACGGCATTTCAATGAGATCAGATAGAAAAGTTTGTCCTTGGATCACCAAAGGATAATCCCTATACATTTTATTAATCCTGACCTCTTATCCTAACGGACTTGTTACTAGCATCTCAAAGTCCATCTTTGTACATGGAACAGCAATGCAATCAATGATGCTAGCACTCACATAAGAATGGGTAAAACCCGGATCAAATAATACAAACACATCTTGATTAAAAGTTGAAAAGGTACCAGCCACAATATCAGATGTCTCGGCCTCTTCTCTCTGTCTCATTGCATAGACTCTAACTAGAGCACTGCCTTGCTCTGATTGATTCATAGTGCCCTGACTGCCTGCTAGACTACCTCTACCCCTGCCTCTACCTCTACTAAGTGGTTGTGAACCTCTAGTGACAGGGCTCTGAACTGACCCTTCTGCAGTGGTAGGAGGTGGTCCAACTCTACGAGTACTGGTGCAGTCTTTGGCAAAGTGCCCTGTGCCTCCACAGTTATAACAAGCTCCAATAGCCTTGTAGCATACTCCACCATGATTTCTTCCACAAGTTTTACATTGGCGGCGAGGGTAGGAACTTCTGGTACTCTGCTGACCAGATAGAGGAGGTTTCTATCCTGAATATCTTCCCCTACCGGACTTCTTACCACCTCTGCTGTGTCCCCCATGGTTCTTTCTCTTTCCAGTAGGACCACTAGAACTCTGTTCTACTGACTTTCCCTCTTTTTCTGACTTCTCTGATTTCTTTTTCTCAGGGGCCGCTTCATATTTAATTCTTTCTAACTCTAATGCTTGAGAAATAAGTTCAGAGAAGTTAGTATGTTTGAATCCGACCACTTATAATCTGATACTAGGCTTCAAGCCAGTTTCAAACCTTTTACATCTCTCCCTGCTGGTAGCAAGTAGACTTACTGTATAATGGCTTAAGCGAAAAAATTCCCTTTCATATTTAGCCACCGATCTACTCCCCTGTTTCAGACTTAGGAACTCTTGTAGCTTCTGGTCCACATAAGCATCAGGGACATATTTTTGTCTGAACTCTCGTAGAAAATCATTCCATGTTAGCAATGAAGGTTCTACCAGACTATGGGAAATAGTTTTCCACCAATCATATGCATCCCCCTATAGCAGAGATATTGAATATTCAAACCTGAGCTCCTCTGTACAATGTAGCTTCTTGAACACCCTATCCATTCTCTCTAACCACTGATCTGCTTCTAGAGGATCTACTGTCCCCTTGAACTTAGTAGCCCCATATTTCATTAATTTGTCATACTACCTAGCAAAAGACTGTGGTTGTACCACCAGTGTCTATAGTGGGACTTGAGTAGGCGTGTTTCCAGCCATTTGTTGGAACATTACAGCCATCTGCTGAGCGAACTGAGCAGGAAACTGCGGTACTAAGGGGGCTAGTGTGGCTGATCCATTGACATTGTGTAGGGCTGGGGCATCCCCTTGTACCTCAGCCTCTATTGATTGATCCACTGAACAATCACCCTCTTCCATAGTCAATTCGAGGATTTTAGACCTCCTGAACAGATAACACAAGGAGATTTCCTCCCGTTAGTGTATATTTATAATGTAATGTACTGTATGTATCAAACAATGACATTGAGCATTTGTACTATGAAGAAAGAATATTCAAATCACAGGTGAAAACATAATTTAAAAACTAGCTTTGATACCACTAAAACATGTCACACCCTACTCCTCTGTAAGACATAACATGATCCTATAGTATACCTAATGAATTACCAAACTTCGTCTACTGAGAACCCATTAAATACACTACAAGGGATTTTAAACCTTTTCTTACTTCTTTTTACAGTGGTGAGCATTATTTACAAGTGTTAAAAAAAAAATTTTAACTGAAGTGAAACTAGATAACACATTTGAAGTATTAATAATTTTTCTAAAAATTTTGGCAGAGTGCCATCTGTATTTTGAATAAAACAGTTCTTCAAAAACCTGTAAAAAGCACTTCAAATATATTTCTCAATCTCAAACTCCAACATCAAATCAACATAATAAGTTTCTCAATATTTGGCAACTCAAATCCACAATAATTTTTTTGCAGTGTTTTCAAAGGCTGAGATAAAAGAAATATATCACAATATTTATAAACCAAAATAATTTACAATTTATTTTACAACTTCAATGTATAATTTTAATTTACAACTGCTCAAAACCAATAACACAATTGTTTAAAATTCCTTAAAGTAATTGCCTCAATGGAGGGCCATGACATAATTATCATAATTATACTATTACTAACTTAATCATTTGTTTGGAAGATTTTGTTGTCAAATTAATTACTATTATGGTCTCACTTTGTACATTATCCAATTTGATATGCATATATCACATATTTGCATTCAACCATACACATCTCATGCAGACATGGATAATCAAATAATATGGTATGATAATAGACTTTCTAAGGGATTCAATTCTATGCCACCAAGAATTGAATTAGGGCATTCCTAGGTGTATTTCATTCATTCATGTTACAAGAGTTACCGAAGGGGTACATAACCAACATCTTGATCTTGATCTCCTCCCACTGGTCCCACTAATGATCTTGACCTCCTTTGTCCTTCTTGCAATCCAATTACATTGTAACCCTTGGCATACCAAGATGAATTTACAAGAATTTGGACTTTAAAGGCTTTAAATAAATGAAAATACATCCTAAGTAACATAACACTTATGATACATGCCACTAAAATAAAATTATTTATTATTACATCCCAAAGAAAAATAAAAGAAATAAGTACAATCGCATTGGTATTTTCTTGTCCATGATCATCCATCATGCATATAAACATTTAACAATTAAATATAACTATACATGTTAAATAATCTTAAATTTAGGAACCCTTCCCAAATTTAATTTTTATGAAAATAATTTTCAAAATTATTTGTATGATTGGAAATCCTAATTAAACCATTTAGTTAGGTCTAGGCTTTATTTTGGGTCCTTAGTTATACAACAATTGCATAAAAAGCCCAAAAATTAGCCAAAACATGCCCCTATTATGAAAAACACGCCCTAGCTTAAAAATACGGCCCGTATAACACCTTACACGACCTGATGCATGAAGCGACATGGCCTGAGCCATGTAAACACAAAACCACACAGGCTAAGGTAGAAAATTCACACGGGCGGTATTTGGTGTCTCTATCGAGCAGAGAGAAACACAGGCCAAGGCTCGAAAAAAACACGGGCTGTGTTACACTAGACTCCCGCACCCTACTAACAAGCCCAGAAAAACACGACCCGTGGCCTGGGACATACCCAGGTCGTGTTTCTTGCGGTAGTGAGGTTTTTCTAGGGTTTTTCATTTCAAACCAAGTTCAAATTGCACCCAACCTTATCCAATCACACAATTGAGTCCCAAAATCAATCTTAATGGCAAATATAGTAGCTCTGATACCAATTGAAGGCATAGGAAGCATGGTTAGGGCCATTAGTAGGTTAGAATTCAAAATTTTCAACTAGGGTTTCATGCATCATACCAAATGATTATACACCTAGCTGACCTCTAGTGCCCATGGGCATGCTAAAATATACTTTTAGCATACATTAAGAGTTCATTTGCCATTAAAGATTGGTATTTAGTATTTAATCTTATTAAATCCTGACTAAGGAGGGGATTGAATTCAACTAGCCTCCAAGGCACTGAATCAATCTTTCCTTTTCCCTTTGGTAGTCTCCTAAAGCTCCAAGTGTAGCTCCTCTAGCTTGTCCACCACAAGCACCACCAAGACACCTTTGGCAACCCCAAACCTCCCTTTGACTTGCTTACCAACCACTTGATTTTTGAGGTTTTGCTTTAGGTGAGGTTCTATGAATGTATAGTGCGCTAGAAACAATTCCTAGTACTTTGATTCAAAGAGAAACAAAGCTTTCTCTCACTTGTTAATGGAAGAAAAGAAGAAGAGGGAGAGAAACTCTTGTGCCATCCAATAAGAAAAGAGGAAGAAAAAGATTTTCCTCTTCTTTCTTCATTTATATACATAAGGCAAAGTATATAAATGTAGTGCCACTTGTCAATACATGATTTAATCTTGCTTTATACTTGTCTTAATCTCATAAAGACAAATGTCAAGCTTTAATTAAATCATCAAAAGTAATCTTTCATCACATGAAAATAAATGAAACTCTTTAATTAGTGCCACGTGTCATCATGTGCAAAATTACCATTTTGCCCTTGCTTACAATTTTGAGTTCTCAACCTAAAATTGTAATTTCTCCCTCAAATTAATTTATATCACATACAAATTAATTAATTAAGTAATCTCCATTAATTAATTTCACCATTTAATTTATATTATACATCCAACAACTTAGATTTGGTTTCAAGTCATACTAGGTACTTTGCAATCTTATTACAAACCAAACCTATTTAATTAATTATTTAAACTCTTTAATTAATCAATTAAATCATACTTTACTTGGTGAATAACTTGTGTAAGTGTGTGACTTACTAGGCTCAATACTAATTGGTAATGAGAAATGATACTAACTATTAATATCATTAGAAATGTTTCTTATCGTAAATGATTTCTCTAAGTCACTTTAGGAATCTCATGGACCATGGTTGACACCTAGCATAGCATGCCATGGTCACCTAATTAATAATGAGGAATGCCTTAAATGAACCTTTAATCATATGTTACCATGCACTAAAATCTCTCTGTTACAAAATCCCAATTCTAGCTGGAGTCATGGTTAATGTCAAACTCCAATTGCTATGAATCTTATATTCTCTTTCAATTCCAATTCTTGATTAATCAGACTTTCTTGTTAGAAACTCCTTTCTGGATAAGTCTATCAGGCCTGGCCAGGAGCTTCAATCATCAAGAATAATTAAATGAACATAGGTTTTTATCCCTATTTACTTAGGGTAATGAATCTCATCTTGATCAACACCTGTCTCCATATATATAACTAGTAAGAGCCAACACATGTCCATATACCCATACACAGTACGAGCATGAAAGCAGTATCAAACTCAAACCACTTATATATAAGATAATTGTATTATCTCAGGTCTAAAGATTACATGCACTGATATGATACAGGACAATGCATTGACAAGAGTAAACTCCACGTGCTTGTCATAAGCGTCACTGGTTCGGCCTACTTATCATATGTAAGTGCCTATCATGTTTATCATGTGGCATGAGACTCACCACTCCAACTTATTAATATCTCATATTAATACTTTGGGAACAAACATTATTGTAATCTTTCTGGATAAGTCATGTCCTTTGTAAAGTATCATCGATTGT
Organism: Hevea brasiliensis; assembly: GCF_030052815.1. Classification (NCBI taxonomy): domain Eukaryota; kingdom Viridiplantae; phylum Streptophyta; class Magnoliopsida; order Malpighiales; family Euphorbiaceae; genus Hevea; species Hevea brasiliensis. Next base: position 67,020,905 of record NC_079499.1, on the reverse strand, counting down.
GAACCAATTTATGATACTTTGTTCTAGAAATACTATCACCCATATTCTTAACAATTTAAGAATAGAATTTCTAGCAAAACATCAATGGACCTTTTCAATTACACATAAACAAATTATGTAAGCAGAAAAGTGTAATTGCCTTTTATTAATAAAATTATGTACAAGATACATACAAAATGATTTGTTCTAAGGCATACTACTAACAAATGATGGAGGTTTAAGTTTAATTAATTTGTATTATGAATACTAATTAATCAAACTTACTTTTCTTAATCAAGATTAAGGATTGACTATTGGAGTAATGAGAAGTTGAAAGCTCATTTGGTCGTTGAATCAAAAGTTGACATTTGTCTCCTTGAATTTAATTAAGAAGTTGTAAGGGATAAATGAAGAAGAATTGTCATCTTCTTAAAACCCATTCTCTCATCCATTTTTCTTCCCTAAGAGAGAAAGTGCCCTTTCTCATTTCTAAGCCAAGATTCAAGACATATCCAATTATTGGAGTCTTGAATTAAGCTTGAGAAAGTTGTTTCTCATCACTTCCATACCCCTTAACCAAGAAAGCATTCTTCCTTCATCTTTCCTTATATTTGGCTAGATTACTTTGACAGAAAGCTGGAGAGCTTTGCTTGGATTGAGGTGCCATGATCATGGAGCTTGTGTGGACAAGCTAGAGGGTCAGCATATGAAGGCCTAACTCCTCAAACTAAGGTGGTGGAATCTGATTCTGCGCCTTGGAGGTGAGCAATCCTACACCAAACCCTAACTTTTATCTTTAGGATAGATTTTTTTTATTGGTAAATTGGGAATGTTAAGACTTAATTGGGACCTATTCTATGTGTTTTGCAATAGTATAAAATGTTTATATGACTTGTATAAAACTTAGGGATTGGAAAATTTTTAAATTAATAAGCATGCATCTGGTTGTGAAATGTTCTCAAATATGGTGCATGTTTCTTTATAGCTTCTTGATCAAAGCCTTTTGATCAACTAAAAAACCCTCTTTCTTCTGCCTTATGGTTCAGCCAGCGACATCTCTCTTTTGAAGTGGTGAGAAACACTTTCTCACTTATAATTCAAGATCAACAACACTTGGTGTTCTTAAATTTTTATCTAAAGGATGAAGATTAAACTAAAGAGAGAGAAGGGAAGAATGGCTGGCTTAATTGGGATGAAAAAGATGATTTTAATTTCCCTCATTCCCATTACAAATATCTCAACTTTATATTTAATATTAGCTAACAAATGATTACTTTTAATTGGATAATTAAAAGTGTTGTTCCAATCTAATTGGTGCATTTGTCAATGCTTAATATTAATCATAAAATTGAGACTTGATTAATCAACCATTAATTAATTAAATTTTCTCTCTAATGTTTAACCAAGTCAACATGGTCAAACTTTGACAAGTAAAAATTCATCTTCTTCCTTATGTTAATTTTCAAGTATATATTTAAACACTTTAAATATTTATGTGAATACTTCTATTGATAAATTCTGTTTCAAGTCATGCTAAGAACTTTGCAATCTAATTGAAAACTAAATTAATTAATTTAATTAATCAATTAAACACTTTAATCAATTAATTAAATTAATTTTGCTTTGATCAAATTGCTCTTATGTGTGTGACTTACTAGGTTCATCACTGATTGACAATGAGAACAATATTAACTCATTAATATTATTTAATATTATTAGAACTGTTCCAAACTCAAAATGAAATTTCCTTTTCATTCAAGTTCTCATAAGTCAGTTGACATCTAGCATTATGTGCTATGGCTACCCAATTAGTTATGAATTAATTCTCCAATTCACGAACCTTAGATCATACATACCATGCACTAGAGTCTCTCTGTTGCAAAATCCCAATTCAAGCTAGAGTCATGGTTTTTGTGAAACTCTAATTGTTATGAATCATATGTTCTCTTTTGATTCTAATTCTTGATTAATAAGACTTACTTGTCAGAAACTCTTCTTTGACTAAGTCTATCTATCCTTGCCAGGTAATTGAATCATCAAGAATAATCAAATGAAATAGGATTTTATCCCTATTTACTTAGGGTAATGGATCCCATCATGACTAACACCTATATCCATATATAACTAGTCAGAGCCAAGGCATGTCCATATACTCATACCTAGTACAAGTATGAAAGTAGTATTAAACTCAAACTACCTATATATAAGATAACTATATTATCTCAAGTTAAGGGCTTATATGCACTATTATAATCTAGATGACTTTATATTGACAAGAGTAAACTCCATGTATATGCTATCTTGTGTCATTAGTTTGGCCTACTTATCATATAAGTGCCCACCATGTTTATTATATAGTATGAGACTCACTATTTCATCCTATTAGTATCTTATACTAATCCATGGAGACAAGCACAAGTGACAATCTGTCTGGATAAGTCATGCCCAATGAAGTATCCTAGATTGTGAACCAAATTTATAATACTTGTACTAGATTGTTCTGTCACTCATATTCTTAACAATTTAAGAATAGAACATCTAACAAGATATCAAAGGGCCTTTCGAAATTAAATTCAAACCATTTAAACATAAATGAAAAAAATAATTGACATTAAATGAGAATAATTATTTACATGATACAGTACAATGATATACTATAGGGCATATTACTAATAAAAGCTTCAAGACACTTATTGGAACCACTCCTTTCTGCTTAGTATATGGAAAATCATGCCACCTCCCTGTTGAACTGGAGCACAAGGCTTATTGGGCAATAAAGTGTTAGTAGTATGCCCTAGAGCAATACCTTTGTATTGTGTATTATAAATATTTATTCCCATTTTATGGCAATTATTATTTTCTCTTGTATTTTAATTGTTTGAATGTTATAGAGAAATATCCTTTAATGACTTGTTAGTTGTTTTATTCTTAAGTTTTTAAGAACATGAATGACAAAATATTCTTGCACAAACATTATAAAATACTTTATTAGGCATGACTTATCCAGATAGATTGTCACTTATGTTTGTTTCCATGATTAGTATAAGATACTAATAAGATGGAATGGTGAGTCTCATGCCAGATAACAAACATAGTGGCCACATATATGATAAGTAGTCCGAACCAGTAACACAAGATGACTTATCAATAAAAGGTCATCTAGATCATAATAGTGCATATAATTCCTTGACCTGAGATAATATAGTTATCTTGTATATAGGTGGTTTGAGTTTGATACTGCTTACGTACTTATACTATGTATGGGTATATGGGCATGTGTTAGCTCCGACTAGTTATATATGGAGATAGGTGTTAGTCATGATGGGATCTATTACCCTAAGTAAATAGGGATAAAATCCAATGTCCATTTAATTATTCTTGATGAATTCAAGTTCCTGGCCAGGACAGATAGACTTAGTCAGAAAAGAGTTTCTGATAGGAAAGCCTTATTAATCAAGAATTAGAATTAAAAGAAGCATATAAGATTTCAAGCATAATAGTTTGACACGAAATCATTACTCTAATTGGAATAGGGATTTTGCAATGGAGAGATTTTAGTGTATGGCATATATAATCAAAGTTCATGAATTGGGGAATTAATTCAGAACTAATTGGGTAGTCATAGCATATAATACTAGATGTTAACTATGACTTATGAGAACTTAGATGAAAAGGGAATTTCATTTGAGTTTGGAATGGTTCCAATAATATTAAGGAGTTAATATTATTATCACTACCAATTAGTAATGAACCTAGTAAGTCACACACAAAGGAGCAACTTGATCAAAAAAAGATTAATTTGATTAATTAATTAAATTGTTTAATTAATTAATTGAATGAATAAATTTAGTTTGCAATTAAATTGTAAAGTTTCTAGCATGACTTAAAACTAAATTTATCTATGGAAGTATTCAAGTCAATATTTAAAATGTTTAAATATAAACTTGAAGAATTTGGCATAAAGAAAGAAATCAAATTTTGACTTTTCAAAATTTGACTCTTCAAAATTTGACTCCTTGACTTGGTTAAATGCTTACATGGATTGAGTTTGACTTGGTCAAAAATGGGAGAAAATTTTAATTAATTAATGGTTAATTAATTAAATTAATTGGTTTTTAGAACACTAATTAAATAAGTTTTCTTTTTCTTAATTAAGATTAACCTTTGACATGTCGTCCAATAGAAATTAGAAAACTCAATTGTTGAGTGAATCAAAGTTGGACACTTGTCATATTAATTTTATTTAAGAAAATTAAAGGTTAAATATAAAAGAAGAAAGAAGACAAAAATCTTTGTCTTCCTCCTTCATTTTGGTCGAACCCATTTCCTCAATGGAAAGGAGTTTCCTTCTTCTTCCAAGCTAAAATCAAGATGTTTAAGTGTTAAACACTTGAATTAAAAGGTTGAGAAAAAGTTTCTCACCATTTCCATAACCTAGAACCAAAAAGAAATCTCCTCCTCCTTCCTTTCTTGTTTGGCCGAATCATATGGGAAGGAAGATCAAGGTTTAGCTTGGATCAAGGCACTTTGATTAAGGGGCTTGTGTGGACAAGCTAGAAAGCCAACACTTGAAGACTTCACTACCCATATTATGTGGTTGGAATTTGATTATATACCTTAGGGGTAAGAATTATCCTTGAAACCCTATCTTTGTAAGTTTGGGAACTTTGTTTCCTTATGGCAAATTGGGTATGTTAGCAATTGGTTGGGACCTAAACTAAGTGTTTTTACAATAGTATAAATGGTTTATATGTGTTGCATGAAACTTAGGATTTGAATATTTTCAAATTGCTAACCTTGTACCTATTAGTGAATTGTTCCAAAGTTTGGTGCAAATTTCCTTCATAAAGACCTTAAACTTTGACTTGAAAGTTACTGGAGAAAAGAGGCTTCTATAATTCAATTAATTGGAAAAGATTAGACAAGATGCCTGTAAAAATGCAAGGATATATAAGGAAAGGACAAAAACTGGCATGAGAAGCCATCACAAGAAGAGAGATAAAAGAAGGAGACTTTGTCTTGCCATTCAACTTCAAATTGAAGCTATTCCTTAGAAAGCTAAGGTCTAGATGGTCCAGACCCTTCAATTGGCAGAGCGACCCTAATTTGCCATTCGAAACAATTAATCATGTTGTATGATGTGTGGGACAACATTATGTTGCATGAGATGCAATTGAAAATAAGTAAAATGCAAGGGAAATTGCTAGAATGTGATTTGGTTCATGTTGATGGCCATGAAATTCAATTCGGCCAAAATTTCATTTTTGGCAAACAATTTCATTTTTGTGAGTTTACTTGTTTAATGGTGTTCAATATGTTTGAGATGCAGTTTGAAACCATTAAATGCTAAGAAAAATTGTGAAAATTGATTAAAGCATAAAATGGCCAAGGTGGAATGTCCATTAGGGCAATGAAGGGTTCATTATGCTTGATTAACTTTCATGGCATTTCTTGGTAATTAAAATGTTTAATCTAAGTCTCAAAAATCAGTATGATATGATTGTGAATGTGATTCATGGTTGGTAGTTTCAATTTTGAATATTAGATATTTAAAATTAAATAGCATGTTCATGTGATGAATGTGGAAATTGGCATGAAGGGTGATCATGGACTTTAGGAGACCAATGTGATTATATTCCTATTTATTCTATGGGTTATAATAATTAATTTTAATTTTTACAAGGGTTGTGTCATAAGTTTGTTATGATAGCCTTAGGTTGTAATTTATTTATTTGAGCTTGTACACTCAATTTGTGAGACCCCTTACCCACCTATAGTGTAATCGAGCAAGGCGCACCACATTCGGTGCCGGAGCACCCTATCTTATCTTGTCTTATACTGTATTAATTTAAATTCCATTTATTTGTGTTTGTCCATGTGTGGAAATTTTTTTTATCACATTTTATTTTTATGGAGACCCGGATAGAGTCTCCTCTGTTTTATTAGCATTTGGTGGGTTCCATTATTTACCTGCTAAAACAGTTCATATTCATCTCATTTTCCATATGCCATATCATATCATCATAACTCCCATAGTCATTTCAAGTAAATAAAATACATCATTTCATTTATATAAAATCAAGTACAATATTTACAAATTATTTACAATATCAAAATTTAATTACATCATTTACTTATATACAATGAACAAAATACAAAATCTAGATATACATGGGCCCTACCAAAAAAAATGGACTGCTGAGGTGACATGTCCCGCTGCTGCAAACCTGTTCTAATCACTGTCTGGACTGGTCTTGCTCACTAGTACCTATGCAATGGAAAAACCAACAGGCTAAGCATAACGCTTAATGGTGTATAAATTAAAGTAAAAATAACTAAATAATTAAAGAAAATTATTCCAAGTATAATTTCGTGAATTTTGAGTCATTTACATGTTTATTGAACTTTGAGAGCAAACAAATTTATCAGGATCTTTTCTGGTCATTTATCTCATATTCAGTTTTATTAAATTCATATTAGTGCCTAGGTAACTTATAACAGACTATAAAGACTGGATACATAGGAGTATACTAGTTAGACATCCGTATCTCTATCATGTATACATCGATCACATCAGGCACAAGGCCAGCAGGCAGGCATAAAGCTAGAAATCAAATCAGGGACAATGGCCAACGGACAAGCATAAAGCCTATAGAACAACTATATCAGACATATATTGTCTATTAATGATTATTCATGTGGGCAGTACTGTAATCTATAGTTCCTAATTAGTATACCAATCGATCCAAGCTATATACATAAGTCTATGTATACTTTAGGCAAATTAGTATTTTAAACACTTATATTTTTATTATTTCATATTATGTACAATTAAGGGTTCATATCATGTTATTATTTCATTTCATGCAATATCTATGCTTCATATAATTTTCTTGTCATTATAATGGGAATATAGGTCCCAAGTACATATTCATGTCATTTATAATGGGAACATGAGTCTCAAGTACATATTCATATAACTTATGTAATTATCACTCATTATTTTATATCATGTACTATACATATTTATAGTATTGTTATTTTATATATGATGGAAACATAGATTCCAAGTGTATTTTCATATGACTTATGTGTTTAGCAAATGATTTAGGCAATTTACATTTTATGTATCAAATGATTTCATGAACCTTTCTTTAGGTTCAGAACTGGTACCTTAACTTTACCTATCAAATTAGCCAAGATGTAGACACTATTTGGCCATACTTCCTCCATGGAAGTTGTTCTTCAATGTCTTATATTTATTTTTCTTTTTGAATCATGTCATTTGTATTTTTAGAACTCAAGTTATGGTCAATTTTCCAAGTCTAGTCCATTGACTCTTTACTATCCTAGAAGCAGGCAAATTCTGGAATCCCAAATTTCTCCAACCATTTGGACGTGTTGCAGTCATATTTAGGTATCATGCCCCTCATATAAGTTGTTCCCCTATGTCTTAGAGCCACTCAGGTTCGAGAATCACAATTTTTTAGATCATGTAGGGTGAGTTATGGCTACTCAACTGACCTGGACTCATGGACCTTATACATTCAGGATTCCAGGTTCAGGTCAGTGTCTACAATTTCCATTTTAGGGTCCTTGCTAGCAAAATTTGAGGAAAGTTCCTAAATAAAAGTTAGAGTTCTATTTCTTAGGTTTCCAGAACAGTTTGGCTCATCCCAATTAGAGTTTCCTAGTGGGAGATATGATATGAAGACTATTCTGGGGTCAAGTGGCTATTTAGTTCAATTTCACAATTTGGGTGGCTGAATTTTTCTAACAATTTGACCAAGTTCCATTATGTTTTGGGTTTTGGTCAAAGCACAAAAATTGTAGTTCTAAGTCTTATAGATATTTTGACTTTAGTTTCATTGAATTTGCAGCTTTTTGGACCAAGTTATGGCATTTTTTTCAAAATTGGTCAGGTAGGTACAAGTCCATAATTTCAGGTCAGTTTTGGTTCTTGTCAGAATTATTGACCTACCTTTCTCTAGCGATTTGGTTGGGTTAGAGTCAGAACTGGGCTCTATGTTCTGCATGAAAATTGTGCTCCTATGTCTAGCGTTTCTAATGGTTCAAGAATCATGTCATTCTGACTTTCCTAGAGTGAGTTATGACCGTTTGAACATTGATTGTTCAAATGGTCATTTTTCCAGGTCCAGCATATGGTTACCCGGATTCAAGCCAATTTTAGATCATGTGAAGTTCAGTTTCTGGGCAAGGTCTCTACATGAAAAAATGTGTAATTATGTCTTAGGTTTAATTTCCAATTGGTCTCACACCAATTGGAGCAATGTGGCTCTACTTATGGTCACATAACCTTGCTAGACTCATGGGTTCAGAATCCTGCACAGAAGTTCAACACTCCCAATATTAATTCTACCCAACTACCAAACTTCAATCACATTCATTGCACTTCAAATAGTCAATAATCAACCTCAACAACTTTAATTTCAAGCCGCAACACAAAATCCCCAAATTTAGGTTAACAGCCTAACTTCCATAATCATCTTTTACGCACACACATACTAAACTCGTACCAAATCAACTTATCTGTGACACCCCTTACCCGGCTACAGTGTATCCAAGTAAGCTATGTCACACGGTGTACCGGCACACTCTATTTTACCTTAATTAATTTTTTTTAGTCAAAGTTTTGAATATAGTTTGTGAAATATAGTTCATTTATTGAAATTATAATTTATTTGAGGTTCCGGAAATTTTATAGAAAATCCGACAGAGTACCGGCTAAAAATGGAGAAAACAGTTCTTCGGAACCTGTTAAAAACACTTCCAAGTAATTTCCAAACAATCCCAACTTCAATTCATCAACAAAGTCTCAATATCAAGATCCCAACAACATTTCTCAATTTCAGTTCTCAATCATCCATCACACGTGATAATCAAGTATAAATCACAAATAGATATTTACTTTTCCATTCACAAATTCAATTTTCATAATTTACATGAACATCAATATATATTACACAAGTTTAATTACATATGAGAAAATCAAAATTTATTACAGAATGCCAAAATGACACCTAGTGTCCTACTAATGCACTGCAGAAGTTGAGGTGACACGGACACTGTGCAGAACTGCAGGATGGACTCACCCAGTCTGCGGTCTACTGGGCTCACGATCTGTATCTCCAGAACCTACGCGTGGCAAAAGCAACGCGCTAAGCAATAATGCTTAGTGGTGCAATAATAAAATAAAAGAAATAGCAAGAAATAAATATGTAACGAATGTATATGCTTTATTTATTAGGTATTTGTATATCATTTACCTTGTCCACTTTTATTCATTTAGTTGCCCCAAGTAACCTACACTAGACGACTGGACTGGATAACGGGTAAACTGGCACTGGGTATCTAGTACCTCGGGCCGTCACACCATCGGTCACATATGCATCTCCCGGTGTGCAACAGAACAGCTAACAAGCTGTAAATAATATCAGGCACAAGGCCAAATCTCAATGCAAGGTCAGAATGGCTAAAAGCCATAAAATCACAGAATGGCATATTGCCATGTGCAGTACTGCTAACTGAACCCTATTGGCATGCCAAACTATCCAAACCAATCTTGTTAGGTATACTAGGGCATTTGAAACTTTTAAATTCTTCACTTTGTGAATTTCAAGTTTTGGTGTCACTATTCACCTCATTGGTCAACAAAAATGTTGACTTTTGGATAGAAAATAGGTACATTGGTTTTGACACTCCCAACATACCACATTTTCCATTTAAAACTTGTTGGAATTGATTACCATTACCATTTCTAGGCTTAAAGCAAAAGGGCAGAATTTTCAGATTTTGAAGCCTGCCTTTACTGTTTCATTGAGCACTGTTGCAGTGGGAATTTGAGGAAATGGTAAACATGAAAGTTGTTTCTTATTTTGTCTAGTTGAATTTCCTTTTTTGAATCACTCCATTTGGAGTTTTGTAGCTCCAGATATGGTCCAAAAACCACAGCTGGCCGGATTGGCAAAACTGCAGAATTACCAAATCTACAGTACCATGAACAGTGACTGTGATTGCATTTTTGAATAGGTTCTGGCCATAATTTGGGGTAGGTTTCTTCATGAAAATTGTTTGTCTATGTCTTAACTTGTTTCTGTAAAAATTTCATGTCAATTGACCATATCTACAATGAGTTATGGCCAAATGAACAGTTACTATTCATTTGGTCATTTCTGCAGGTGCTGTTGCAGGGTATCCGGATTGGGGCCAACTTTTGGTCCACTTGCTTTGGTCTTTTGGGAATGGTTTCTTCAGAAAAAATGTGCCATTATAAGCCTAGTTTCACATCCAATTGGCCAAACACCAATTGGACCTACACAGCCAAAGTTATGGCTGTGTAAGTGGGCTAGAATCTCAGCCACTCTGCTGCTGTCCCTAGGCAGCCTACACATTCACTTTGCCATGCTATATTTCAGTCCAAATTATGGTCAACTTACCTAAAATGGTCACTAATTGACCATTAAAATGTTCTCTAACAATTTCCTAAGCCAAGCCAAATTTTCACTTCTCAAAACCCTAATTCCCATATGAGTTTTCACAACATGCTTTAATTAACCAACTCATTCACTAACCACATGCATACATGGTTTAACCATAATCTCTAATCCACTTTAAGTCCATCAAAACACTCCATTATTGTTCCTTCAATAGGGCTGCCGAAATTCATGGGCTACATACACTTAATTTTTATTCATTTAATTCACAAACTCATGTTGATTTCAAGTCCCTAATCATGAAATTAATGAGTTTTAGGGATATAGATGCACTAACCTTTAAATGGCAGAATTTTCCCCAAGCTTAACTTCACTTTCCTTCTTCTTCTTGGCTGCCAAAAGGTTATGCAAAGTGCAAGGATAAATTTTAGTGAAAGGAGTAGGAGGAATTATAGTGAAAAGAGAAGAGAATTGAAGCTTTGGTTGAAATCAATGGAGGGAGATGGGGGAAAGGGTTTCGTCTGGTTGGTCCAAAGGAAGAAGATGAATTTTCTTTTGTCTATTTTCAGCCTCTTTATTTGTTTTAAGTGTATTGGTTGTATGGTGATTGGGGGACAATTTTAAATGACATCACAATGATGTCATAAATTGCATATATTGTATTTTTCTTTTCTTTTCATCACTACTCATTTTCAATTTCATTTTTAGTAATGTTTATTCATATTTTATGTCATATTAATTATTTACTCAACTGGACAAGTCGGCAAAAAATCACCTCTGAAGGCGAAATGACCAAAATGCCCTCCGTTTGGCTTAACGGGTCAAAATTGTCTGTACCGATTGAAAAAATTTTTTAGGTATTTTCTTGGCATTCTAATGCCATGGGAACCTCAATAACCCTTCTCTGGAGTCCCAAAAATTATTTTACAATTTTTCCCCCAGGTCTAGGGCTTCTAGTTGCGAGAACCGTAACTTCCCTCTGGGTTACCCATCGCTAGGGCACCAGCTCGTTTAATTTGGTTGTATTTTAATTCTAAAATTTTTACTAAATTTTTCTTATCAATGTTTGAGTTGATTATGGTTCTTCACTTTAGTTTAAATATTTTTTTCCGGACGTTCTAGCTGTCCGGACCGACACTGGTCACCGAAACAGTAGAATGCACGGAGTTGCTACAGGGAGGGTGTTACAACTCTTCCCCTCTAATTTAAATTTCGTCCTCGAAATTTACCTGATGCAAACAGTTGAGGGAACTGTTGCCTCATCGTCTCTTCACTTTCGCAAGTTGCCTCCTCGGTGTTGTGGTGCCTCCAAAGCACTTTCACCAGTGGAATCTGCTTATTTCTCAACTCTTTCACTTCCGGAGCCAGGATTCGAAGAGGTTCTTCTTCATATGTCAAATCCGGTTGTATTTCAATTTCTTCCTTGGAGATGACATGTGAAGGATCTGGGCGGTATCTTCTGAGCATGGATACGTGAAACACATTGTGGATCTTGTCCAGCTCTTGAGGTAAAGCTAGCCTATAGGCCACTGGACCCACACGTTCAATGACTTCATATGGGCCAATGAACCTAGGGCTTAACTTACCTTTCCTTCCAAACCTCAATACTTTCTTCCACGGTGACACCTTGAGGAATACTTTGTCGCTAACCGCATATTCTATTTCTTTTCTCTTCAGGTCGGCATAAGATTTACATGCATGCGAGGCAACCTTCAGGTTGGCTTTGATTAGTTTTACTTTCTCCTCAGTCTGTTTCACCAGGTCTGGTCCTACCAGTTTTTCTTCGCCCAATTCAGTCCAGCACACTAGAGTTCTACATTTTCTCCCATACAATGCTTCATATGGGGCCATTTGGATGCTAGCTTGGTAGCTATTGTTGTATGCAAATTCTGCCAGTGGGAGGTATCTATCCCAACTTCCCTCAAACTCAATGACACAACTCCTCAGCATATCCTCAAGGACCTGACATATATTTCATGTTATTGTTATCATTTCAGTTCAATATGTATATTTGTTTAATTGGTTTCAATTGTTTACCTGGATCACTCTTTCTGATTGCCCATCCGTCTGAGGATGGAAAGCTGTGCTGAAGTGGAGTTGTGTACCCAAGGATTCATGCAACTTCTTCCAAAATCTCGATGTAAACCTTGGGTCTCGATCAGATATGATGGAAAGTGGAATTCCATGCAGTCTAACTATCTCACTGATATACAATTCTGCTAACTTCTCCAGTGAGTAGTCAGTCCTAACTGGCAGAAAGTGTGCTGACTTTGTCAATCTATCCACTATCACCGATACTGCATCATGATTCTTTCGGGTGAGAGGTAAACCACTTACAAAATCCATGGCGACCCGATCCCATTTCCATTCAGGTATGCATATAGGCTGTAGCAAACCTGATGGAACTTGATGTTCTGCCTTGACTTGCTGACATGTCAAGCATTTAGTCACATAGTCAGCTATGTCCTTCTTCATACTGTGCCACCAATCTGAAGCTTGGATCATGATACATCTTTGTACTTCCTGGGTGCATAGCATATACACTGGTGTGTGCCTCTTTTAGAATACTGGCCTTCAATTCCCCATTATCTGATACACACAGTCTTCCTTTGTAATACAAACACCCATCTGCTTTCACCTCATAGTCAGTTGCTTTTCCCTCTGAGATTTTGATCATAATAGCCATTAACTTTTCATCTGCCTTTTGCCCATCTAAAATCTGCTATAGCAGGTTTGGCCTCACTTGCAACTCAGCCAAAATAGCTCCATCTCGAATCAAAGTTAGACGGGCATTCAATGATCTCAAAGCTGTCATGGATTTTCTGCTCAAAGCATCAGCAACTACATTTGCCTTCCCAGGATGGTAGTCAATTACACAATCATAGTCTTTCAGGAACTCAATCCATCGCCTCTGTCTAAGGTTGAGCTCCTTCTGGGTTGGCAAGTATTTTAGGCTTTTGTGGTCCATGTAAATGTAGCACTTTTCATCATACAAGTAATGCCTCCATATTTTCAGTGCGAAGATAATTGCTGCGAGCTCTAGATCATGGGTAGGGTAGTTCTGTTCATGTGGCCTTAGCTGTCTGGAAGCATAAGCGACCACCTTCCCCTCTTGCATCAATACACACCCTAACCTGTAACACCCCTAAGTTCGGTAGTGCGTTCTGCTGCTCCAGTGACCAGTGTTGTCCGGACAGCTAGGATGCCTAGAACCACACTTCAATGAGAGTGAGGAGACATAAAATAATGAAATAAAAGAAAAGAAAGTACAAGAAAAACAAAGGAAAAATGATTGCAAAGAAATGTGATCAAGTTAAATGAGCCGGGAAACCTAACGATGGGTGACCGCACTGGGAAGTCACGGCGTGGACCGTTGGTAGCCTGGATCATGGAACCCTGGAAAACATTTTTGGGACATAAATAGACCCTTGTTGAAGAATAAATATCATTAGAAATATCAAAGAAAAATTAAATAATTAGTACAAAGAAAAGTGAGAAATCGAAAAACAGACAAAACCCGGTAATACCGAAAAATCAGGAATGCCACCCGAACAGGGGCATTATGGTCATTTGACATCCCGAAGTGTCTTTTGACCTAAATGTCCATTAAAAATAAATAGTATTACACTTAGAAAATAAAATGAAAAATTAAATTGGTGGTACCTAAAATAAATAGTGAAAATTATGGGTTAAATGTGGAATAAATGAATAATTACTTTATTATATGATTAAGTGACTAAGTGGACCACTAAGGGATTAAATACATAGTGGGACATGTGTACACTTAAAATGCAGCTGAATAAGTCATCTTCCTCATTTGCATTCAAATTGCCGAATTGAAGAGTGAAGGAAACTCCATAGCCATTTTCATGCAAGCTTTCTTAACTCTCCATTTTCAACTCCAACCTCTTAGTGTTCTTCATTAAACTTTGTCTACACATCACAAGGAAGATATTGATACTAATTTTGAGAAGTTTGATGAAGGTTTAGCAAGTTACAATTAAAGGTAAGTTTGCATTTTTGAGAATTTCTTTGTTAAAGTTTATGTTCATGTTATGGGTGTTAGTTTGGTGAAAGAAAATTTTGAGTTTGAAGGGTTATTGTTGTTTTCATTTTGGACAGCCATGAGTCACGTTTTTGATGAGATATTTGTGCATATAATTGATGAGAAATGGTGTTGATCATGATGAATTAGTAACCTAGTGAATTATTTCATGTTTATGTGGTGATTTATGCACTTGGATGGGAAATTGTAAAATGGACGGCACTTTGATGTTGAAGAATGGTTTGTGGCAGCTTGGGGACACTTGAGTAATGGTATATATTGAAGGAAATGTATGCAGAATATTAACCTAGAAGGATTGATGATATGTATGTAGATTGATCTTGTAAAGTGTGTGTAAAATTTGTAATGGTTAGGTGTGTTTGTAATAGTACTTAGAAATTGTAATTGTGAATGATATTGGTGTGTTGAGGCTGATTGGAATCTGCCCAAAATAATGTTAATGTAAAGTAGAAAGTGCTTTTGGTAATGTACCAAAACTGATTTGGTAGGGTATGGAAGTAAACCTTACAAGGTAAATATGTGTTTTGAATGGGGTGTGAAAAGCATATTGAGGGCAGTACACATTTTAGCCTATAACCTTAAATGTGTAACCTCAATTGGTATGAGACCAATTTGAGGTGAAACTAGGCACAAAATGTGCCAACTTTCATTGAGAAACCATGCCAAAATTCTGCTTGCAAGGTGACCTAAAAATGACCAATTCGGATTAGGTGCAATTAGGACCTGAAAAATGACCAATTGGGCAGCAGTGAGTGTTTAGGCCATAACTCACTCAAACCAGGTCCAATTGACCTGAAATTTTAACCAAGAATAGTTAAGACCCATACCTACAAGTCTTATGAAGACACCAAAGCCCAGAAATGACCATAAGCAAGTCAAACAACTTGCACAAGTTCGGGTCCAAAAACTGGCCGAACCAGAATTGACCAATTTGACCTAAAATTGACCTAAAATGGTACCATTTGACCAGCAAGAGTGTAATGACCATAACTCGGTCTACTTAACTCAGATTGACCTGAAATTTTGCACCGCGGTCCATAAGACCTAAATCTACAAGTTTTTAGTTTCGACCGAGACCGAAAACCGAGGGAACTAGATCGTCGGTTAGGTCAAACCAGTGTCCGGAATCGGCAATTTGCATTAAAATGCACTAAGCAAGGAAATGACTTTGGTAAAACATACCAAACCTAAAACCCTATCAAATGTGACATATTAATGACACTAAAACCTAATTTACCTAAAACGCATAGCGAGGGTGGTATATTAGGTGATTAAGTGAATAATTGAGTTCGGTGCATTATTTACCAAACACCATCGATAGAGACAGTTTAAATTAGTCTTGAAACACTTCAAATTGTGTTTCTCGATTACCAAAGACTCAGAAAAGGGAAGGAAACACTGAATCGGATCGGGGGCAGTCATCGAGGTTTGTGCACAACAAGCTGTTTCTTTTGAATTATTTTCAATGGAAATAAATATTGACTATTTGCATATCATTGTTTTAAATTGTGGAAATGTGTTTGGTGGACACTTATTGATTGAAAAACATTGTGAATGGTTTGAAACTGTGAAAAATTGTTTGAATGGTATTTGATGGATACTTATTGATTGAAAAGCAACAGTAAATGGTTTTGTGGATTTTGAAGTTAATTACGAATTGTGTTGCCATTTTGTGAATGAAATTATAACTTTGGAAATTTATTTGATTCTTACGGATCATTTGAATAAAATGTTTGGAATTGTTTTGACTCACAATTGGCATGACACTGATAATATGTTCCTCCTCCATTAATGGGGTGAGTGTGATTATTCCTCCCTCTTTGACTTATTAGTCTGGGGTGAGTATGATTATGTTCCTCCCTCTTTGACTTCAAAGTCTGAGGTGAGTATGGATGAGTTCTCATTATATAGCTAGCTTCCTCCCTCATTGATTTCGATTATTGGGGTGAGCATGTCTTGTCGTGGTGTACAACACGGCATATATGAAAAAATTGTGTCATGGCCTAAATTGTGTTATAGATTGGCAACCTTTGTATTCTTGATTATTTGATCGAATTGTGTTATTATGTATTGTGAGATTGTGAAATTGATTTAAAATATTTTTGACATATTCTGTCTATTGAATTCAACCATGATCTGACTTATTGAAAATTATTGTGATATTAACAAATGGAGTTTAAATTCTTGTTGACATTTATTGTCTTGAATTTAACTATGGTTTTAAGTATCCACTATTGATATGATTTATGAATTGTGATTTAAAAATTGTATTTGGTAAATGTTGTGCACCACTGAGACATTGTCTCGTGATAGCTTTATTCTTTATCGCAGTAGAGAGACAGACAGAGGCGTGAGCTAGGTCGCTAGTATCGCCAATGAGAGATTTTTGGGTATAGTGAGTATACCACATGTGGCATTTTGTCTGTAATGTATATTCACTGTATGTATATTTTGTTCTTGGTTTTGAGCATTGTAAATTTTATTTGTACAGTAAAGTTGTAAAATAATTATGAGTTATTTTGCTTGTAAAAATTGTGTTATATCTTTGTATCTTAGTCTTTGAAAATCACTGTGGATTTGACTTGAGAAATGTGTTGTGTTGATAAAAATGTTGGAGTTGAGATTTGAAAATATATTGAAGTGCTTTTTACAGTTTTCTCAAGAACTGCTTTTGTCCAAAATACAAATGGCACCTTGCCAAAATTTTTACAGATATTCCAAATAAATCAAATGAGTTAGTTGTTTCACTTGATTCACCAAAGTCTTTCACACTGTAAATAGTGCTCACCATTGTAAAAGAAGTAAGAAAAGTTTTTAAAATCCCTTGTAGTGTATTTAATGGATTATCGATGAGACGGAGTTGGTAATTCATTAGGTATACTACGGATCATGTTATGCCTTACAGAGGGTAGGGTGTGACATGTTTTAGTGGTATCGAGCAAAGTTTTTAAATTGCTTTCACTGTCATTTGAATATTCTTTCTTCACAAGACAACTGCTCAATATCATTGTTTGATACATACAAGACATTACATTATAAATATGCACTAACGGGAGGAAATCTCCTTGTGTTATTGGTTTAGAGATCTAAAATCCTCGCATTGACTATGGAAGAGGGTGATCGTTGATCGATCAATCTATTGAGGTGAGGTGCAAGGGGATGCCCCATGCCTACATAATGTCGATGGTTCAAGAGCACCACCCGCAGATCGCAGATTCTGCTCTTCGCTCAAACAGACGGTGCAATGTTCCAACAAATGGATGGTAATGTGCCTACTCAAGTCCCAATACTGACACGGTGGTACAACCACGATCTTACGCTAGACAATATGACAAATTGATGAAGTATGGGGCTACAGAGTTCAAGGGGACAGTAGATCCTCTAGAGGCAGAATAATGGTTAGAGAGGATGGATAGGGTATTCAAGAAACTGCATTGCACAGAGGAGCTTAGATTTGAGTACTCAGTATCTTTGCTACAGGGGGATGCTTATGACTGGTGGAAAACCATCCCCCACAGTCTGATAGAACCTGCAGTGCTAACATGGAATGACTTCCTCAGGGAATTCAGGCAAAAATATGTCCCTGATGCTTATGTAGACCAGAAGCTGCAAGAATTCCTAAGTTTGAAACAGGGGGGCAGATCAGTGGCTGAGTATGAAAGGGAATTCTCCCGCCTAAGCCATTATGCAGTAAGTCTACTTTCTACCAGCAGGGAGAGATGTAAGAGGTTTGAAACCGGCTTGAAGCCTAGTATCAGATTACAAGTGGTCGGATTCAAACATAACAACTTCTCTAAACTTATTTCTCAAGCACTAGAATTAGAAAGAATTGAATCTGAAGCGGCTCTTGAGAAAAAGAAATCAGAGAAGCGTAAAAAAGAGGGAAAGTCGTGACAGAGTTCTAGTGGTCCTACTGGAAAGAGGAAAAACTTTGGGGGATACGACAGAGATAGTAAGAAGTCCGGTAGAGATAGATCTTTTGGACAGAAACCACCTCGATCCGATCAGCCAACTCAACAGAAACCCAGAAATGCGCTGTCAGATCGACTTTGTGAAACTTGTGGTAAACCACATAGTGGGGTATGTTATAGAGCCGTAGGAGCATGCTTTAATTGTGGAGAGACTAGTCATTTTCCTAAGGATTGTGTAAATCCAGGTCGTTCTGGATCATTTACTACACCAAAGGGATCAACCCAAGTTTCTACCCCAAAGAGTTCACCATCAGTTAGTAGAGGCAAAGGTAGAGGTAGGGGTAGTACACCTAGAAGTCAGACTACTGTGAATCAGCCAAAACAGGGTGATGCTTCAACGAGAGTATACGCTATACGACAGAAAAGAGACTGAGACTTTTGACATCATTGCTGGTACTTTCTCAATTAGCAACTGAGATATATATATGTATTGTTTGACCTGGAATTTTCATATTTTTACATTAGTGTTAGAACTATATGTTCTGTTGTTATTCATTTACAGAGGAATAAATTTTGACGCATTAGTGATTAGCCCTTAAGATAAGGATTGTGATAATAAGTGAAATTAGTTTTGAAAGAGTTTATCGGCGAAAAGTATTTTCTAACACACCATAAATTATAAAGCTAATTAGTGAGCCTACTTAATGTAAGGCAAGAGGACGTAAAAGTAAGATGCAGTAATGGAATTGCTCTTGATAAGGGCAAGGAGGTTACTGTTAGAAATTGCTAATGGATATTGTAATCAGAATAAGATTCGAATATCAGTGAATTCAAAAAGAATAAAAGATAACAAAGTTTGATCTATTGGGATGTATCGTAGTAACTATGCAATGTTCTTGATGTTTATACTGAATCTGCAGATTACAGTACTAACTTGAGATTATTGTGTAGAGCTACGTACTAACCGATAGTACACCTAGATGAGAATAGTTGCCAACGGCATCTGTTTGGCATAGTTATGCCAGAGTAATTTAATTGTTAGAAATAAGTTTGAAAATCCTACTTAGGATCTAAAACTCAAAAGTTAAAATATCGAAAGGTTATAGTTCAAGACAAAAGGAAGTAAGTTATAGAACATTGTGAGATAAAAAGAGTTATGGAAGTAGAGACTTGAACAGTTGATTCATATGTAACAAAGAAATATTCGAATGTGAGGAAGACTATGGACTAGAATGGTCGAGGACCAATGCACGATGAATGATTCTAATATGACCTCAAGGGTCATTCAAGAAGGAACGTGAGTGAAATATTAGACATCATAATAGTAAGAGGAGATTGGTGTTATCCAAACAAAGTAAACATTGTATTAGATTGTTAAAAGTCTTACGATCATATAGAAAGGAGAAAATAAACGTATGACTATTGTAAGATGATTACTGGGTAAAATTTCGTGGACGAAATTTATTTAAGGGGGGGAGAATTGTAACACCCCTAAGTTCGGTAGAGTGCGTTCTCTGCTCCGGTGACCAGTGTTGTCCTGGACACTAGGATGCCTAGAACCACACTTCAATGAGAGTGAGGAGACATAAAATAATGAAATAAAAGAAAAGAAAGTACAAGAAAAATAAAGGAAAAATGATTGCAAAGAAATGTGATCAAGTTAAACGAAATGGAAACCTAACGATGGGTGGCCTTGAGGGAAGTCACGGCGTGGACCGTTGATCGCTCGATCATGGGGAACCTGGAAAACATTTTTGGGACATAAATAGACCCTTGTTGAAGAATAAATATCATTAGAAATATCAAAGAAAAATTAAATAAATAGTACAAAGAAAAGTGAGAAAACGAAAAACAGAAAAAACCAGGAAATACCGAAAAAACAGGAATGCCACGAGCAGGGCATTATGGTCATTTGACATCCCAAGTGTCTTTTGACCTAAATGTCCATTAAAAATAAATAGTATTACACTTAGAAAATAAAATGAAAAATTAAATTGGTGGTACCTAAAATAAATAGTGGAAATTATGGGTTAAATGTGGAATAAATGAATAATTACTTTATTATATGATTAAGTGACTAAGTGGACCTATTAGGGGATTAATTAAATACATAGTTGGACATGTGTACACTTAAAATGCAGCTGAATAAGTCATCTTCCTCATTTGCATTCAAATTGCCGAATTGAAGAGTGAAGGAAACTCCATAGCCATTTTTCATGCAAGCTTTCTTAACTCTCCATTTTCAACTCCAACCTCTTAGTGTTCTTCATTAAACTTTGTCTACACATCACAAGGAAGATATTGATACTAATTTTGAGAAGTTTGATGAAGGTTTAGCAAGTTACAATTAAAGGTAAGTTTGCATTTTTGAGAATTTCTTTGTTAAAGTTTATGTTCATGTTATGGGTGTTAGTTTGGTGAAAGAAAATTTTGAGTTTGAAGGGTTATTGTTGTTTTCATTTTGGACAGCCATGAGTCACGTTTTTGATGAGATATTTGTGCATATAATTGATGAGAAATGGTGTTGATCATGATGAATTAGTAACCTAGTGAATTATTTCATGTTTATGTGGTGATTTATGCACTTGGATGGGAAATTGTAAAATGGACGGCACTTTGATGTTGAAGAATGGTTTGTGGCAGCTTGGGGACACTTGAGTAATGGTATATATTGAAGGAAATGTATGCAGAATATTAACCTAGAAGGATTGATGATATGTATGTAGATTGATCTTGTAAAGTGTGTGTAAAATTTGTAATGGTTAGGTGTGTTTGTAATAGTACTTAGAAATTGTAATTGTGAATGATATTGGTGTGTTGAGGCTGATTGGAATCTGCCCAAAATAATGTTAATGTAAAGTAGAAAGTGCTTTTGGTAATGTACCAAAACTGATTTGGTAGGGTATGGAAGTAAACTTTGCAAGGTAAATATGTGTTTTGAATGGGGTGTGAAAAGCATATTGAGGGCAGTACACATTTTAGCCTATAACCTTAAATGTGTAACCTCAATTGGTATGAGACCAATTTGAGGTGAAACTAGGCACAAAATGTGCCAACTTTCATTGAGAAACCATGCCAAAATTCTTCTTGCAAGGTGACCTAAAAAAATGACCAATTCGGATTAGGTGCCATTAGGACCTGAAAAATGACCAATTGGGCAGCAGTGAGTGTTTAGGCCATAACTCACTCAAACCAGGTCCAATTGACCTGAAATTTTAACCAAGAATATTTAAGACCCATACCTACAAGTCTTATGAAGACACCAAAGCCCAGAAATGACCATAAGCAAGTCAAACAACTTGCACAAGTTCGGGTCCAAAAACTGGCCGAACCAGAATTGACCAATTTGACCTAAAATTGACCTAAAATGGTACCATTTGACCAGCAAGAGTGTAATGACCATAACTCGGTCTACTTAACTCGGATTGACCTGAAATTTTGCACCGCGGTCCATAAGACCTAAATCTACAAGTTTGTAGTTTCGACCGAGACCCGAAAACTGAGGGAACTAGATCATCCGGTTAGGTCAAACCAGTGTCCCGGAATCCAGCAATTTGCATTAAAATGCACTAAGCAAGGAAATGACTTTGGTAAAACATACCAAACCTAAAACCCTATCAAATGTGACATATTAACGACACTAAAACCTAATTTACCTAAAACGCAACAAGGGTCGGTATATTAGGTGATTAAGTGAATAATTGAGTTCAGTGCATTATTTACCAAACACCATCGATAGAGACAGTTTAAATTAGTACTGAAACACTTCAAATTGTGTTTCTCAGTTACCAAAGACTCAGGAAAAGGGAAGGAAACATCGAGTCCAGATCGGGGACGATCATCGAGGTTTGTGCACAACAAGCTGTTTCTTTTGAATTATTTTCAATGGAAATAAATATTGACTATTTGCATATCATTGTTTTAAATTGTGGAAATGTGTTTGGTGGACACTTATTGATTGAAAAACATTGTGAATGGTTTGAAATTGTGAAAAATTGTTTGAATGGTATTTGATGGATACTTATTGATTGAAAAGCATTGTAAATGGTTTTTGTGGAAATTGAAGTGAATTACGAATTGTGTTGCCATTTTGTGAATGAAATTATAACTTTGGAAATTTATTGGATTCTTACGGATCATTTGAATAAAATGTTTGGAATTGTTTTGACTCACAATTGGCATGACACTGATAATATGTTCCTCCTCCATTAATGGGGTGAGTGTGATTATTCCTCCCTCTTTGACTTATTAGTCTGGGGTGAGTATGATTATGTTCCTCCCTCTTTGACTTCCCAGTCTGAGGTGAGTATGGATGAGTTCTCATTATATAGCTAGCTTCCTCCCTCATTGATTTCGATTATTGGGGTGAGCATGTCTTGTCGTGGTGTACAACACGGCATATATGGAAAAATTGTGTCATGGCCTAAATTGTGTTATAGATTGGCAACCTTTGTATTCTTGATTATTTGATCGACTTGTGTTATTATGTAGTGTGAGATTGTGAAATTGATTTAATCTCGTCTTGACATATCCTGTCTATTGAATTCAACCATGATCTGACTTATTGAAAATTATTGTGATATTAACAAATGGAGTTTAAATTCTTGTTGACATTTATTGTCTTGAATTTAACTATGGTTTTAAGTATCCACTATTGATATGATTTATGAATTGTGATTTAAAAATTGTATTTGGTAAATGTTGTGCACCATTGAGACATTGTCTCAAATGATAGCTTTTATTGCCGTCGCAGTAGAGAGACAGATAGGGCAAAGCTAGGTCGCTAGTATCGCCAATGAGAGATTTTTGGGTATAGTGAGTATACCACATGTGGCATTTTGTAATCAGAATGTATATTCACTGTATGTATATTTTGTTCTTGGTTTTGAGCAATAAATTTAAGTTGTACAGTAAAGTTGTAAAATAATTATGAGTTATTTGGCTTGTAAAAATTGTGTTATATCTTTGTATCTTAGTCTTTGAAAATCACTGTGGATTTGACTTGAGAAATGTGTTGTGTTGATAAAAATGTTGGAGTTGAGATTTGAAAATATATTGAAGTGCTTTTTACAGGTTTTCTGAAGAACTGTTTTGTCCAAAATACAAATGGCACCTTGCCAAAATTTTTACAGATATTCCAAATAAATCAAATGAGTTAGTTGTTTCACTTCAGTTCACCAAAGTCTTTCACACCTGTAAATAGTGCTCACCACTGTAAAAGAAGTAAGAAAAGTTTTTAAAATCCCTTGTAGTGTATTTAATGGATTATCAGTAGACGGAGTTGGTAATTCATTAGGTATACTACAGGATCATGTTATGCCTTACAGAGGGGTAGGGTGTGACATAACCCATTACGAGAGTCATCACTGTAGACCACAAAGTCCTTTCCTGATACTGGCTGTGTTAACACTGGTGCCTCTGTCAACATAGTCTTCAACTTCTCAAAACTGGTCTGACACTTGTCATTCCAGTCAAATCTGACATTCTTGTGTAACAACTTGGTCATTGGAGCAGCTATTAAAGAAAATCCCTTCACAAATCTTCTGTAATACCCAGCTAGCCCTAAGAAGCTTCTGACCTCAGTTGTATTCCTGGGAGGCTTCCATTCCATCACTGCTTCTATTTTCTTGGGATCCACTCTAATCCCATCAGCTGACACTATGTGTCCAAGGAATGCAATCTCATTCAACCAAAAGTCACACTTGGACAACTTAGCATACAGCTTCTTTTCTCTCAGGGTTTGCCGAACAATCCTCAAATGCTCATCATGTTCTTCCCTGGTCTTTGGAATACACCAGAATATCATCAATAAAGACCACTACGAACCGATCTAGGTATGGATGAAACATACGGTTCATAAGGTCCGTAAATGCCGCTGGTGCATTTGTTAGGCCAAAGGGCATCACCAGAAACTCATAATGCTCGTACCGGGTCCTGAATGCAGTCTTGGGCACATCTACATCCTTCACCCTCAACTGATGATACCCTGATCTGAGATCAATCTTTGAAAATACTCCTGCTCCCTTCAACTGATCAAACAGATCATCAATTCTAGGCAACGGATATTTGTTCTTCACAGTCACTTTATTCAACTGCCGGTAATCGATACATAGCCTCAAAGTCCCATCCTTCTTTTTCACAAACAAAGACCGGAGCTCCCCATGGTGACACACTGGGCGTATGAACCCCTTATCAAGCAACTCTTGCAACCGAGTTTTCAACTCCTCAATTCGATGGGTGCCATCCTATAAGGAGCAATGGAAATGGGTGTCAGACGGCAATGTCTCAATAGCAAAATCAACTTCCCTTTCTGGCGGCAAACCAGGCAATTCTTCAGGAAATACTTCTGGGAAGTCTCTTACTGTGGGTATACCACTCAGGTTTGGCTTAGCCTACCTAGTATCCACCTCATGTGCTAGGTAGGCTTCACACTCTTTCTCATCGCTTTTCTTGCAATCGTGGTGAGATGACATTGGACAAGAAATCTGTCCTTTCACCCACAACAGTGATCTCATGACCCTCTAAAGTTTTTAGAGAAATTCTCTTCACTTTGCAATCAACTATGGCCTGATGACGTGACAACTAGTCCATTCCCAAAATCACGTCAAACTCGTGGAAGGGCAACTCAATCAGGTCTGCCAAGAATTCATACCCCTGAATCCTTAACGGGCAACCCTTATATACTTTGTTCACCACTACACTGTGGTCCAATGGATTTGTGACCAGAATGTCTTGGTCACTCTCCCCTACTAGTATCCCCCTTCTACGGGTAGGTTGATGCAGTTATATGAATGAGTGGATCCTGGATCCACCAATGCATGCACAGGTGTATTGTAGAGGGAGAACGTACCGCTAATGACGTCCGGGGCATCTTGCTCCTCCTGAGCTCTAATAGCATAAGCTCTTGCAGGTGGTCTGCTGTTAGGCCTCTCTGCTGGCTTAGATGCAGGCCTCTGTGATGGTCGATGACCTCGACTTGCAGATTTTCTACCCCTGCGTAGTGCGGGAGCAGTGCATGTCGCTTGTGTTAGAGCAGCTGTAGTAGTTCTGCGTGGGCAGTTCCTCAGCTGATGCTCTGTCGACCCACATCTTAAGCAGGCACCAGTTACTCTCCAACATTCCCCCTTGTGCCATTTTAGACAGTGTGGACATGCAGAAGATGTTGGGGCTGGTCCCCTGAACCCCATCCCTGGAGAGCTGCCCACTGATGGTGTGGACTGACCTCTCCTAGGGGTGAACTGTGGCCTGGGCCCCTGAGATCGACTCGACCTTGCAAATGACCAACTCGTGCGATGGACCTCTGAACTTCTTCCAAGGTGCAGGAGATGAGCTAGACTGACTCGGGCCCCTCTTCTGCTATCTATCCCTTCTGGTCTGCTCACTGATTCTCACTTTTTCAACCTTTATTGCAGCTTCCACTAACTTGCTAAATTCTATGATTCCCAAGGCAGTGAGCTGGATCTTGATGTTATCATTTAGTCCCTCTTCAAATCTCTTACACCTTTCAGCTTCATTAGGGACTATCTCCCTTCCATAGTGGCTCAATCGGAAAAATTCCTTCTCATACTCGGCCACTGACAACTGTCTCTGCCTCAGATTAATAAACTCTCTTCTTCTCTCTTCCATGTATACAGTACCCACATATTTCTTCTTGAATTCTGAGAGAAAGAAGTCCCAAGTTATAGCTTCTGGCTGCACTTCACTGGACACAGTATCCCACCATTCGTAGGCATCATCTTGCAACAGGGATATGGCAGCCTCTAGGTTTTGCTCTGGGGTGCAGTGGAGTTGTTTTAGAACTCTGCCCGTTCTGTTCAACCAATTCTGGTACCATGAGTCATCTTCTCTCTTCTGAAAAAGTCCACCGCTCCAAACTTTCTTAGCCTTTCAGTGTGATTTACTGTGGAGTGGGGGTGGAGGTGGTCTGGCATTACTCGGCCATTTGTCTAAAGAAATCGGCCATTTCTTTGGAACATGGCTCTGTGGAGGCCGAGCTCTGCTTGAGCCGAGCGAGCTCTCCCATGCCCCAGTCTCACCCGCAGTGGTGGAGCATGACTCTCCACTTCCTCCTCGACTGCTCTTTGAGATGAAGGGTCCATATCCTATTTAACAAAGACAAACAGATCTGCGTTAGTGTCACCTCGACTCTTACAAATGCAATGCATGGTATGGACTCAATCTAGGCTCAGAAACGCCTAAACCGTGCTCTGATACCACTAAATGTGACACCCCTAAATGTGACACCCCTTACCCGGCTATAGTGTATCCGAGTAAGCTATGTCACACGGTGTACCGGCACACTCTATTTTACCTTAATTAATTTTTTTTAGTCAAAGTTTTGAATATAGTTTGTGAAATATAGTTCATTTATTGAAATTATAATTTATTTGAGGTTCTAGAAATTTTATAGAAAATCCGGCAGATTACCGGCTAAAAATGGAGAAAACAGTTCTTCGGAACCTGTTAAAAACACTTCCAAGTAATTTCCAAATAATCCCAACTTCAATTCATCAACAAAGTCTCAATATCAAGATCCCAACAACATTTCTCAATTTTAGTTCTCAATCATCCATCACACGTGATAATCAAGTATAAATCACAAATAGATATTTACTTTTCCATTCACAAATACAATTTTCATAATTTACATGAACATCAATATATATTACACAAGTTTAATTACATATGAGAAAATCAAAATTTATTACAGAATGCCAAAATGACACCTAGTGTCCTACCAATGCACTGCAGAAGTTGAGGTGACACGGACACTGTGCAGAACTGCAGGATGGACTCACCCAGTTTGTGGTCTACTGGGCTCATGATCTGTATCTCCAGAACCTACGCGTGGCAAAAGCAACGCGCTAAGCAATAATGCTTAGTGGTGCAATAATAAAATAAAAGAAATAGCAAGAAATAAATATGTAACGAATGTATATGCTTTATTTATTAGGTATTTGTATATCATTTACCTTGTCCACTTTTATTCATTTGGTTGCCCCAAGTAACCTACACTAGGCGATCGAATCTGGATAACGTAACTGGCACTGGGTATCTAGTACCTCGGGCCGTCACACCATCGGTCACATATGCATCTCCCGGTGTGCAACAGAACAGCTAACAAGCTGTAAATAATATCAGGCACAAGGCCAAATCTCAATGCAAGGTCAGAATGGCTAAAAGCCATAAAATCACAGAATGGCATATTGCCATGTGTAGATCTAATAAGCGAACCCTATTGGCATGCCAAACTATCCAAACCAATCTTGTTAGGTATACTAGGGCATTTGAAACTTTTAAATTCTTCACTTTGTGAATTTCAAGTTTTGGTGTCACTATTCACCTCATTGGTCAACAAAAATGTTGACTTTTGGATAGAAAGTAGGTACATTGGTTTTGACACTCCCAACATACCACATTTTCCATTTAAAACTTGTTGGAATTGATTACCATTACCATTTCTAGGCTTAAAGCAAAAGGGCAGAATTTTCAGATTTTGAAGCCTGACTTTAGTGTTTCATTGAGCACTGTTGCAGTGGGAATTTTGTAACACCCCTAAGTTCGGTAGTGCGTTCTGCTGCTCCGGTGACCAGTGTTGTCCAGACAGCTAGGATGCCTAGAACCACACTTCAATATGAGTGAGGAGACATAAAATAATGAAATACAAGAAAAGAAAATACAAGAAAAATAAAGGAAAAATTATAGCAAAGAAAGGTAATCAAGTTAAACGAGCCGGGAAACCTAACAATGGGTGACCGCATTGGGAAGTCACGGCGTGGACCGTTGACTAGCCCTGGACTGCGGGGAACCCTGGAAAACATTTTTAGGACTTAAATAGACCCTTATAGAAGAATAAATATTATTAGAAAGATCAAAGAAAAATTAAATAATTAGTACAAAGAAAAGTGAGAAATCGAAAAACAGACAAAACCCGGTGTTACCGAAAAATCGGGAACGTAACCCGAACAGGGGCATTATGGTCATTTGACACCCCGAATTGTCTTTTGACCTAAATTTCCATTAAAAATAAATAGTATTACACTTAGAAAATAAAATGAAAAATTAATTTAGTGGTACCTAAAGTAAATAGTGAGAATTAAGGGTTTAATGTGGGATTAAGTGAAAGTTTAAATATTATATGATTAAGTGAGTGAGTGGGCCACTAAAGGAATAAACTAAGAGTTAAGTGGGACATGTGTACACCTAAAATGCAATCAGAAACTTCATCTTCTCAAAATGCTCCATCCATGCCGAATTGAAGGAAAAGGAAAACTCCATGGCCATTTTCTTCAAGCTCACTTAACACCCTCCTTTTCATCTCTAAATACTTAGGTTCCTTCATGAAAAATGGTCTACACATCACAAGGAAGATATTGATACCAAATTTGAGAAGTTTGGTGAAGGTTTAGCAAGTTACAATCAAAGGTAAGTTTACACTTTTGAGAATTCCTTTATTAAACTTTATGTTCATGTTATGGGTGTTAGTTTTGTGAAGGAAATTTTAAAGTTTAAATAGTTATTGAGATAGCCATTTTTGGACAGCCATGGGGTCATGCATTTAATGATTTATTATGCATATAATTGATGAGAAATAATGTTGATCATGGTGATTTAATATCCTAGTGAATTATTTCACATATATATGGTGATTTATGCACTTGGATGGGAATTGGTAAATTGTAGGGCACTTTGATGTTGAAGGACAATTTTCGGCAGCTTGGGAACACTTGAGTAAATGTATGTATTCATGGAAGTGTAGGCAGAATATTGACCTAGAAGGATTGAGGGATATGTATGTAGAGTGATATTGTAAAGTGTATGTAAGATTTGTAATGGTTAGGTGTGTATGTAATGGTACTTAGAACTTGTAAATGTGAATTATATTTGGTGTGTTGAGGGTAATTGTAATCTGCCCAAAGTAATGTTAATGTAAAGTAGAATATGCTTTTGGTAATGTACCAAAACAGATTGGTAGGGAAGTAAACATATTGCAAGGTAAATTTGTGTAATTGATGTGTGTTAAGCAAGGCAACTAAGGGCAGTGTACATTTTAGCCAATAAGTTTAAAAGTGTAACCTCAATTGGTATGAGACCAATTGGAGGTGGAACTAGGCACAAAATGTGCCAACTTTCATTGAGAAAACATACCAAAATTCTGCTTGCAAAGTGACCTAAGAAAATGACCAATTCGGATTAGGTACAATTAGGACCTGAAAAATGACCAATTGGGCAGCAGTGAGTGTTTAGGCCATAACTCACTCAAAACAGGTCCAATTGACCTGAAATTTTAACCATGAATATTTAAGACCCATACCTACAAGTCTTATGAAGACACCAAAACCCAGAAATGACTAGAAGCAAGTCAAAAAGCTTGCACAAGTTTGGGTCCAAAAACTGGCCGAACCAAAGTTGACCAAATTGACCTAAAATTGACCTAAATTGGTACCATTTGACCAGCAAAAGTGTAATGACCATAACTTGGTCTACTTAACTCAGATTGACCTAAAATTTTGCCCCGCGTGCAATAAGACATAGATCTACAAGTTTGTAGTTTTGACCAAAACCCGAAAACCGAGGGAACTAGGTCATCCAGTTAGGTCAAACTAGTATCCCGAAATCCAGCAATTTGCAATGAAATGCAAGAAAACGCAATATACAAGGAAATGACTTTGGTAAAACGTACCAACCCTAAAACCCTATCGAATGTGACATATTAATGACACTGAAACCTAATTTACCTAGAACGCATCGAGGGTTGGTATATTAGGTGATTAAGCAAATAAAGGTATTCAATGAATTGTTTATCGAACATTATCGTTAGAGACAATTTAATTTAGTACTGAAACACTTCAAATTGTGTTTCTCAGTTACCAAAGACTCAGGAAAAGGGAGGGAAACACTGAGTCCAGACCAGGAGACAATTATCAGAGGTTTGTGCACAACTAGTTTTTAACTGATTTTACTTTGAATATTTCATATGATTAAATGACATATTTTTCTTATGTATTATGTTTAACAAGCATTGGATTTAATTCAATGATTATTAAAAATTGTTATAGTATGTATGAATTCAGCTTTGTGAAATGGTATTTCCACAAGTATTAAGCATTTTTATGGATTGAACAAATTATGTTTTGGAAAATTGTGATAGAACATGTTTTGAATTGTGAAGGTAATTTTCATGGAAAAATGCAAATTTATGATTTGAATTGTGATGAGCATAAAAATTTTTGGATATTAGAATTGACTTTGATTCGAATTATATTGTGATTTATGCTCACTAAATGGATTGTAATATTGTTTTATATCTCACTATAGATGCTTGACTAGGTTATTACCCGTCTCTCTCATTTGTTGAGAAGACAATGGAGTTAGTTGTGTTTTGATTACCATGGTACGTGCACAGGCTTAGATTTTCCTCTGATTTGAGGTTAGATCTAAGTTTATTTTATCGTTATGGCCCTTGCGGAAGATTCATTATTGTGATGGTACTGTGCACGATGATTCGACCTCCCCGACCATAGGGAGTTAGAATCTGATTCGACCTCCCCGACCATAGGGAGTTAGAATCACATCGAATATGGCCCTTTCGGATTAGTCTTGCATATTAGTGAGATAAAGATTGATTTTTGAGATACAGAATGGCTTTTGAATGGTAAGAAATTGTGATTTCAATTATGGTTTATGTATAATTGATTTTGTTGAATTACTTAAATGGTTAGTCATGGTTTGATAAATTGAATTTTGTGATCAAAGTCATTTATACAAATGATTTACATTATTGGCAACGAATATTTTGAGTTTTGAAATTTGATGAGTATTCAGATTCCTAATTTATTTACTGTAAATTTTGTCAATGTATATTGTACTATGTTTTAAATTATAGTTGTGCACCACTGAGTTCACCACTCAGCGATAGCTTTGTATGCTGTCGCAGGTAAGAAGAGCATAGAGCAGTAAGTAAATTTCCTTGAAGATATATTCAGATCACTCGTGTATATCATAGGTATACCCATGTACATAGGTTTTGATGTATGCATGTAATAATATGTATGTAAATTATTTGAGCAGTTGTATAAAAACTCTTGTAAAATATTTTGGTATGTAATTAATGTAAATTATCGTGAATGTAAATTTGAGATTTCATTTACTTGAATAGTTTTATATTATATTTCTTGTATCTCAGTCTTTGAAAAATCACTATGGAATTGAGTTGAGAAAAATGTTGTGTTGAGAAAAATGTTGGAGTTGAGATTTGCAAATACATATTGAAGTGCTTTTTACAAGTTTCTTGAAGAACTGTTTTATCCAAAATATAGAGGGCACTCTGCCAAAATTTTTACAGAAATTCCAAATAATTCAAATGTGTCAATTCTATCACTTCAGTTTAAAAAGGTTTTAACACCTGTAAATAGTGCTCACCACTGTAAAAGAAGTAAGAAAAGTTTTGAAAATCCCTTGTAGTGTATTTAATGGGTTATCGATGAAGCGGAGTTGGTAATTCATTAGGTATACTACGGGATCATGTTATGCCTTACAGAGGGGTAGGGTGTGACATGTTTTAGTGGTATCAGAGCAATGGTTTTAAAGTGAATTTTGAACTGTGAATTTGAAATCATTTTGTCGGTAACTACAACTGCTCAAATGTTTGATACATATAGTACATTTACATCATAAATGTGAACTAATGGAGAGGAATCTCCTTATGTTGGTTGTACAGGAATAGAAAATTCTGTGAAAAGAATGGAAGAGAAGAATGAGACAATAGAACAGTCTGTGATGGCAGAAGTACAAGTTGAGGCCCCAGCTCCACAAAATGTCGAAGGCCCGACTGTACCAGTTTTACCAGTACAAATTACTGCACAAATGGCCCAACAAATGGCAACTTTCTTTCAACAAATGGCTGATAATCTGTCAGCCCAAGCCCAAGTACAGACCCAACCCCCACAAGGGCAGTGTGAAATGGAAAAGAGGGAGAAACCTATGGGTCAGAGTTCGAACATTAATTTGGGGAAGAGAAAAGAATTTGAGGAACCCCGAACTTAGAAATATGATAGAGGCGGATCATCAGGGCAGAGACCACTAAGATCTAGTCGTCGAACGACTAGAAGTTCCTACCCTTCCCGCCAATGTGAAACTTGTAGAAGATATCATGGAGGTATTTGTCGTAAGGCCTCTGGAGCCTGTTACAATTGTGGAAAACTTGGACACTTTGCTAAAGATTGTGCTAAACCACCTCGATCTGCTCTCCGGAGTTCACAGACCGTCAGTCAGAGTCAAGATAGAAATAGAGTTGGTACTCCTCACCACTATAACACAGTGAATCAACCCGAATATAGTAGCGCACCAGTCGGAGTGTCCACTATGCGCCAAGTAAAAGGAGCAGAAACTTCAGATGTAGCTGCTGGTAAGTTCTTAATTTTAGTTATTATTTGATCCCAGCACTACTTAGTTGTGTGTTAGTGTCAGAACTATATGTTTTGTTGTCATTCCTTTACATGGGAACGAATTTTGATGTATTAGTGACTAGTCCTTTAGGATAATAACTATAATAACAAGTATGATTGACATTACTTTTGGAAGAATTGTTAGCTAAAAGTATTTTCTAACATACCATAAATTATAAAGTTAAATGGCGAGCCTACTTAATGTAAGGCAAAAGGACCTAAAAGTAAGTTACAGTAATAGAATTGCTCTAGATGAGGGCAAAGATGTTACTGTTAGTAATTGTCAAAGGAAATTGTAATCATAATCGATTTGGGATATTAGTGGATTCGAGAAAGATAAGATGTTAGAAAACCTAGTCCATGAGGTTATAACGTAGTGACTATATAATGTTCTCGATGTTTGTATTGTAAGCTGCAGATTACGATCGACCTTTGGATTATTGTGTAGAGCTACGTGTTTCCTTGTGGTACAATAAGTAAGAATAATTGTAAGTAATCTATAAATTGATACAGTTGCACCCGAATAGGGTACTATTACTGGAAATAAATGTGAAAATTTTAGTAAGAAATTTAAAACTTCAGAACTAGCCTGTCGAAATACTACACTTGTAAGGTAGCTAGAGTCAGTGACTCAGTTATATTAATGTGAATTACCTGTACCACAATAATTGCTATAAGCTTAGAGATATCAGTACGACTTATCATCCTCAGACGGATGGACAGTTGAAACAAGTAATTCAGGTAAATTCGAAAACTCATTGAGTTCCTATAAATAATGAAATGAAATGATAAAAATAACCTGTAAAATGTGATAAGCCCTCAAGAATATATTGAGAACTTGTGTCATTGAATCCGAGAGGAGATGGGACAGATACATCCCACTAACAGAATTTGTATACATTAATAAGTGTCAAGCTAGCATACGAGTGGCACCCTATGAAACATTGTAAGGGAACAGATAACTATGGATGTTGTGATGAGACTCCCGAGGACACAGAATAGTCAAGATGCAGTATAGGTCATAATTGATAGACTAACCAAGTCTGCTCACTTTTTGCCAGTCCGGATGGACTATAGCCTAAAAAGATTGGCCAGATTGTACATATATGAAATTGTAAAATTGCATGGAGTGCCAGTATCGATTGTGTCTAACAGAGAACCTAGGTTCACTTCTAGATTCTGGGGTAGTCTTCAGAGAGCCCTAGGAACTAGATTGCACTTGTAACACCCTCCCGGTAGCAACTCCGTACATTCTACTGTTCCGGTGACCGGTGTCGGTCCGAACAGCTAGAACGTCCGGAAAAATATTTAAACTTAAGTGAGAAACCAAAATTAACTCAAATATTAATGAGAAAAATTTAGTAAAAATTTTAGAAATAAAATACAGTTAAGTCAAAAGAGCCGGTGCCCAAGCGATGGGTAACCAGAGGCAAGTTGCGGTTCTCGCAACGAGGAGCCCTAGACCCGGGGGAAAAATTATAAAATAATTTTTGGGACTCCAGAGAAGGGTCATTGAGGTTCCTATGGCATTAGAATGCCAAGAAAATATTTAGAAAAATTTTTCGATCGGTACAGACAATTTTGACCCGTTAAGACAAACGGAGGGCATTTTGGTCATTTCGCCTTCAGAGGTGATTTTTGGCCGACTTGTCCAGTTAAGTAAATAATTAATATGACATAAAATATGAAGAAATATTACTAAAAATTAAAGTGAAAATGAGTAGAGAAAAGAAGAAAAGAAAAAGAAAGAAAAACCTAAATATGACATCACATGATGTCATTTGGAAGGCTTCCACCAATCACAACCCAACAAGCCAAATTAAAAGAGATAAAAACTAATTAAAAAGAGACAAAATGAAAGACCAAATCTGCACTCCCATCTTCATCCTTGGGCAGCCAAAACGTAGAGAAAGAAAGGAGAGGGTTTCCACCATAGTTCAAGCTTCCAAGCTTGGAAACCTTGCTTATCTTGCACCAAAAACCCTAGATCCCTTCAATAAAAATTACCCCCACACCTTGTAGGAGTGTTTGGCAGCCAAGAAAAGCCAAGAAAGTGAAGGAATTGCTTGGGAAAATTCTGCTAAAAAAAAAAAAGGTTAGTGCTAACTCTTACATTTTTCTTTTTATTCCATGTTAGGAAGTTCAAGTGAATAAGAAATTGTTAAGAAATTCAATAAAACACTTATGTAGGAGTATGTATGAATGGTGGCAGCCAAGAGAGGGTTAGGGTATTGATGGTTTAATTGCAATTAAGTTGGTATATTAATGTCAATTAATGCATATATATGAATTGGAGTTTAATGGAGTTGAATTTTTTGAGTTTGTATGAAAATGAGATTTGATCAATTAGGGTTAGTATGAAAATTGGAGATATTGTTTTTAAATGATTAATGGACATTCTAGTGGTCAATTAGTGACCATTTAAGGCAAGTTAATCATAATTTGAAGTGAGTTAATGCATGGCAAAAATGAAATGGAAGGCTGCCCAATGAGTGCAGCAGAGGGACTGAAAATTCAGTCCACTTGCACTGCCATAACTTGGGCTGTGTTGGTCCAATTGGTGTTTGGCCAATTGGACATGAAACTAGGCTTATAATGGCACATTTTTGCTGAAGAAACCATGCCCAAAAGACCAAAGCAAGATGACCAAAACTTGGCCCCAATCCGGATACCCTGCAAACAGCTCCTGCAGAAATGACCAAATGAACAGTAACTGTTCATTTGGCCATAACTCACTGTAGATATGGTCAATTGACCTGAAATGTTTACAGCAATAAGTTAAGACATAGACAAACAACTTTCATGAAGAAACCTACCCCGAATTATGACCAGAACCTAATCAAATCATTGAGCAAAGTGAAGTTTACTGTACTGAGATTTCCAGAATTTTCATTTGAGCAGCAATGTTTGGAGGACTATAACTCTCTCTAGAAAACTCGGATTTAGGCAATTCTTGAACCGATGGAAACCTAAGGCATAGTAGAACATTTCATATGAAGAAAGTTAGATCAAATTATGAACTTAACTTGATCAAATTACTGACCAAAGTTGGACCAAAAATCTGCCAGACCCAAAATCTCAGCATGAGCGATTGCACGTGAACAGTAAACTTATTTTGGCCATAACTTGAGCTACAAAACTCCAAATGGAGTGATTCAAAAAAGGAAATTCAACTAGACAAAATAAGGAACAACTTTCATGTTTACCATTTCCTCAAATTCCCACTGTAAAAATAACAAATGGAACAGTAAAGATGAAGCATGAAAACCGAAAATTTTGCTCAATTAGCATTAAGCTTAAAAATGGTATTGGCAACCAATACCAACAAGTTTGAAATACAAAATGTGGTATGTTTGAGGTGTTAAGACCAATACACCTATTTTCTATCCAAAAGTCAACATTTTTATTGACCAATGAGGTGAATAGTGACACCAAAACCAAAAATTGGCAATTTTGCCAAAATGACCTAAACTTTGAGAAAGTGACCAAAACCAACAAGTTTTAAATACAACATGTGGTATGTTGGGAGTACTAAAACCAATGTACCTATTGTTTATGCAAAAGTCAACATTTTAGTTGACTAATGAAATGAATAGTGACATGAAAACTTGAAATTCAAAAATTGTGAAACTTAAAAATGCAAAATGCCCTAGTAGGCCTAATGTGATTGGTTTGGATAGTTTGGCATGCCAATAGGGTATTGTTTTAGCAGTACTGCGAAAGGAAAGGCTTTATGCCTGTATTCATGGCTTTATGCCCGTATTCATGGCTTTTATGCCCGTATTCATGGCTTTTATGCCGATTATGTGATATCATGGCTTTTTAGCCATACTGACTGCATACGTGGTTGACGTTCTGCGTCCCATGGTATGACGGCCCGAGGCACCACAGTATCCAGTGCCAACGACCTGTTATCCAGTCCAGTCGTCCAGTATAGGTTACTTGGGCATGGAAAAGTATAACTGTGATTGTAACATCCTCCCGGTAGCAATTCCATACGATCTCTTTATTCGGTGACGGTGTCGGTCTGACGGCTAGAACGTCAGGAAAAATATTCAAATCAAAGTGAGGACCATAATTAACTCAAATATTAATGAGAAAAATTTAGTAAAAATTTTAGAAATAAAATACAACCAAGCAAAAGCAGTGGTGCCCAAGCAATGGGTAGCAGGAGGAAGTTGCGGTTCTATAACGAGGAGCCCTAGACCCGGGGGAAAAATTATAAAATAATTTTTGGGACTCCAGAGAAGGGTCATTGAGGTTCCTATGGCATTAGAATGCCAAGAAAATATTTAGAAAAATTTTTCAATCGGTACAGCAAATTTTGACCCGTTAAGCCAAACGGAGGGCATTTTGGTCATTTCGCCTTCAGAGGTGATTTTTGGCCGACTTGTCCAGTTAAGTAAATAATTATTATGACTCAAAATATGAATAAACATTACTAGAAATTAAATTAAAAATGAGTAGTGGAGGAAAGAAAAGAAAATGAAGAAAAAGGCTTAATAATGACATAAGGTGATGTCATTAAAAAGCCACCACCAATCACCATTAAGCTACCATTTGACTAAACCATTAAAAGACATAAAATGAAGACCAAATGGACCAAAAACCAGCAGCCAAAAACGTGGAGAGAGGAAGGAGAGGGTTTCCACCATAGCCACCTCCATGAAAGCTCTTTCAAGCTTTAAATTCCATGCTTCCTCACCCTAAAACCCATAAGTCCCTTCATCAAAAATTAATCCCACACCTTAAACAAGCTCTTGGCAGCCAAGAAGAAGAAGGAAAGTGAAGTTCTCTCAAGCTTGGATTGGCATACAACAAGGTTAGTGCTCTATATACTTAAAACTCTTTCATTTCATAAATAGCAACTTGAATTTAGTGAGAAAATGTAAATTAAATGAATAAAAATTCTTGTGAAGGTGTACATAAATTTCGGCTGCCCTAATTATGGAATAGGAGGGAGTGTTTTTATGAGTTTGAAGTGAATTAGAGTTATGTTGGAAGTTTGTAAATACAAGAACAATGATTAAAAAGCTAACTAAGACATATTGTATAAAAACATGAATTTGAGTTAGGGTTTTGTGAGAAAAATGTAACTTGGTTTAGGAAATCATAAGAGAGCATTTTAATGGTCAATTAGTGACCATTTTAGGTAATTTGACCAACAAATGGACTGAAGAACAAGGTTGCAAAGAGGGGTTGCAGGCTGCCCTAGGACAGCAGCATAGGGACTGAAAATTCAGTCCCTTTGCACTGCCATAACTTGGGCTGTGTTAGTCCAATTGATGTTTGGCCAATTGGAAATGAAACTAGGCTTATAATGGCACATTTTTGCTGAAGAAATCATGCCCAAAAGACCAAAGCAAGAGGACCAAAACTTGGCCCCAATCCGGAACACTGAAACTGCCTCTGCAGAATTTACTAAATGAACAGTAACTGTTCATTTGGCCATAACTCACTGTAGATTTGGTCAATTGACCTGAAATTTTTACAGCCACAAGTTAAGACATAGACAAACAACTTTCATGAAGGAACCTACCCCAATTTATGGCCACAACCTAACCCAAATGGCAATGACATTCACTGTTCATGCTACTGTAGATATGGTAAATCTGCAGATTTGGCAATCCGGCCAGCTTGGGTTTTTGGACCATATCTAGAGCTACAAAACTCCAAATGGAGTGATTCAAAAAAGGAAATTCAACTAGACAAAAAAAGGAACAACTTTCATGTTTTACATTTCTTCAAATTCCCACAGTAACAGTATCCAATGGAATAGTGAATTTGACTCACCAAAATTGAAAAATTCTGCATGTGTTGAGTTACACTTTGGAATGGTATTAACACTTAATGCCAACAAGTTTTAAACACCAAATGTGGTATGTTGGGAGTGCCAAAGTCAATGTACACATTTTTATTCCAAAAGTCAACATTCTTGTTGACCAATGAGGTGAATAGTGACACCAAAACCAAAAATTGGCAATTTTACCAAAATGACCTAAGCTTTGAGAAAGTGACCAAAACTAATAAGTTTTGAATACAAAATGTGGTATGTTGGGAGTATTAAAACCAATGTACCTATTGTTTATGCAAAAGTCAACATTTTAGTTGACTAGTGAAATGAATAGTGACATGAAAACTTGAAATTCAAAAATTGTGAAACTTAAAAATGCAAAATGCCCTAGTAGGCCTAATGTGATTGGTTTGGATAGTTTGGCATGCCAATAGGGTATTGCTTTAGCAGTACTGCGAAAGGAAAGGCTTTATGCCTGTATTCATGGCTGTATGCCCGTATTCATGGCTTTTATGCCCGTATTCATGGCTTTTATGCCGATTATGTGATATCATGGCTTTTTAGCCATACTGACTGCATACGTGGTTGACGTTCTGCGTCCCATGGTATGATGGCCCGAGGCACCGCGGTGTCCAGTGCCAACGACCCGTTATCGATCCGATCGTCCAAGATAGGTTACTTGGGCATGGAAAAGTATAATCAGAATCGAATCGATTGTTAAAGAAAATACGAAAATCAAATATCAGGAATGATTACGATAGAATACAAAGAAACTCAAGATCAGGAAGAAAATAAATAAACAAAATGCATGAAGAAGTTAATATCATAAAACGTAATTAGCCCTCGACTAAACATTAAGTTGGTAATTATTCAGTTCTTATGAACACAATGGCTAAGAAATTATGATTTTTATTTGCATATTATTTCTTTCTATTTTATTATTTGCACCACTAAGCATTATGCTTAGCGCGTCGCTGTTGCAATGCGTAGGAACGGAAGATTGGACAGAGGGCCCGATAGACCACAGTTCGTAAGGCGGTTCCACGATTCTGCATAGTGTTTGTGTCACCTCACTGTCTGCAGTGCATTGGTAGGACGCTAGATGTCATTTTGGTATTTTGTAATTGATTTTATTTTCTCATATGTATTTGAAACTTATGTAACGTATTTTGATATTCATGTAAAAAATGAAAGGTGTGGTTGTAAATGGAAAAGTGAATGTTTATATATGAATTATGCATGGTATCATATGAGATGGATGAATGAGAACTGAGATTGAACATTTTTGAGAATTAGATAAATGGAGTTGAGATGATGGAAAATGAATATAGGAAGTGTTTTTCACAGGTTCCGAAGAACTGTTTTCTCCATTTTTAGCCGGTATTCTGCCGGATTTTCTTTAAAATTTTCGGAACCTCAAAGAAATAATAATTTCGATAAATGGCTTAAAATGAATTATATTTCACAAGTTATATTCAAAATTATGATAAAAAAATTAATTAAGATAAAAATAGAGTGCTCGGCACACTGAGTGGCATAACTTGCTCGGCTACACTGTAGTCGGGTAAGGGGTGTCACATTTAGTGGTATCAGAGCACGGTTTAGGCGTTTCTGGGCCTAGATTGAGTCCATACCATGCATTGCATTTGTAAGAGTCGAGGTGACACTAATGCAGATATGTTTTCTTGATTATTTTAGGTTAAGGTATGGATTCAGAATCGCAGAGAGCAGTAGAAGAAGAAGTAGTAAGCCGTATTCCGACTGGTAGTAATATTGAAAATCGGGGAGATCCTGCTCCACCAGTGCAAGAGGTGCCTGTACAACCCCAACAGGCCTTGTTTGAGCAGATGACTGGATTCTTTCGACAGATGACTGGGGTTGTTCCACCATTGTCTCAGCAGAAATCACCTCTAGGAAAAATTAGGAAGTATGGAGCTGTAGATTTCAATGGTCGAAAGGAAGACGATTCTGCAGCGGCTAAGCAGCTCCATTGCACACCAGAACAGAGTTTGGAGTGTGCAGTTTCGTTGTTACAAGAAGCTGCATATCGATGGTGGGATGTCGTAACCAAGGTAGTGCCACCAACAGACATAACTTGGAAATTCTTTCTGATAGAGTTCAGAAAGAAATATATTAGCTGTGTTCACGAAGAGGAACAGAAGAGGAGTGGTGATCAGCAAAAGAGGAAATTTGGACAATCTAGTAATAAGAGGCCGAGAGAACAGTCAAGTCAGACATCTGATCAAAGTAGGAGATCTAGACCTAGGCCTATACCCAGAAGAGATCAACCAGAAATACTAGTAGTGAGTGCGCCAGGATTAGCAAGAAAATGTGGCCATTGTAACAAGTGGCATAAAGGTGAATGTAGGGGATTGACTGGAGCCTGTTATAGATGTGGGGCCATAGACCATCGTCTGAAAGATTGTCCTAAGAGGAATTTACCACGGACCCAAACAGAGGTCGTGGAAGGACCAAGTACAATAGTAACACCACTTCCAAATGTCACCAAGCCAGAGAGGAGCAAGAAGCCCCAAATGTGAATTTAAGGTAAAGTATCCTTCCCTTCTGATATGCCTAAGTGTATAATGATAGATTCGAAAAAAAAAAACTAAATAGTACCATATATATAAAAGAAGTAGACAGAGGGAGCAATAGAAAGGTAAAAGAATTGTTTTAGATACCTACACCCAGTAAATTTCGAGAACGAAATTTTTATAAGAGGGGAAGAGTTGTAACATCCTCCGGTAGCAATTCATACGATCTCTCTTATTCGGTGACGGTGTCGGTCGGACAGCTAGAACGTCGGAAAAATATTCAAATCAAAGTGAGGACCATAATTAACTCAAATATTAATGAGAAAAATTTAGTAAAAATTTTAGAAATAAAATACAACCAAGCAAAGCAGTAGGTGCCCAAGCAATGGGTAGCAGGAGGAAGTTCGGTTCTATAACGAGGAGCCCTAAACCCGGGGGAAAAATTATAAAATAATTTTTGGGACTCCAGAGAAGGGTCATTGAGGTTCCTATGGCATTAGAATGCCAAGAAAATATTTAGAAAAATTTTTCAATCGATCTGACAAATTTTGACCCGTTAAGCCAAACGGAGGGCATTTTGGTCATTTCGCCTTCAGAGGTGATTTTTGGCCGACTTGTCCAGTTAAGTAAATAATTATTATGACTCAAAATATGAATAAACATTACTAAAAATTAAATTAAAAATGAGTAGTGGAGGAAAGAAAAGAAAATGAAGAAAAAGGCTTAATAATGACATAAGGTGATGTCATTAAAAAGCCACCACCAATCACCATTAAGCTACCATTTGACTAAACCATTAAAAGACATAAAATGAAGACCAAATGGACCAAAAACCAGCAGCCAAAAACGTGGAGAGAGGAAGGAGAGGGTTTCCACCATAGCCACTTCCATGAAAGCTCTTTCAAGCTTTAAATTCCATGCTTCCTCACCCTAAAACCCATAAGTCCCTTCATCAAAAATTAATCCCACACCTTAAACAAGCTCTTGGCAGCCAAGAAGAAG
This sequence comes from Hevea brasiliensis, assembly GCF_030052815.1. Classification (NCBI taxonomy): domain Eukaryota; kingdom Viridiplantae; phylum Streptophyta; class Magnoliopsida; order Malpighiales; family Euphorbiaceae; genus Hevea; species Hevea brasiliensis. The sequence goes on along the minus strand of NC_079499.1, from coordinate 66,978,718 downwards.
AAGGAAAGTGAAGTTCTCTCAAGCTTGGCTTGGCATACAACAAGGTTAGTGCTCTATATACTTAAAACTCTTTCATTTCATAAATAGCAACTTGAATTTAGTGAGAAAATGTAAATTAAATGAACAAAAATTCTTGTGAAGGTGTACATAAATTTCGGCTGCCCTAATTATGGAATAGGAGGGAGTGTTTTTATGAGTTTGAAGTGAATTAGAGTTATGTTGGAAGTTTGTAAATACAAGAACAACGATTAAAAAGCTAACTAAGACATATTGTATAAAAACATGAATTTGAGTTAGGGTTTTGTGAGAAAAATGTAACTTGGTTTAGGAAATTATAAGAGAGCATTTTAATGGTCAATTAGTGACCATTTTAGGTAATTTGACCAACAAATGGACTGAAGAACAAGGTTGCAAAGAGGGGTTGCAGGCTGCCCTAGGACAGCAGCATAGGGATTGAAAATTCAGTCCCTTTGCACTGCCATAACATGGGCTGTGTTAGTCCAATTGATGTTTGGCCCATTGGACATGAAACTAGGCTTATAATGGCACATTTTTGCTGAAGAAATCATGCCCAAAAGACCAAAGCAAGAGGACCAAAACTTGGCCCCAATCCGGAACCCTGAAACTGCCTCTGCAGAATTTACCAAATGAACAGTAACTGTTCATTTGGCCATAACTAACTGTAGATTTGGTCAATTGACCTGAAATTTTTACAGCCACAAGTTAAGACATAGACAAACAACTTTCATGAAGGAACCTACCCCAAATTATGGCCACAACCTAACCCAAATAGCAATGGAAGTCACTGTTCATGCTACTGTAGATATGGTAAATCTGCAGATTTGGCAATCCGGCCAGCTTGGGTTTTTGGACCATATCTAGAGCTACAAAACTCCAAATGGAGTGATTCAAAAAAGGAAATTCAACTAGACAAAAAAAGGAACAACTTTCATGTTTTACATTTCGTCAAATTCCTGCAGTAACAGTATCCAATGGAATAGTGAAGTTGACTCACCAAAACTGAAAAATTCTGCATGTGTTGAGTTACACTTTGGAATGGTATTAACACTTAAGGCCAACAAGTTTTAAACACCAAATGTGGTATGTTGGGAGTGCCAAAGTCAATGTACACATTTTTATTCTAAAAGTCAACATTCTTATTGACCAATGAGGTGAATAGTGACACCAAAACCAAAAATTGGCAATTTTGCCAAAATGACCTAAGCTTTAAGAAAGTGACCAAAACTAATAAGTTTTGAATACAAAATGTGGTATGTTGGGAGTATTAAAACCAATGTACCTATTGTTTATGCAAAAGTCAACATTTTAGTTGACTAATGAAATGAATAGTGACATGAAAACTTGAAATTCAAAAATTGTGAAACTTAAAAATGCAAAATGCCCTAGTAGGCCTAATGTGATTGGTTTGGATAGTTTGGCATGCCAATAGGGTATTGCTTTAGCAGTACTGCGAAAGGAAAGGCTTTATGCCTGTATTCATGGCTGTATGCCCGTATTCATGGCTTTTATGCCCGTATTCATGGCTTTTATGCCGATTATGTGATATCATGGCTTTTTAGCCATACTGACTGCATACGTGGTTGACGTTCTGCGTCCCATGGTATGACGGCCCGAGGCACCGCGGTGTCGGTGCCAACGACCCGTTATCGATCCGATCGTCTAGTATAGGTTACTTGGGCATGGAAAAGTATAATCAGAATCGAACTGATTGTTAAAGAAAATACGAAAATCAAATATCAGGAATGATTACGATAGAATACAAAGAAACTCAAGATCAGGAAGAAAATAAATAAACAAAATGCATGAAGAAGTTAATATCATAAAACGTAATTAGCCCTCGACTAAACATTAAGTTGGTAATTATTCAGTTCTTATGAACACAATGGCTAAGAAATTATGATTTTTATTTGCATATTATTTCTTTCTATTTTATTATTTGCACCACTAAGCTTTATGCTTAGCGCGTCGCGTTTGCATCGCGTGAGTGCGAAAGATTGGACGAAGGCCCGTGAGACCACAGTTCGGTAAGGCGGTTCACGATTACGCATAGTGTGCGTGTCACCTCACTGTCTGCAGTGCATTGGTAGGACGCTAGATGTCATTTTGGTATTTTGTAATTGATTTTATTTTCTCATATGTATTTGAAACTTATGTAACGTATTTTGATATTCATGTAAATAATGAAAAGTGTGGTTGTAAATGGAAAAGTGAATGTTTATATATGAATTATGCATGGTATCATATGAGATGGATGAATGAGAACTGAGATTGAACATTGTTGAGAATTAGATAAATGGAGTTGAGATGATGGAAAATGAATATAGGAAGTGTTTTTCACAGTTAGAAGAACTATTTCTCCATTTTTAGCGTGTACTGCGGATTTTCTTTAAAATTTTCGGAACCTCAAAGAAATAATAATTTCGATAAATGGCTTAAAATGAATTATATTTCACAAGTTATATTCAAAATTATGATAAAAAAATTAATTAAGATAAAAATAGAGTGCTCGGCACACTGAGTGGCATAACTTGCTCGGCTACACTGTAGTCGGGTAAGGGGTGTCACAGTGATTGAACTGATTATTAAAGGAAATACGAAAATTAAGTATCAAGAATGATTACCAAAAATACAAAGAAGCTCAAGATCATGAAGAAAATAATTAACGAAATGCATGAAGAAGGAAGTTAATATCATAAAACATGATTAGCCCTCGACTAAACAATAAGTTAGTAATTATTCAGTTCTTATGAACACAATGGCTAAGAAATTATGATTTTTATTTGCATATTATTTCTTTCTATTTTATTATTTGCACCACTAAGCTTTATGCTTAGCGCGTCGCTTTTGCAACGCGTAGGTACTGAAGATTTGGACAGAGGGCCCGGTAGACCACAGATTGGGTAAGGCCATTCACAGTTCTGCATAGTGTCCATGTCACCTCAACTTCCACAGTGCATTGGTAGGACACTAGGTCCCATTTTGTATTTTGAGATTTTTGTAAATTTGGTAATTAAACTCTTATTTTATCATGTGTATTTGAAACAAATGTAATATAATTTTGTATTAATGTAAGTACTTGTAATTTGTGATTATAAATCACATGTGAGAATTTATTTATGATTTGAGTCTAATGATGATGTGAAAAGACAAATAGAGGAATCGTTAAGAAATTGCTGTAACTTGATGTGATACAAAATATGAATTGTATATGAGTACCATGAGATGAATGATTGAGAAATAAATGAAATTGCTGAAATTATTCTGAGACTTTGTTGATAATTGGAGTTGGGATTGATTGAATATAATCATAGGAAGTGTTTTTCACAGGTTCCGAAGAACTGTTTTCTCCATTTTTAGTCGGTATTCTGCCGGATTTTCTATAAAATTCTCGGAACCTCAAATAAATTATAATTTCGATAAATGGCTTAAATAAATTATATTTCACAAGTTATTTTCAAAACTATGATAAAAATGAATTAAGATAAAATAGAGTGCTCCGGCACACTGAGTGGCATAACTTGCTCGGCTACACTGTAGTCGGGTAAGGGGTGTCACATTTATTGGTATCAGAGCGCGGTTTAGGCGTTTCTGGACCTAGATAGATTGCATATCATGCATTGCATTCATAAGAGTCGAGGTGACACTATTGCAGATCTGTATTTCCTTTTTATTTTAGGTTAAGGTATGGAATAAGAGAGTGAATAGACAATGAGATAGCGAATGGAAATAAGAAGGAGACTATATTTAAGATGAAAAAGAATGAGTACAGAACTGTTTGAGGATAGGATTGAGACTAGGAGAAAGTGAAGTATGATAACACGGAAGGGTGAAGAAATAAGGAGGTGATAGCTCCTCGGCTATTTACACTGGGTAAATTTCGAGGACGAAATTTAAATTAGAGGGGAAGAGTTGTAACACCCTCCCGGTAGCAACTCCGTACATTCTACTGTTCCGGTGACCGGTGTCGGTCCGAACAGCTAGAACGTCCGGAAAAATATTTAAACTTAAGTGAGAAACCAAAATTAACTCAAATATTAATGAGAAAAATTTAGTAAAAATTTTAGAAATAAAATACAGTTAAGTCAAAAGAGCCGGTGCCCAAGCGATGGGTAACCAGAGGTAAGTTGCGGTTCTATAATGAGAGCCCTAGACCAGGAAAAATTATAAAATAATTTTTGGGACTCCAGAGAAGGGTCATTGAGGTTCCTATGGCATTAGAATGCCAAGAAAATATTTAGAAAAATTTTTCGATCGGTACAGACAATTTTGACCCGTTAAGCCAAACGGAGGGCATTTTGGTCTTTTTGCCTTCAGAGGTGATTTTTGGCCGACTTGTCCAGTTAAGTAAATAATTAATATGACATAAAATATGAAGAAATATTACTAAAAATTAAAGTGAAAATGAGTAGAGAAAAGAAGAAAAGAAAATGAAAGAAAAACCTAAATATGACATCACATGATGTCATTTGGAAGGCTTCCACCAATCACAACCCAACAAGCCAAATTAAAAGAGATAAAAACTAATTAAAAAGAGACAAAATGAAATACGAAATCTGCACTCCCATCTTCATCCTTGGGCAGCCAAAACATAGAGAAAGAAAGGAGAGGGTTTCCACCATAGTTCAAGCTTCCAAGCTTGGAAACCTTGCTTATCTTGCACCAAAAACCCTAGATCCCTTCAATAAAAATTACCCCCACACCTTGTAGGAGTGTTTGGCAGCCAAGAAAAGCCAAGAAAGTGAAGGAATTGCTTGGGAAAATTCTGCTAAAAAAAAAAGGTTAGTGCTAACTCTTACATTTTTCTTTTTATTCCATGTTAGGAAGTTCAAGTGAATAAGAAATTGTTAAGAAATTGAATAAAACACTTATGTAGGAGTATGTATGAATGGTGGCAGCCAAGAGAGGGTTAGGGTATTGATGGTTTAATTGCAATTAAGTTGGTATATTAATGTCAATTAATGCATATATATGAATTGGAGTTTAATGGAGTTGAATTTTTTGAGTTTGTATGAAAATGAGATTTGATCAATTAGGGTGTTAGTAGTATGCCCTAGAGCATGTCATTTAGTATGTATCTTATACATATTTTATTAATAAAAGGCATTTCCACTTTTCCGTTTACATAATATATTTATGTGTAATAGAAAAGGTCCATTGATATTTTGTTAGAAATATTATTCTTAAGTTGTTAAGAATATGAGTGACAATATTTCTAGCACAAAGTATCATAAATAGGTTCACAATCGAGGATACTTCATAATAAGGACATGACTTATCCAGAAAGATTGTATTCATGTTTGTTCCCAAGTTATTTATATGAGATATAAATAAGATGGAATGGTGAGTCTCATGCCATATGACAAACATGATAGGCACTTATAAATGATAAGTAGGCCAAACCAGTGACACTTATGACAAGCACATGAAGTTTACTCTTGTCAATGTTTTGTCATAAATCATATCAGTGCATATAATCTTTAGACCTGAGATAGCACAGTTATCTTGTATATAGGTAGTTTGAATTTGATACTGCTTTCATACTTGTACTGTGTATGGGTATATGGGCATGTGTTGGCTCCTACTAGTTATATATGGAGGTAGGTGTTGATCAAGATGGAATCTGTTCCTCTAAGTAAATAGAGATAAAATCCTATGTTCATTTAATTGTTCTTAATGTTTCAAGTTCTGGCCAGACAGATAGATTTATTGTAAAAGAGTTTACGATAAGAAAATCTTTTTAATCAAGAACTGGAATTAAAAGAGAACATAATATTCATAGCAAATGGAGTTTGACATAAACCATGACTCCGGCTTGAGTTGGGATTTTGTAACAGAGAGATTCTAGTGCATGGTAACATATGATTATAGGTTCATTTAAGGTAAACCTTATTACTAATTGGGTGGCTATGGCATGCTATGCTAGGTGTTAACCATGGTCTATGAGGTTCATAAAATGATTTAGAGAAATCATTTATGGTAAGAAAGAGTTCTGATGATATTAAGAGTTGATATCATGTCTCATTGCCAATTAGTGATGAGCCTAGTAAGTCACACACATACACAAGTTATCACCTAATTAAATATGATTTAATTAATTAATTAAAGAGTTTAATTGATTAATTAAATAGGTTTGGTTTGCAATTAGATTGCAAAGTCCCTAGCATGACTTGAAACCAAATCTAGATTATTGGATGTATAATATAAGTTAAATTTATATTTAAAGTGTTTAAATATGAATTTAATTAATGAGAAATTAATTAATAGAGATTAATTAATTAATTTATATTTGATATAAATTAATTAGAAGAAGAAAATAATTATTTTGGGTTAAGAACTCAAAATTAAGACACAGGGGCATTTTGGTCATTTTGCAGTGTGACACGTGGCACCATGAGATGGTGACACATGGCATAACACATAAGCTTGCCAAATGTTTTTTTTTAATCATGTAAGATGATTAAAATCAAGATTAAATATAGGTTTGACACTTGGCACAATGTGATTGGGTCACTTAAACCTAGACCTAATCAAAGGGTGACATGTGGCAAGGGTTTAATGTGTTAACCTAGCTATTTAAGTGTTGTTATGAGAAAATAAAACACAACCAGCAGCCACACTCCTTTGTCATGCCACTTTGAGGGTTTTCATCTCTTCTTCTTCATCTCTTATCAATTCAAAGAGATTAGCCATCAATCTTTTGAATTAAGAACACTAGAAATTGTTTCTAGTGTCCTGTTTACATCTTTAATCTCTTAAAAGGCAGAACTTGATTTTCTAATTAATAGAAAAAACTTTAGAAGCTATTCAAGGGCTGCCATAGGTGTTCTTGGTGTGGACAAGCTAGAGGGACAACATCTGGTGTCCTGAAGACGAATCTCAAAGCGCGAGACATTTGCGATTGCATCAAGAGGTTAGTGTAATCGTTCTTGATTTAATCTAGGGTTCTAAAATTAATCTGATTAATTTTAAAATCTTAAATGGCAAATACAGATCCAAAAAACATATTAAAAGAGTTTTAATATGTTGTTTATCATTGAAATCAAATAGATAAAAAATAAATCTTGCATGATGCATGTGACCCTAGGTGAAAATTTTTGAATTCAATGGTATAAACTTGTGTTTTTCATGCTTCCGTTCCTTCAATTGGTATCAGAGCCACTATATTTGCCATTTAGATTGTTGATTATATGATTTAATTGTGTGTTTGATCGTGAGATCAAAAGTTCATTGCTGGTTGCAAAGCAAGTTGGCAGCATACTTGAAAAAACACCATCAGTGGTGCACATGGTTTGGCTTCCATGGGTGGTTTAAGGTTTGGCTTTTAATTCTGCAATTGTTGTATGATCTAAGGCCTATTCTTTGACTAATTAAAGTGTTTAATTAGTAGTTTTTATCACACAATTAAATTATGATTCAAATCAGAATTTTAAAAATTGTTTGAATGTGATTCAAATCTTAATTTTAAAAGTTGTTTGAATGTGATTCAAATCTGAATTTTTAAAGTTGTTTGAATCATATTTAAATCTGATTTTTTAAAATTGATTGAATAAAATTCAGATCTGATTTTTTAAAAAATGTTTGAATGTGATTCAAATCTGATTTTTAAAAAAATGTTTGAATGTGATTCAAATCTGAATTTTTAAAGTTGTTTGAATGTGATTCAAATCTGAATTTTTAAATTTGTTTGAATGAGATTCAAATCTGAATTTTTAAATTTATTTGAACCATATTCAAATATGGATTTTTAAGTTGAATATGAGATATTCAATTTAATTTAAGTATGTATGTTTTATTTAATTGTTAAATAGTGATATGCATGATGGATGATCATGGACTATAAAAGACCAATGTGATTGGATTTATTTCTTTTATGTTTCTTTGGGATTGTAAATTAATTAATTTATTTTAATTTATTTTGGGCATGTATTATTAAGTTTGTAATAATTTTTGGGTTGTAATTTCATTTATTTAAGTTCTTGTAAATTCGCCTTGGTATGCCAAGGATTACTATGTAATATTGGATTGCAAGAAGTTCAAGGAGGTCAAGAGCATTGGTGGGACCAGTGGGAGGAATTCAAGATCAAGTGTTGATTATGTACTCCTTCAGCAACTCTTGTAAAATGAATGAATGAATGAAATGCACCTAGGAATGCCCTGATTCAATTCTTGGTGGCTCAGAATTGAATCCCTTAGAAAGTCCATGATCATACCATATTTACTGTTTATTCATGAATGCATGAGATGTATGGGAATGTATGCAATTATATGATATATGCATGTTAAATGGATAATGTGCAAAGTGAGACCTTAATAGTAAATAGAATGACCATAAAATCTTCCAAACAAATGATTAAGTTGGAAATGCTATAATTAAAGTAATTATAACATAAGCCCTCCATTGGGGCAATTATTTTAAGAAATTTTAAATAGTTGCATAAGATGCAATTTATTTAAGAGATTTTCTTAAGAATAATTGTTAAGCATGAGATGTTGTAAATATGTAAATGGTTTAGTGGCCAATATTGGATGTACCTGAGGACATTAAAATTATTTGCATAATTCTGGCTCAATGTGATCAACTTAACTATTGCAAGATAATTCAATAATGGATGTACATGATATTTTGAGCATTAGGGGCTAGGTAAAGGATTGAACCTCACATGAGATGTGATGGGCAAAGAGTTGCTCACTTATAGTTTATTGTAATTCCAATAATGGATGTACCTGAGGATGATCAATGGAATTATAAGAATTCAATCACCCACTAGAAATCCATCCAACTAGGATTTCCGTTTTCTACTTTGGAAGTGTAGGATTCGCTAAGTTAGTGGGAGGACCAATTTGATTAAAAGACCATAATCATTTTGGTTAATTACATGATACATTTACTAATTAATCTGGTTAGTTTCTGCAGTTAATTTTCTGATAAAAATGAGCACAAAACAACCACCACCATCCAATATCCTTGCAAGCATACTTGATCACAATAGGTTGACAGGACCTAATCTGTCTGATTGGCTAAGAAATTTGAAACTTGTCCTGAACTTTGAACATATAAGATATGTTCTAGATTCAAATGTTCCTGGTCCCTTACCTCCAGAGGCCACGCAAGAGGAACATGAAACTTTGGACAAGTGGAAGGAGCATGATATGAGAGCTAAGTGTTACATGCTTGCTTCCATGAGTAATGAGTTACAGAAGCAACATGAGAACATGCAGAGTGCGAGTGAGATCCTCCTTCACCTACAAGAGTTGTATGGTGAGCATAGCAGGAATGCTAGGTATGAGATATCTGGACAGCTATTCCGTATGAGGATGTCTGAGGGACAGAATGTTGGGGATCATGTCCACAAGATGATTCGGCTAATTGAGCAGTTGGAACATCTTGACTTCAACATGGATTTCCAACTACAGACGAATTTGATCCGTTAGTCCCTTCCTGAGTCTTTTGGGAATTTTGTGACAAATTTCCATATGACTAAACAGGAATGCACCTTAGCTGTTTTACTCAACATGCTAGTTATTGCCCAAAAGAATATGCCAGGCAATAAAGGAAAATAGGTAGCTTTGGTTGCATCTTCTTCTGCTGGAAAGTCCAACAAGAAGAAGGGCAATAAGAAAAAGAAACCTCAGATTCCTGGTCCTTCCAAGAAAATAGCTAAACAGAAAAGGAAGACTAAAGCTGATAAAGGCAAAGGAAAGTGTCTCCACTGCCAACAGGAAAGTGTTTCCATTGCCAACAGGAAAGTGTTTCCATTACCAACAGGAAAGTGTTTCCATTGCTAGTAAGAAAGTGTTTCCACTGGCCAGAGTATAGCAATCTAAATGAAAGCAATGCCGTGGTGAAAAACAACTCAAGTTCAAAATATATTTGGCACTTAAGGTTATGTCATGTTGCATAAGATAGATTGCAAAACTGGAGAAAATGGGGATTCTATCCTCATTGGGCTCTGAGCCTACTCCAACTTGTGAATCTTGCCTTCAGGGCAAAATGACTAGATCACCCTTTGTTGGACAGGGGCTAAGAGCTGAAAATATTTTGGAGCTAATACATAGTGATGTATGTGGTCCATTTAAAGAAATGGCTAGAGGGGGCTTTCATTATTTTATTACCTTTACTGATGATAAATCAAGATTTGGGTATTTGTATTTGATGAAATACAAACATGAATCTTTTGAAAAGTTCAAAGAATTTAAATCTGAAGTAGAAAATCAAACAGGAAAGAATATTAAAGCTCTTCGATCAGATCGTGGAGGTGAATATTTGAGTACTGAATTTGATGAATACTTGAGAGAGCATGGCATTGTTTCTCAGCTGACTCCTCCAGAAATGCCACAGCTAAATGGTGTATCTAAAAGGAGAAATCGTACCCTATTGGATATGGTACGTAGTATGATAAGCTATACTGATATGCCAATCTCCTCTTGGGGATTTGCATTAGAATCAGCTTTGTATATTCTGAATAGGATTCCATCAAAATCAGTTTCTTCCACACCTTATGAGATATGGCATGGAAGAAAACCAAGTCTTAAGCATGTTAAGATTTGGGGTTGTCCAGCTTATATCAAAAAGCTGAACAATGATAAATTGGAGACCAGATCAGAAAAGGGTCGATTTGTTGGATATCCAAAAGATAGTTTTGGATATTATTTTTATTTGCCTACTTCACAAAAGGTTGTGATAAGTAGAGATGCCACATTTCTTGAACAACAGTTTGTTCAAGAAGGAGGCAAAGGAAGGCAAATAGAGTTAGAATTGGAGAATTCTGACCAACCAACATATCAGATGGATATAGATCCATCTAGTCAACCTATATCCGTTGATGAAACATCTACAGCTGTTCCTCGTAGAACAACCAGGGTATCTCACCCACCAGTGAGATATGGTTTTCTTCATGAAGAAGAACAAGAGTTGTCTACTCATGAAGAAGTAGATCATGGAGATCATCCACTTACCTATGAAGAAGCTATATCAGATATAGACTCTTCAAAATGGATTGATGCTATGAAATCCGAGATTGATTCCATGTATAAGAATCAAGTTTGGGATCTTGTTGACCCACCTGAAGGTATTGTACCTATAGGGAACAAATGGGTTTTCAAGAAGAAAATTGGTTCTGATGGAAAGGTAGAGACCTATAAAGCAAGGCTAGTAGCGAAAGGGTTTCGCCAAAGGCAAGGAATCGACTATGAGGAGACTTTCTCACCTGTTGCCATGCTTAAATCAATTAGGATTTTATTAGCAATAGCTGCATACTATGATTATGAGATTTGGCAGATGGATGTCAAAATAGCTTTTCTCAATGGATACATTGAAGAAAACATTTTCATGGAACAACTTAGGGGATTTGAATCCCAAGATGGTTCCAAGGTATGCAAGCTAAAGCGATCCATTTATGGGTTGAAACAAGCTTCGAGGAGTTGGAACATCCGTTTTGATGAAGCCATTAAATCCTTTGGTTTTATAAAAAATGAGGATGAGCCATGTGTATATAAGAAGGTTAGTGACAGTGCTATCACTTTCCTTGTCTTATATGTGGATGACATACTGTTGATGGGTAATGACACAGGTATGTTAACGACTATAAAGGTATGGTTGTCAAATACATTCTCCATGAAAGACTTAGGGGAGGCAACCTATATTCTTGGGATTCGCATCTATAGAGATAGAGCGAAACGAATAATTGGTTTATCCCAAAGTCTATACTTGGAAAAGGTGTTAAAGAGGTTTAACATGCTTGATTCCAAGAGAGGATTATTACCAGTGAGACATGGTATCCATCTTTCTAAAGAAATGTCTCCAAAGACACCTGAAGAAAGAGATAAGATGGCCAGGATTCCATGTGCTTCGGCTATTGGAAGTTTAATGTATGCAATGTTGTGTACTAGGCCGGATATCGCATATACTGTTAGTTTGACTAGCAGGTATCAATCCAATCCAGGTTTGGAACACTGGATAGCTGTCAAGAATATTCTTAAGTACTTGAGAAGGACTAAGGATTTATTCTTGATTTATGGAGGTGGAGACTTGCAATTGGATGGTTATACTGATTCTGATTTCCAATCAGATATCGATGATAGAAAGTCTACCTCTGGATATGTGTTCATTTGTAATAGAGGTGCAGTCAGTTGGAAGAGTTCCAAACAGAGCACGACTGCAGATTCCACTACAGAGGCTGAGTATATTACTGCATCAGATGCTGCAAAGGAAGCTGTTTGGATAAAGAAGTTCATGACAGAACTTACAGTAGTTCCTTCCATTGAGTCAGCAGTTCCACTACACTGTGACAACAATGGAGCAGTCATACAGGCTAAGGAACTAAGGTCTCACCCAAAATCCAAACACATAGAAAGGCACTATCACATTATCAGAGATATAGTTGGGCAAGGAGATATAGTCATGCAGAAAAATAACATCAGCTGAAAAATTCAGCTGATCCATTCACTAAGCCTTTGTCACAAGCTCAGTTAGACTAACATCTTAAGAAGATGGGTCTAAGGTATTGTAATGAATGGCTCTAGTGCTAGTGGGAGATTTTTAGTAGTATGCCCTAGAGCATGTCATTTAGTATGTATCTTGTACATATTTTATTAATAAAAGGCATTTCCACTTTTCCGTTTACATAATATATTTATGTGTAATAGAAAAGGTCCATTGATATTTTGTTAGAAATATTATTCTTAAGTTGTTAAGAATATGAGTGACAATATTTCTAGCACAAAGTATCATAAATAGGTTCACAATCGAGGATACTTCATAATAAGGACATGACTTATCCAGAAAGATTGTATTCATGTTTGTTCCCAAGTTATTTATATGAGATATAAATAAGATGGAATGGTGAGTCTCATGCCATATGACAAACATGATAGGCACTTATAAATGATAAGTAGGCCGAACCAGTGACACTTATGACAAGCACATGAAGTTTACTCTTGTCAATGTTTTGTCATAAATCATATCAGTGCATATAATCTTTAGACACGAGATAGCACAGTTATCTTGTATATAGGTAGTTTGAGTTTGATACTGCTTTCATACTTGTACTGTGTATGGGTATATGTGCATGTGTTGGCTCCTACTAGTTATATATGGAGGTAGGTGTTGATCAAGATGGAATCTGTTCCTCTAAGTAAATAGAGATAAAATCCTATGTTCATTTAATTGTTCTTGATGTTTCAAGTTCCTGGCCAGACAGATAGATTTATTCGTAAAAGAGTTTCGATAAGAAAATCTTTTTAATCAAGAACTGGAATTAAAAGATAACATAATATTCATAGCAAATGGAGTTTGACATATACCATGACTCCAGCTTGAGTTGGGATTTTGTACAGAGAAATTCTAGTGCATGGTAACATATGATTATAGGTTCATTTAAGGTAAACCTTATTACTAATTGGGTGGCTATGGCATGCTATGCTAGGTGTTAACCATGGTCTATGAGGTTCATAAAATGATTTAGAGAAATCATTTATGGTAAGAAAGAGTTCTGATGATATTAAGAGTTGATATCATGTCTCATTGCCAATTAGTGATGAGCCTAGTAAGTCACACACATACACAAGTTATCACCTAATTAAATATGATTTAATTAATTAATTAAAGAGTTTAATTGATTAATTAAATAGGTTTGGTTTGCAATTAGATTGCAAAGTCCCTAGCATGACTTGAAACCAAATCTAGATTATTGGATGTATAATATAAGTTAAATTTGTATTTAAAGTGTTTAAATATGAATTTAATTAATGAGAAATTAATTAATAGAGATTAATTAATTAATTTATATTTGATATAAATTAATTAGAAGAAGAAAATAATTATTTTGGGTTAAGAACTCAAAATTAAGACACAGGGGCATTTTGGTCATTTTGCAGTGTGACACGTGGCACCATGAGATGGTGACACATGGCATAACACATAAGCTTGCCAAATGTTTTTTTAATCATGTAAGATGATTAAAATCAAGATTAAATATAGGTTTGACACTTGGCACAATGTGATTGGGTCACTTAAACCTAGACCTAATCAAAGGGTGACATGTGGCAAGGGTTTAATGTGTTAACCTAGCTATTTAAGTGTTGTTATGAGAAAATAAAACACAACCAGCAGCCACACTCCTTTGTCACGCCACTTTGAGGGTTTTCATCTCTTCTTCTTCATCTCTTATCAATTCAAAGAGATTAGCCATCAATCTCTTGAATTAAGAACACTAGAAATTGTTTCTAGTGTCCTGTTTACATCTTTAATCTCTTAAAAGGCAGAACTTGATTTTCTAATTAATAGAAAAAACTTTAGAAGCTATTCAAGGGCTGCCATAGGTGTTCTTGGTGTGGACAAGCTAGAGGGACAACATCTGGTGTCCTGAAGACGAATCTCAAAGGCGCAGACACGCTGCAGTGCATCAAGAGGTTAGTGTAATCGTTCTTGATTTAATCTAGGGTTCTAAAATTAATCTGATTAATTTTAAAATCTTAAATGGCAAATACAGATCCAAAAAACATATTAAAAGAGTTTTAATATGTTTTTTATCATTGAAATCAAATAGATAAAAAATAAATCTTGCATGATGCATGTGACCCTAGGTGAAAATTTTTGAATTCAATGGTATAAACTTGTGTTTTTCATGCTTCCGTTCCTTCATAGGGTTAGTATGAAAATTGGAGATATTGTTTTTAAATGATTAATGGACATTCTAGTGGTCAATTAGTGACCATTTAAGGCAAGTTAATCATAATTTGAAGTGAGTTAATGCATGGCAAAACTGAAATGGAAGGCTGCCCAATGAGATGCAAAGGGACTGAAAATTCAGTCCACTTGCACTGCCATAACTTGGGCTGTGTTGGTCCAATTGGTGTTTGGCCAATTGGACATGAAACTAGGCTTATAATGGCACATTTTTGCTGAAGAAATCATGCCCAAAAGACCAAAGCAAGAGGACCAAAACTTGGCCCCAATCCGGATACCCTGCAAACAGCCCCTGCAGAAATGACCAAATGAACAGTAACTGTTCATTTGGCCATAACTCACTGTAGATATGGTCAATTGACCTGAAATTTTTACAGCAACAAGTTAAGACATATAAAAACAACTTTCATGAAGAAACCTACCCCAAATTATGACCAGAACCTAATCAAATCATTGAGCAAAGTGAAGTTTACTGTACTGAGATTTCCAGAATTTTCATTTGAGCAGCAATGTTTGGAGGACTATAACTCTCTCTAGAAAACTCGGATTTAGGCGATTCTTGAACCGATGGAAACCTAAGGCATAGTAGAACATTTCATATGAAGAAAGTTAGATCAAATTATGAACTTAACTTGATCAAATTACTGACCAAAGTTGGACCAAAAATCTGCCAGACCCAAAATCTCAGCATGAACAGTGCACGTGAACAGTAAACTTATTTTGGCCATAACTTGAGCTACAAAACTCCAAATGGAGTGATTTAAAAAAGGAAATTCAACTAGACAAAATAAGGAACAACTTTCATGTTTACCATTTCCTCAAATTCCCACTGTAAAAATAACAAATGGAACAGTAAAGATGAAGCATGAAAACCGAAAATTTTGCTCAATTAGCATTAAGCTTAAAAATGGTATTGGCAATCAATACCAACAAGTTTGAAATACAAAATGTGGTATGTTTGAGGTGTTAAGACCAATACACCTATTTTCTATCCAAAAGTCAACATTTTTGTTGACCAATGAGGTGAATAGTGACACCAAAATCAAAAATTGGCAATTTTGCCAAAATGACCTAAACTTTGAGAAAGTGACCAAAACCAACAAGTTTTAAATACAACATGTGGTATGTTGGGAGTACTAAAACCAATGTACCTATTGTTTATGCAAAAGTCAACATTTTAGTTGACTAATGAAATGAATAGTGACATGAAAACTTGAAATTCAAAAATTGTGAAACTTAAAAATGCAAAATGCCCTAGTAGGCCTAATGTGATTGGTTTGGATAGTTTGGCATGCCAATAGGGTATTGTTTTAGTAGTACTGCGAAAGGAAAGGCTTTATGCCGGTATTCATGGCTTTATGCCCGTATTCATGGCTTTTATGCCCGTATTCATGGCTTTTATGCCGATTATGTGATATCATGGCTTTTTAGCCATACTGACTGCATACGTGGTTGACGTTCTGCGTCCCATGGTATGACGGCCTGAGGCACCGCGGTGTCCAGTGCCAACGACCCGTTATCCAGTCCAGTCGTCCAGTATAGGTTACTTGGGCATGGAAAAGTATAACTGTGATTGAACTGATTATTAAAGGAAATACGAAAATTAAGTATCAAGAATGATTACCAAAAATACAAAGAAGCTCAAGATCATGAAGAAAATAATTAACGAAATGCATGAAGAAGGAAGTTAATATCATAAAACATGATTAACCCTCGACTAAACAATAAGTTAGTAATTATTCAGTTCTTATGAACACAATGGCTAAGAAATTATGATTTTTATTTGCATATTATTTCTTTCTATTTTATTATTTGCACCACTAAGCTTTATGCTTAGAGCGTCGCTTTTGCAACGCGTAGGTACTGAAGATTTGGACAGAGGGCCCGGTAGACCACAGATTGGGTAAGGCCATTCACAGTTTTGCATAGTGTCCATGTCACCTCAACTTCCACAGTGCATTGGTAGGACACTAGGTCCCATTTTGTATTTTGAGATTTTTGTAAATTTGGTAATTAAACTCTTATTTTATCATGTGTATTTGAAACAAATGTAATATAATTTTGTATTAATGTAAGTACTTGTAATTTGTGATTATAAATCACATGTGAGAATTTATTTATGATTTGAGTCTAATGATGATGTGAAAAGACAAATAGAGGAATCGTTAAGAAATTGCTATAACTTGATGTGATACAAAATGTGAATTGTATATGAGTACCATGAGATGAATGATTGAGAAATAAATGAAATTGCTGAAATTATTCTGAGACTTTGTTGATAATTGGAGTTGGGATTGATTGAATATGATCATAGGAAGTGTTTTTCACAGGTTCCGAAGAACTGTTTTCTCTATTTTTAGCCGGTATTCTGCCAGATTTTCTATAAAATTCTCGGAACCTCAAATAAATTATAATTTCAATAAATGGCTTAAATAAATTATATTTCACAAGTTATTTTCAAAACTATGATAAAAATAAATTAAGATAAAATAGAGTGCTCCGGCACACTGAGTGGCATAACTTGCTCGGCTACACTGTAGTCGGGTAAGGGGTGTCACAGAACTTCAGCACAGCATTCCACCCACAGACAGATGGCCAGTCTAAGAGGGTTATTCAGATATTGGAGGATATGCTACGGGCTTGTGTGATTGAATTTGAAGGTAGTTGGGATACACACTTGGCTTTGATTGAGTTTGCTTATAACATCAGCTACCAATCAAGCATTGGGATGCCTCCATATGAAGCTTTGTATGGTAGGAAGTGCAAAACTCCCTTATGTTGGGATGAAGTAGGTGAAAGGAAAATGATTGGGCCAGAAATTGTTCAGCAGATAGAGGAAAAGATCAGATTGATTAGAGATAGACTCAAGACTGCGTCAGACCGTCAGAAGTCCTATGTTGATCTGAAGAGAAGAGATATTGAATATGCAGTGGGTGATAAGTATTCCTTAAAGTTTCTCCTTGGAAGAGAATTATGAGATTTGGCAGAAAGGGGAAACTGAGTCCTTGTTTCATTGGACCATATGAGGTTCTGGAAAGAGTGGGTCCTCTGGCATATCGGTTGGCATTACCTCCAGAGCTAGCAAGGATACACAGTGTCTTCCATGTGTCCATGTTAAGGAGGTACAGATCTGACCCATCTCATGTACTACCAGTTGAAGAGATTGAAGTAAATCCAGACCTCTCATATGAGGAAGAACCCATAAAAAATTCTGGCTTATGAGGTGAAGCGGTGAGAGCAAGCAGATACACACAGTTAAAGTCTTTGTGGAACCATCATTCAAGCCAGGAAGCTACTTGGGAACGTGAAGAGGATATGAGGAGACAACACCCACAGCTGTTCAGAGACTAATGCCAGGTAAAATTTCGAAACGAAATTTATTTAAGGGGGGGAGAATTGTAACACCCCTAAGTTCGGTAGTGCGTTCTGCTGCTCCGGTGACCAGTGTTGTCCGGACAGCTAGGATGCCTAGAACCACACTTCAATATGAGTGAGGAGACATAAAATAATGAAATACAAGAAAAGAAAATACAAGAAAAATAAAGGAAAAATTATAGCAAAGAAAGGTAATCAAGTTAAACGAGCCGGGAAACCTAACGATGGGTGACCGCACTGGGAAGTCACGGCGTGGACCGTTGACTAATACTGGATCATGGAACCCTGGAAAACATTTTTAGGACTTAAATAGACCCTTATAGAAGAATAAATATCATTAGAAAGATAAAAGAGAAATTAAATAATTAGTACAAAGAAAAGTGAGAAATCGAAAAACAGACAAAACCCGGTGTTACCGAAAAATCGGGAACGTAACCCGAACAGGGGCATTATGGTCATTTGACACCCCGAATTGTCTTTTGACCTAAATTTCCATTAAAAATAAATAGTATTACACTTAGAAAATAAAATGAAAAATTAATTTAGTGGTACCTAAAGTAAATAGTGAGAATTAAGGGTTTAATGTGGGATTAAGTGAAAGTTTAACATATTATATGATTAAGTGAGTGAGTGGGCCACTAAAGGAATAAACTAAGAGTTAAGTGGGACATGTGTACACCTAAAATGCAATCAGAAACTTCATCTTCTCCAAATGCTCCATCCTTGCCGAATTGAAGGAAAAGGAAAACTCCATGGCCATTTTCTTCAAGCTCACTTAACACCCTCCATTTCATCTCTAAATACTTAGGTTCCTTCATGAAAAATGGTCTACACATCACAAGGAAGATATTGATACCAAATTTGAGAAGTTTGGTGAAGGTTTAGCAAGTTACAATCAAAGGTAAGTTTAAACTTTTGAGAATTCCTTTGTTAAACTTTATGTTCATGTTATGGGTGTTAGTTTTGTGAAGGAAATTTTAAAGTTTAAATAGTTATTGAGATAGCCATTTTTGGACAGCCATGGGGTCACGCATTTAATGATTTATTATGCATATAATTGATGAGAAATAATGTTGATCATGGTGATTTAATATCCTAGTGAATTATTTCACATATATATGGTGATTTATGCACTTGGATGGGAATTGGTAAATTGTAGGGCACTTTGATGTTGAAGGACAATTTTCGGCAGCTTGGGAACACTTGAGTAAATGTATGTATTCATGGAAGTGTAGGCAGAATATTGACCTAGAAGGATTGAGGGATATGTATGTAGAGTGATATTGTAAAGTGTATGTAAGATTTGTAATGGTTAGGTGTGTATGTAATGGTACTTAGAACTTGTAAATGTGAATTATATTTGGTGTGTTGAGGGTAATTGTAATCTGCCCAAAGTAATGTTAATGTAAAGTAGAATATGCTTTTGGTAATGTACCAAAACAGATTGGTAGGGAAGTAAACATATTGCAAGGTAAATTTGTGTAATTGATGTGTATTAAGCAAGGCAACTAAGGGCAGTGTACATTTTAGCCAATAAGTTTAAAAGTGTAACCTCAATTGGTATGAGACCAATTGGAGGTGGAACTAGGCACAAAATGTGCCAACTTTCATTGAGAAAACATACCAAAATTCTGCTTGCAAGGTGACCTAAGAAAATGACCAATTCGGATTAGGTACAATTAGCACCTGAAAAATGACCAATTTGGCAGCAGTGAGTGTTTAGGCCATAACTCACTCAAAAAAGGTCTAATTGACCTGAAATTTTAACCATGAATAGTTAAGACCCATACCTACAAGTCTTATGAAGACACCAAAACCCAGAAATGACCAGAAGCAAGTCAAAAAGCTTGCACAAGTTCGGGTCCAAAAACTGGCCGAACCAAAGTTGACCAAATTGACCTAAAATTGACCTAAATTGGTACCATTTGACCAGCAATAGTGTAATGACCATAACTTGGTCTACTTAACTCGGATTGACCTAAAATTTTGACCCGCGTGCAATAAGACATAGATCTACAAGTTTGTAGTTTTGACCGAAACCCGAAAACCGAGGGAACTAGGTCGTCCGGTTAGGTCAAACTAGTATCCCAAAATCCAGCAATTTGCAATGAAATGCAAGAAAACGCAATATACAAGGAAATGACTTTGGTAAAACGTACCAACCCTAAAACCCTATCGAATGTGACATATTAATGACACTGAAACCTAATTTACCTAGAACGCATCGAGGGTCGGTATATTAGGTGATTAAGCAAATAAAGGTATTCAATGAATTGTTTATCGAACATTATCGTTAGAGACAATTTAATTTAGTACTGAAACACTTCAAATTGTGTTTCTCAGTTACCAAAGACTCAGGAAAAGGGAAGGAAACACTGAGTCGGACAGAGAGACAATTATCAGAGGTTTGTGCACAACTAGTTTTTAACTGATTTTACTTTGAATATTTCATATGATTAAATGACATATTTTTCTTATGTATTATGTTTAACAAGCATTGGATTTAATTCAATGATTATTGAAAATTGTTATAGTATGTATGAATTCAGCTTTGTGAAATGGTATTTCCATAAGTATTAAGCATTGTTATGGATTGAACAAATTATGTTTTGGAAAATTGTGATAGAACATGTTTTGAATTGTGAAGGTAATTTTCATGGAAAAATGCAAATTTATGATTTGAATTGTGATGAGCATAAAAATTTTTGGATATTAGAATTGACTTTGAATCGAATTATATTGTGATTTATGCTCACTAAATGGATTGTAATATTGTTTTATATCTCACTATAGATGCTTGACTAGGTTATTACACGTCTCTCTCATTCATTGAGAAGACAATGGAGTTAGTTGTGTTTTGATTACCATGGTACGTGCACAGGCTTAGATTTTCCTCTGATTTGAGGTTAGATCTAAGTTTATTTTATCGTTATGGCCCTTGCGGAAGATTCATTATTGTGATGGTACTGCACGATGATTCGACCTCCCGACCATAGGGAGTTAGAATCTGATTCGACCTCCCCGACCATAGGGAGTTAGAATCACATCGAATATGGCCCTTTCGGATTAGTCTTGCATATTAGTGAGATAAAGATTGATTTTTGAGATACAGAATGGCTTTTGAATGGTAAGAAATTGTGATTTCAATTATGGTTTATGTATAATTGATTTTGTTGAATTACTTAAATGGTTAGTCATGGTTTGATAAATTGAATTTTGTGATCAAAGTCATTTATACAAATGATTTACATTATTGGCAAATAATATTTTGAGTTTTGAAATTTGATGAGTATTGATTCCCAATTTATTTATCAGAAATTTTGTCAATGTATATTGTAATATGTTTTAAATTATAGTTGTGCACCACTGAGTTCACCACTCAGCGATAGCTTTGTATGCTGTCGCAGGTAAGAAGAGCATAGAGCAGTAAGTAAATTTCCTTGAAGATATATTCAGATCAGCTCCAGGTATATCATAGGTATACCCGTGTACATAGGTTTTGATGTATGCATGTAATAATATGTATGTAAATTATTTGAGCAGTTGTATAAAAACTCTTGTAAAATATTTTGGTATGTAATTAATGTAAATTATCGTGAATGTAAATTTGAGATTTCATTTACTTGAATAGTTTTATATTATATTTCTTGTATCTCAGTCTTTGAAAAATCACTATGGAATTGAGTTGAGAAAAATGTTGGAGTTGAGATTTGCAAATACATATTGAAGTGCTTTTTACAGGTTTCTTGAAGAACTGTTTTATCCAAAATATAGAGGGCACTCTGCCAAAATTTTTACAGAAATTCCAAATAATTCAAATGTGTCAATTTTATCACTTCAGTTCAAAAAGGTTTTCACACCTGTAAATAGTGCTCACCACTGTAAAAGAAGTAAGAAAAGTTTTGAAAATCCCTTGTAGTGTATTTAATGGGTTATCAGTAGACGGAGTTGGTAATTCATTAGGTATACTATGGGATCATGTTATGCCTTACAGAGGGGTAGGGTGTGACAAATTTGAGGAAATGGTAAACATGAAAGTTGTTCCTTATTTTGTCTAATTGAATTTCCTTTTTTGAATCACTCCATTTGGAGTTTTGCAGCTCTAGATATGGTCCAAAAACCACAGCTGGCCGGATTGGCAAAATTGCAGAATTACCAAATCTACAGTACCATGAACAGTGACTGTGATTGCATTTTTTAATAGGTTCTGGCCATAATTTGGGGTAGGTTTCTTCATGAAAGTTGTTTGTCTATGTCTTAACTTGTTTTTGTAAAAATTTCAGGTAAATTGACCATATCTACAGTGAGTTATGGCCAAATGAACAATTACTGTTCATTTGGTCATTTCTGCAGGTGCTATTGCAGAGTATCCGGATTGGGGCCAACTTTTGGTCCACTTGCTTTGGTCTTTTGGGCATGGTTTCTTCAGAAAAAATGTGCCATTATAAGCCTATTTTCACGTCCAATTGGCCAAAAACCAATTGGACCTACACAGCCAAAGTTATGGTTGTGTAAGTGGGCTGGAATCTCAGCCACTCTGCTGCTGTCCCTAGGCAGTCTACACATTCACTTTGCCATGCTATATTTCAGTCCAAATTGTGGTCAACTTACCTAAAATGGTCACTAATTGACCATTAAAATGTTCTCTAACAATTTCCTAAGCCAAGCCAAATTTTTACTTCTCAAAACCCTAATTCCCATATGAGTTTTCACAACATGCTTTAATTAACCAACTCATTCACTAACCACATGCATACATGGTTTAAACATAATCTCTAATCCACTTTAAGTCCATCAAAACACTCCATTATTGTTCCTTCAATAGGGCTGCCGAAATCCATGGGCTACATACACTTAATTTTTATTCATTTAATTCACAAACTCATGTTGATTTCAAGTCCCTAATCATGAAATTAATGAGTTTTAGGGATATAGATGCACTAACCTTTAAGTGGCAGAATTTTCCCAAAGCTTAACTTCACTTTCCTTCTTCTTCTTGGCTGCCAAAAGGTTATGCAAGGTGCAAGGATAAATTTTAGTGAAAGGAGTAGGACGAATTATAGTGAAAAGAGAAGAGAATTGAAGCTTTGGTTGAAATCAATTGAGGGAGATGGGGGAAAGGGTTTCGGCTGGTTGGTCCAAAGGAAGAAGATGAATTTTCTTTTGTCTATTTTCAGCCTCTTTATTTGTTTTAAGTGTATTGGTTGTATGGTGATTGGTGGACAATTTTAAATGACATCACAATGATGTCATAAATTGCATATATTGTATTTTTCTTTTCTTTTCATCACTACTCATTTTCAATTTCATTTTTAGTAATGTTTATTCATATTTTATGTCATATTAATTATTTACTCAACTGGACAAGTCGGCAAAAAATCACCTCTGAAGGCGAAATGACCAAAATGCCCTCCGTTTGGCTTAACAGGTCAAAATTATCTGTACCGATTGAAAAATTTTTCTAGGTATTTTCTTGGCATTCTAATGCCATGGGAACCTCAATAACCCTTCTCTGGAGTCCCAAAAATTATTTTACAATTTTTCCCCCAGGTCTAGGGCTTCTAGTTGCGAGAACCGCAACTTCCCTCTGGGTTACCCATCACTAGGGCACCGGCTCGTTTAATTTGGTTGTATTTTAATTCTAAAATTTTTACTAAATTTTTCTTATCAATGTTTGAGTTGATTATGGTTCTTCACTTTAGTTTAAATATTTTTTTCCGGACGTTCTAGCTGTCCGGACCGACACTGGTCACCGGAACAGTAGAATGCACGGAGTTGCTACAGGGAGGGTGTTACATTATCTATTACATATGCTCATCAATAACTCTAATAGAAAATTTAATATAATAAAAAATCATCAAATCCCAACTCTTCTCATGGCTACCAAAAATTTGATCTTTCAATTACTTATCATTTTCGTTCAATTTCATGTCATACAAACTCATTTCAACATACTTACAATAATTAAAGAAGAGAGGAAGTGGGAATCTTGCACTAACCTTGATGACCCAATTCTTTAACTTGCTAAAACCTTAAATTTCCTTCAATTCTTAGCTGCCAATAGGTTTCCTAAGGTGTAAAATTAATTTTTAGTGAAGGGACCTAAGGGTTTTGGGGTGAGAATGGAGGGAATCAAGCTTTGAAGAAAAGAAAAATGGTGGAAGCCTTCTATCCATGGTGGATCGGCCAAATGAAGGCCAAGGGAAGAAGATGATCCATTTTAATGTCTTTTAATTCCACTTGTCCTCTTTATATATGCTTGTCTAATATGCATTGCCTAAAAATTTTTATTACATCATTCTTGTGTCATGCTTACATCATAAATGCATTTAAATTTTCTTTTCTTTCTTTTTCTTTTCTTTTCCCTTTTCCATTACATAATTCATGATTTTAATTTATGTTTAATGTTTTATTCTCTCCCATTTTGATTAAAATTTAGGTTAAAATTTAACACTAAGGGGTGAAATGACCAAAATGCCCTTCGTTGGGTCATTGAGTTATAATTGTCTGTACCGATTGACTAAATTTTCTTGTATTTTTCTTGGCATTTTTATTGTCATTAATCCTCATAATTCTCTTTAATTACATCCCAAATAATTATCTCACAAGGTTCCCTATGAGTATGGGGTTGATAACTATCTTCACAGTCGCTTCCCATTAGGGTCACCCATTGCTGTGACTTTGGCTCATATAACCTATTGGCATTTCATTTCTTTTATTTTTTCTTAATTTTTCTTGGTCTTTATTTAATCATCTTATGACTCCTCACTCTAGTGCAAGTGTAGTTCCAGACATTTTGCCTGTCCAAATAGATGTTAATCATCGGAATAGTAGAATATACGGACTACCTAAAGTGAGGGCGTTACAATTCTCTCCCTCTAAATAAAAATTTCATACTTGAAATTTACCTGGTGTAAATAGTCAAGGAACTGCTATCTCCTTGCTTCTCCACTTTTCCGTGATATAATGCTTCTCTTTCTCCTTAGTCTGTCTTAGTAGATCTAGCTCTACAATCTTATCCTTAACTAATTCTACACCCATCTTCTTTCATCTCATATACAATCTCCTCATCTCCATCCACTATCTTTAATGTGATCCTTTTCAATCGATAATTTACCATCACCTTATGGCCTAAAGGGTTAGTGATAAGTTTGTCCTCTTCTAACCCATCTATCTGTATCCCTTTATCAATAGGGGTATAACGCATATATAGGAATGAAAAAGGTTAGGGTCTATTAATACATATACAAAGGTATTACAAATAGAAATGTACCTCTGATAACGTCTGCAAGATTTGGTTCCTCCCGAGCTCTCATAGCATTTACATGAGGTGCTATTCTAGCCTCAGATCGCTCAACAATCTCTATAGTAGGTGTCTGTAATGTACCAGCTGTCTCTGGTCTCGTAGGTTGTCTACCCCTCTCTGTTGCAGGGGCAAATCTCTCAGTCTGTGGTGAAGTAGTGGGAGCACTCCTCTATAGACAATCTCTCAAAAAGTGATCCGTAGTCAATAGTCGACACTCTCCTCAGTGCCTCCTCCCACAGTGTATACACTCTAGCACCGAGACTGATCCCCTTATTGCTATGCCAGGAGAACTAGCCATAGATATTGCAAACTGGCCTCTTTGGCCCTGGCCTTGGGAACCCTTGGGCCTCTTACTATCAGAAACTAGTGTACTGGACTGGCCCTGTCCAGAACCCCTCTTTCACTGTGTATCCTTTCGGGACTGCTCATCACCTCGTACTTTTTCCACATTAACAGCTACAACCATTAACTGTGAGAAGTCCGTAAGTCAATATGCCATCACCAGAAGTCTAATGTTATCGTTTAGCCCATCCTCAAACCTACGGCACCGGTCTACCTCTATAGGCATCATCTCCTAAACATATCTACTTAGCCTCACAAACTCCCTCTCGTACTCAGAGACCATGAGCTGTCTCTGCCTCAATAACAGAAACTCTCTCCTTTTGGCCTCTAAGTACACATGACTAATATATTTCTTCTTGAACTCAACCAAGAAGAAGTCCCAGGTAAGTACTGCCGACTGTACCACTCTAGACACCATAACCCACCACTGATAGGCATCCTCTTGTAGAAGTGTTAGAGCGCACTCCAACTGCTGATCTAGTGCATAGTGTAACTGCCATAGCACCCTCTCAGTTCACTCTAGCCAATGCTCAGCAGTGGCTGGGTCGTCTTCCTTCTTACCTTTAAAGTCGACAGCCTCATACTTTCTCAACTTCTCTAGTGGGGACCTTTGTACAAGTTGTGGCTATGGCTGCGGCTGTGGCTATGGGATGGCTCCGGTAACCTAGCAAAGCATCTGAGTCATCTGCTCTAGAAAAGATTACTGTGCCCTCGCAATGGCACCATGAGATGACTCTTCTCTCTTGTCTCGCTCCTAACTAGGAACAGGTGTATGACTACCAATCTCCTCCTCCTCAAGTCTTAAAGACCCTTTCTCTAAAGGATCAGACTCAATTAATCCTATAAAACAAGCAAGAGAACAAATCTACATTAGTGTCACCTCAACTCCTAATTAAAGGCCCATACATTTTATGCACACTATCTCTTTCTATCTATCTATGCCTTGGAACACCTAAACCTTTGCTCTGATACCAATAAATGTGACACCCCTTACCTATCTACAGCGTGGCTGAGCAAGGCGCGCCACATTCAGTGCCGGAGCACCCTATATTGTGTTATCTTATATCGTATTTAATTTAAATTCCATTTATTCATGTTTGTCCATGTGTTGAAATTTATTTTATCACATTTTATTTTTATGGAGACTCGAATAGAGTCTCCTTTATTTTATTAGCATTTGGTGGATTCCATTATTTAACTGTTAAAATAGTTCATATTCATCTCATTTTCCATATGCTATATCATATCATCACAATTCTCATAGTCATTTCAAGCAAATAAAATACTTCATTTCATTTATATAAAATCAAGTACAATATTTACAAATTATTTACAATCTCAAAATTTAATTACATTATTTACTTATGTACAATGAACAAAATACAAAATCTAGATACACATGGGCCCTACCCAAAAAAATGGACTGCTGAGGTGACACGTCCCACTACTGCAAACCTATTCCAATCATTGTCTAGATTAGTCCTACTCGCTAGTACCTATGTGATGGAAAAACTAATGCACTAAGCATAATGCTTAGTGGTGCTTAAATTAAAGTAAAAATAACTAAATAATTAAGGAAAAATTATTTCAAGTGTAATTTCACGAATTTTGAGTCATTTACATGTTTATTGAACTTTGGGAGCAAATAAATTTATTGGGATCTTTTCTAGTCATTTATCTCATATTCAGTCTTATTAAATTCATATCAGTGCACAAGTAACCTATAATAGACTATAAAGATTGGATACACAGGAGTATACTAGTTAGACATCCGTATGTCTAACATGTATACATCGATCTTTTCAGGCACAAGGCTAACGGGCAGGCATAAAGCCAGAAATCAAATCAGGCACAATAGCCAACGTGCAGGCATAAAGCCTGTAGAATAACTATATCAGACATATATTGTCTATGAATGATTATTCATTGGACAGTACTGTAATTTATAGTCCCTAATTGGTATACCAATCGATCTATGCTATATACATAAGTCTTGGTATACTTTGGGCAAATTAGTATTTTAAACACTTATAGCTTTATTATTTCATACCATGTACAATTAAGAGTTCATATCATGTTATTATTTCATTTCATGCACTATCTATGCTTTGTATCATTTTCACATAATTATAATGGGAACATAGGTCCCAAGTACATATTCATGTCATTTATAATGGGAACATGAGTCCCAAGTACATATTCATATAACTTATGTATTTATCACTCTAATTATTTTATATCAAGTACTACACATATTTATTATATTGTTATTTTATGTATGATGGAAACATATATTCCAAGTGTATTTTCATATGACTTATGTATGTAGCAAATCATTTAGGTAATTTACATTTTATGTATCAAATGATTTCATGAACCTTTCTTTAGGTTCAGAACTGGTGCCTTAAATTTACCTATTAAATTGGCCAATATGTAGACACTGTTTGGCCGCCATTCCTTCATGGAAGTTGTTCTTCTATGTCTTATCTTTATTTTCCTTTTTGAATCATGTCATTTGCATTTTTATAACTCAATTTATGGTCAATTTTCCAAGTCTGGTCCATTGACTTTTCACTATCCTAGAAGCAGGCAGATTCTGAAATCCCAATTTTTGTCCAACCATTTGGATGTGTTGCAGTCATATTTAGGTCTCATGTTTTTCATATAAGTTGTTCCCCTATGTCTTAGGGCCACTCAAGTTCAAGAATCACAATTTTTCAGGTCATGTAGGGTGAGTTATGGCTACTCAACTGACCTGGACTCATGGACCCTATAAATTCAAGATTCCAGGTTCAAGTCAGTGTCTACAATTCCCATTTTAGGGTCCTTAATCTCAAAATTTGAGGAAAGTTTCTAAATCAAAGTTGGAGTTATGTTTATTAGGTTTCCATAATAGTTTGGCTCATCCAAATTGGAGTTTTCTAGTGGGAGATATGATATGAAAACTCTTCTGGGGTCAAGTGGCTATTTAGTTCAATCTCAGGATTTGGGTGGCTGACTTTTTCTAACAATTTGGCCAAGTTCCATTGGGTTTTGGGTTTTGATCAAATACATAAAAATTATAGTTCTAAGTTGTATAGAGATTTTGGCTTTGGTTTCACTGCATTTACAGTTTTTGGCCCAAGTTATGGCATTTTTGCCAAAATTGGTCAGGTAGGTACAAGTCTAGAATTTCAGGTCAATTTTGGTTCTGGTCAGAATTGTTAATCTAGATTGTTCTAGCAATTTGGTTGGGTTAGAGTCATAACTGGGCTCTATATTCTCCATGAAAAATGTGCTCCTATGTCTAGCCTTTCCAATGGTTCAAGAATCAAGTCATTTTGACTTTCCTCTAGTGAGTTATGGCCATTTGAACATTTACTGTTTATATGGTCATTCTTCTAGGTCCATCATATGCTTACCTGGATTCAAGCCAACTTTAGGTCATGTTAGGTTCAGTTTTTGGGCAAGGTCTGCAAGAAAAATATGTTATTATGTCTTAGGTTTAATATCTAATTGGTCTCACACCAATTCGAGCAATGTGGCTCTACTTATGGTCACATAACCTTGCTGGACTCCTGGGTTCATAATCCTGCACAGAAATTCAACACTCCCAATATTAATTCCACCCATATACCAAACTTCAATCACATTCATTGTACTTCAAATAGTCAATAATAAACCTCAACAATATTAATTTCAAGCCACAATACAAAATCTCCTAATTTAGGTCAAAACCCTAACTTCCATGGTGGCAAACCTGGCAATTTCTCGGGAAATACATCTGAAAAATCACATTGTAGGTATGTCACCTATACTAGGCCCTACCTTTCTAGTTTCAACCACACTAGCTAATTAAGCTTTACAACCCTTCCTTATCAACTTCCTTGCTATAATGGCTGATATGATATTAAAGAGATAATCTGTTCTCTCACCCACAACTGTCACCTCTTCATTGTCAGATGTTCTCAATGCGATTCTTTTTAGGTAACAACCCATAATAACTTGGTCTTTTGACAACCAATCCATCGCCAAAATCACATCAAACTCATGAAAAGGTAATGCTATCAAATTAGCCAAAAACTCATGTTCTTGAATTCTCAAAGGACAATCCCTATAAACCCTATTCATTGTCACACTTGACTATAATATTTTGCTCAATTGTACCCTTTCATAAACCCCTCTCCTCTGGTATAGTGGTGCAAATATATGAATGTGTAAAACCTAGATCTATCAATCCATATACTAAGGAGTCAAAGAGACTAAATATACCAACAATCACATCTAGTGCGTCTTGCTCCTCACAGGCTCTGATGTCATAGGCATGTTGTAACACCCTCACTATAGCAATTCCATACATTCTACTGTTCCGATGACCGGTGTCGGTCCAGACAGCTTGAACATCTGGAAAAATAATTAGACTAGAGTGAGGAGTCATAAATAACTCAAATATTAATAAGAAAAATTTAGGAAAAATTTTAGAAATAAAATACAACCAAGTTAAATGAGCCGGTGCCCTAGCGATGGGTAACCTAGTGAGAAGTTGCGATCCTCGCAACTAGGAGCCCTAGACCCGGGAGGAAATTCATAAAATAATTTTTGAGACTCCAGAGAAGAGTCATTGAGATTTCTATGGCATTAAAATGCCAAGAAAAGGTTTAGAAAAATTTTTCAATTGGTACAGACAATTTTAGTCTGTTAAGCCAAATGGAGGGCATTTTGGTCATTTCGCCTTCAGAGGTAATTTTTGGCTGACTTGTCTAGTTAATTAAATAATTATTATGACACAAAATGTGAATAAATATTACTAAAAATTAAATTGAAAATGAGTAGAGAAGAAAAGAAAAGAAAATGAGAATAAATGTCAATTTTGACATCATATGATGTCATTTAAAGGAATTCCCACCAATCACATTAAAGCATCACTTAAATAAGTAATAAAAGAAGATAAATAACACCAAAAAAAAGAAAAAACAATCTGTTTCTTCACCAAATTAAAGACCAGCCGTCTTCCTCTTCTCCCATAGCCAAACCTCCATGAAAGCTCCACCAAAGCTTTATAACTCACCAAATCTCACCCCAAAACCCTAAACACCCTTCACAAAAATTAACCCCCACATCAAGAGCAAAGTTTTGATTATCATAAAGTGAAGAAATTCTAAGGTTTATACAAGCCAATAAAGAGACCAAAGAGGTTAATGCATGTTAATTACTTAATCTTGTTTATTTCTTAAAACTTAGTTTGAATATGAACAAATAATTAAGAAATTAAGATAAATCATGTGTGAAATTAAGAATGGAATTTTGGCCAGCTTTATGGGAGTGGTATTTGATGGTTTTGATGGATTTAAAATGGGTTAGAAATGGTATTGATGTGTAGACAAAAATTTGAAATGGATTAGTATGCCTAATTGACATGTGTTGTGTGAACCTTGAATTTGAGCTAGGGTTTGGACACAAAAACTTGGATCTTGTTCATGTGTTGGTGAATGAAAGTTTAAATGATCAATTAGTGACCATTTGGCTATGTATGATGAAGAATTGAAGTGAGTTGTAGCTTGAGATTTGAGTTTGGCTAAGCTGCCTTGGGTGACCTGCAGGTCTGGATGTGAGTCCAGCCTATTTGGGCAGCAATAACTTGAATTGTAGAGGTTCAATTGGTGCAAGGCCAATTGGACATAAAACTAGATACATAGTGGCACAACTTTGGTGAAGAAACCATGCCCAGAAAACCAAATCAAGTTGACCAAAAGTTTGCCCTAATCTGGGTGACCTGCAGTCTGCTTGGGCAAAATGACCAAATGAACAGTGTTTGGTCATTTGGCGATAACTCAGTGTAGAAAGGTCCAATTGACCTGATATTTTACCAGCAACAAGCTAAGATATAGACCAACAACTTTCATTAAGAACACAAATCTAAATTCTGACCATAACCTAGTCAAATTGCCAACCAAACTTAGGTCACCAAATCTAGCAGAACCAAATTGCCCAGAAAATCTAGGTACAGGTCACTCTGGCCAGTTATGGTAAAATGACCATAACTTGAGCTACAAAACTCCAAATGGAGTGATTCAAAAAAATAAATTCAACTAGACAAAATAAGGAACAACTTTTATGTTGATCATTTTGCCAAATTCCAGCTGCAAAAATGACCAATGGAACAGTAAAAACAAAGCATGAAAACTGAAAATTCTGCCTAATTAACATTAAGCTTGGAAATGGTATTGGCAACCAATACCAATAAATTTTGAATGTAAAATGTGGTATCTTGGAGAACTTAGGTTCAATAAATTTATTATGTATTAAAAAGTCAACAATTTGATTGAATAGTAATGTGAATAGTAATACAAAGACACAAAGTGTAATAACTAAATTGGTAGAGGAAATTAAGGTATGAGAAACATTCATGGATTACTTGGAATAGAAATAGTAATTTACCTAAATGACTTAATAAACATTTAAGTTATGTGAGTATATGATTAAGATTTGTATTCCCCTTACTAGCAGGTCTAATAAAACATAAGTAATACCACTTGAATATGAAATGAAATTAAGCTGGATGGATTGTTGAGTATAAATAGGATGAGGTTTACATTAAGATTTATGTTTCCATTACAAATAAGATAATAACACCTTGTATGAGTTATGAATTCATATAAATATTGTAATGAATAAATGAATCACATAAAAATATAAATGAAACATTAGTTCTCTTTATAAGAGAAAGGAAGAATGTTTTGAGTACAATGGTATATGAACACCATTATTGTGAATTGTGATCAATATGAATGACGTAAGGAATGTATGAATATTATGATGAATGTATAAATTATGAAATTTATCATGAAATAATGAAGTCATAAAACACAATATATTAATATTTAATGATATTATGTGCCATTGTATTGCCTAGACATATGTGTCAGATTAGATAGTTTGGCATGCCAATAGGGTATTGTTTTAGCAGTACTGCAAAAGGCTTTATGCCTGTATTCATGGCTTTGTGCCCGCATTCATGGCTTTATGCCTGCATTCATGGCTTTATGCCAACATTCATGGCTTTTATGCCCGATTATGTGATATCTTGGCTTTTTAGCCATACTGACTGCATACGTGGTTGACGTTCTGCGTCGCATGGTATGATGCCCCGAGGCACCGCGGTGTCCAGTGCCAATGACCCGTTATCCAGTTTAGTCAGCTTGTCATAGGTTACTTTGGTAGTGAAATTTATTGAGATAAGTTAAGAATATTAGCAATTTCTAATAGTTATTTATTAGAAAGAATCGAAATGAACTGGACCGATATCAAAATTTACTTATTATGAAATAATCTGAGACAACCTAAAAAGTATTGAGAAAATGCTAAAAGATTAGCAAAGAAAATTATAACATACATAACTATTGCAAATGTGACTTACATGATAATATAATCATAAATTTATCATTTTTAGATCATTTTTCTATGTACATTATTATTGTACATTGGCGAAATAAGCACTTTCAAAGAAGAAAAAATTAGGATAAAACATATTAAATTTTAGAAACCGCATGTGAAGTATAAATAAATCTTAATTATTTGAATTATGTTTTATTTCTATCTTTATTTGTATATTATTTCCTTGTTATATTATTGCACCACTAAGCAGCAATGCTTAGCGCGATAGAATTATTTCCTCGCGCAGGTACTGAAGGTAAAGCCCAGATAAAAATATTAAACAGAGATTTTGGAGTTCTGATCTGCAAAAGTGCCTGAAGTATTCAAGGTTGTCACCTCCTCAGCAATGCATGTAGATAGGGCCCATATAGAACATATTTTATATTTTGTATAAATTGCTTAGATATTGTATTGTAATGTATATTATGAATAGGTAATTAATAGGAATGCGATGTAAATTAATAAATTAGCTTTTTCATATGTAATTAATTTATATATCATGTAAATTATGAAATTTTGTAATTATTTTGTAAATTATGTAAATTAAGGAAATTTGAAAATTTGGCTTATGTAATTTGAGAATGTTTGTATATGAATTGAGTATGAACGGAAATGTATGGAAATGATTATGAAATTTAAAATGTATGGATGAAATTTGAAATGATGAGATGATTATGAGAATTATTGATGAGATTTTTATTTTAAAATATTATTGAAAATTTCAAGCAGATGAATAGTGAAATACGTCAAACGTTAATAAAATAGGGGAAACACCATTAGTTTCTCCATCGAAAAATAATTGATATTAAAAGATAATAACTTGAAAATGATTAAAGGAATAAAGTAAGATAAGATAGGGTGCTCCGGCACCGAATGTAGCACACATTTTGCTCGGCTACACTGTAGTCGGGTGAGGGGTGTTACACATGTGCTAGTGTTTGGGTGTTAGTTCTCTTTACTGTCTTAGATGCAACTCTTTGAGTACCCCCAGCTACCTCAAATCTGCTAGGTCTCCTACCCCTCTGTGTTGTAGGAGTGGACCTCTCTATCGGTGGTGTAGTGGTAGCCCTCCTTTTGGGGCAATCTCTTTAAAAGTGATTAGTGGCACCACATCTATACTAGGCTCTAGTCAGTCACCAACACTCACTTGTATTCCTCTTCCCATAATGGCCATATGTGGTTGGGGCTGGTCCCCTCACTATAGACCTCAGAGCACTAGCCACTGAAGCTACTGGCTGACCCCTCCTGAATGCAGACACCTGTCCTTATCTCTGGGACTGTGCTTATCTTTAGGGTCCCTTGGGCCTCTTACTATCTGTATCGATGGAACTAGACTACCTAAGACCTCTCTTCTACTACTCTCTAGTCCTCCTGCTTTGCTCATTATCTTTGACTCGCTCAACACTTATAGCTGTAGCAACTAATTGAGTGAAATCCTTCATTTGTAGTGTTATGATGTGGAGCTTAATGTTATCATTAATACCCTCCACAAATCTCCTACATCTGGCAGCCTCTGTAGGCACAATCTCCCTAGCATTTCTACTCAGCTGAACAAACTCCCTCTCATATTCTGCCACAGTGAGGTGTCTCTGCCTCAAGTTAATGAATTCTCTCCTCCTATCTTTAAAATAGATATGGCTAATATATTTCTTCTTGAGCTTAGCTGCAAAGAACACCCAGGTTAACTCAGCAGGCTAGATCACGTGTGATACTGTGTCCCACCACTGATATGCATATTCCTGAAGTAATGCAAGTGCACACTCTAGACTTTGCTCAGGATTACAGTGCAACTGTTGGAGAATCCTCTCTGTCCTCTCCAACCAATACTCAGCAGCTGCTGGATCTTCTTTCTTTCCCTTAAAATCCATTGCCCCATATTTCCTAAGCTTCTCTAGGTGGGACTTCTGTGAAGGCTTCGCCTGTGGGATGGCTTTTATTATCTGTTTAAGGAAATTAGTCATTTATTGGAAAAAGAACTACTGCAGTTGTCCAGGCTGTCAAGATGCCTGTGCAGCTGGATCTTATTAGTAGTATGCCGTAGAGCATATCATTTAGTTTGTATCTTATTCATGTTTTTATTAATAAAAAGCATTTCTACTTTTCCATTTACATAAGATATTTATGTGTAATAGAAAAGGTCCATTGATATTTTCTTAGAAATTCTATTCTTAAGTTGTTAAGAATATGAGTGACAGTATTTTTAGTACAAAGTATCATAAATAGGTTCACAATCGAGGATACTTCATAATAAGGACATGACTTATCCAGAAAGATTATATTCATATTTATTCCCAAGTTATTTATATGAGATATAAATAAGATGGAAGGGTGAGTCTTATGCCATATGACAAACATGATAGGCACTTATAAATGATAAGTAGGCCGAACCAATGGCACTTATGATAAGCACATGGAGTTTACTCTTGTCAATGTTTTGTCATAAATCATATCTGTGCATATAATCTTTAGACCTGAGATAGCACAGTTATCTTGTATATAGGTAGTTTGAGTTTAATACTGCTTTCATACTTATACTGTGTATGGGTATATGGGCATGTGTTGGCTCCTACTAGTTATATATGGAGGTAGGTGTTGATTAAGATGGAATCTGTTCCTCTAAGTAAATAGAGATAAAATCCGATGTTCATTTAATTGTTCTTGATGTTTCAAGTTCCTGGCCAGGACAGATAGATTTAATCAGAAAAGAGTTTCTAATGAGAAAATCTTTTAAATCAAGAACATGAATTAAAAGAGAACATAATATTCATAGCAAATGGAGTTTGACATAAACCATGACACCAGCTTGAGTTGGGATTTTGTAACAGACAGATTCTAGTGCATGGTAACATATGATTATAGGTTCATTCAAGATAAACCTTATTACTAATTGGGTGGCCATGGCATGCTATGCTAGGTGTTATCCATGGTCTATGAGGTGCATAAAATGATTTAGAGAAATCATTTATGGTACGAAAGAGTTCTGATGATATTAAGAGTTGATATCATATCTCATTGCCAATTAGTGATGAGCCTAGTAAGTCACACACATACACAAGCTATCACCTAATTAAATATGATTTAATTAATTAATTAAAGAGTTTAATTGATTAATTAAATAGGTTTGGTTTGTAATTAGATTGCAAAGTCCCTAGCATGACTTGAAACCAAATCTAGATTATTGGATGTATAGTATAAG
This sequence comes from Hevea brasiliensis, assembly GCF_030052815.1. Classification (NCBI taxonomy): domain Eukaryota; kingdom Viridiplantae; phylum Streptophyta; class Magnoliopsida; order Malpighiales; family Euphorbiaceae; genus Hevea; species Hevea brasiliensis. The sequence continues at coordinate 66,942,379 of NC_079499.1, read as the reverse complement.
TTAAATTTATATTTAAAGTGTTTAAATATGAATTTAATTAATGAGAAATTAATTAATAGAGATTAATTAATTAATTTATATTTGACATAAATTGATTAGAAGAAGAGAAATAATTATTTTGGGTTAAGAACTCAAAATTAAGACACAGGGGCATTTTGGTCATTTCATAGGATGACATGTGGCACCATGAGATGGTGACATATGGCATTACACATAAGTTTGCCAAATGTCTTTTAATCATGTAAGATGATTAAAATTAAGATTAAATATATGTTTGACACTTGGCACAATGTGATTGGGTCAATTAAACCTAGAACCAATCAGAGGGTGACATGTGGCAAGGGTTTAATGTGTTGACCTACCTATATAAGTGTTGTTATGAAAAGAAAACAGAATAACCAGTAGCCTCTTTCTTTGGTGCCACCACCCAAGAAGGTTTCTCTCTTCTTCATCTTCTTCTCTCATTTTTCCAAGAGATTAACAAACAATCTCTTGAATTAAAAATACTAGAAATTATTTCTAGTTTCCTGTTTACATCTTTAATCTTTTAAGAGGCAGAACTTGATTTTCTAAATAATAGAAAAAGATTTAGAAGCTGTTCAAGGGCTGCCATAGGTGTTCTTGGTGTGGACAAGCTAGAGTGACAACATCTGATGTCCTAAAGACGCATCTCAAAGGCACAAATACACTGCAGTGCATCAAGAGATTAATGTGTTTATTCTTGATGTAATATAGGGTTCTAAAATTAATCTGATTAATTTTAAAATCTTAAATGGCAAATACAGATCCAAAAACATATTAAAAGAGTTTTAATATGTTGTTTATCATTGAAATCAAGTAGATAAAAATAAATCTTGCATGATGCATGTGACCCTAGGTGAAAATTTTTGAATTCAATGGTATAAACTTGTGTTTTTTACGCTTCCGTTCCTTCAATTGGTATCAGAGCTACTATATTTGCCATTTAGATTGTAGATTATATGATTTAATTGTGTGTTTTGATCATGAGATGATTTATTCATTGCTGGTTGCAATAGATGTGTGGCGGTATGTTTGAAGAACACCATCTTCGGTGTGCCAATTTTGGCTTCCATGGGTGGCTCAAGGTTTGGCTTTTTAATTTGCAATTTTTGTTTGATCTAAAAGCTCATCCTATCTCTAATTAGATTGTTTAATTAGAATTTTAATCACACAATTAAATTTTGATTCAAATTAAAATTTTAAAAATTGTTTGAATGTAATTCAAATATGAATTTTAAAAGTTGTTTGAATGTGATTCAAATCTGAATTCTTAAAGTTGTTTGAATCATATTTAAATCTGTTTTTTTTTAAGTTGTTTGAATAATATTGAGATTTGAATATTTAAAAATTGTTTGAATGTGATTCAAATCTGATTTTTAAAAAATTGTTTGAATGTGATTCAAATCTGAATTTTTAAGGTTGTTTGAAAGTGATTCAAATCTGAATTTTTAAATTTGTTTGAATCATATTCAAATCTAGATTTTTAAGTTGAATATGAGATATTCAATTTAATTTAAGTATGTATGTTTTATTTAATTGTTAAATAGTGATATGCATGATGAATGATCATGGACTATAAAAGACCAATGTGATTGGATTTATTTCTTTTATGTTTCTTTGGGATTGTAAATTAATTAATTTATTTTAATTTATTTTGGGCATGTATTGTAACACCCCTATGTTCGGTAGTGCGTTCTACTGTTCCGGTGACCAGTGTTGTCCGGACAGCTAGGATGCCTAGAACTACACTTAGATATGGGTGAGGAGACATAAAATAATGAAATAAAAGAAAAGAAAATACAAGAAAAACAAAGGAAAAATAATAGCAATGAAATGTAACCAAGTTAAACGAGCCGAAAACTATAGCAATGGGTGACCGCACCGGGAAGTTGCGACGTAGAGCGTTGACTAGCCCTGGACCACGGGAAACCTTGGAAAATATTTCTAACACTTAAATAAACATCTATTGAAGTATAAATATCATTAGAAATATCAAAAAAAAAATAATTAATTAGTACAAAGAAAAATGAGAAATTGAGAAAACGACAAAACTCGGTGTTATCGAAAAATCGGGAATGCAACCCGAATAGGGGCATTGTGGTCAATTGACATCCCAAATTGCCTTTTGACCTAAATGTCCATTAAAAATACATGATATTACACTAGGAAAATATTATGAAAAATTAAAATGGTGGTACATAATCTAAATAGCAAAAGATAGGAGGAAAATGTGGGAAATTGGAAATGTTGGAATAAACAAACCTTTTAATTGATTTAGTGCTCCACTAACATCTTCAAATTGGACCTTGAATCAGCCTTTAGACAGAAAATTCTGTCATCTTCAACCTTAGGGAGAGAACCAGCCGAAATCAACCTTGGGAGAAAAACCTCCATAGCCATCCATGGTGAGAGCTCCATGTAAGCATGTTTTAGCGACTTTTTCCATTAGCTTTCTTCATTAAACTTGATCACCATACTTTGGGTAGCATACTAGGAGAAAGAAGGATAAGTTTTGGTGAGGTTTTGTAGAACTTCAAAAGTGGTAAGTGAGTGTTTTTAATTCTTGTTTCATTAAAAGTGTAACCAAGGTTATGGGTAGTTGATTTATGGAAGAATTTTTGAAGTTTGATGTTTTAATAGAGATGTACATTTTGGCAGCCATGGAAATTCAGTATATGTAGCTTGTTTTTACTTGTTTATGGTTGTTTAAGATATTGTTATTAATGGCAGCATGGATATGTGTATAATAATTTGGAATTGGGTATGTAAATGGGGTATGTTCATGTGGTTAAATGATGTAAATGGACTTTGAAAAATTCTGTATTATAGTGTGCATATTGAGAATGGTTAAAAAAATGACAAAAAATATGACATATTGGTAACATTAAACCTAATTCACCTAGAATACATCGAGGGTCAACATCTTAGGTTGACTAAGGAAATAATAAAATTTAATAAATTAATTATTAAGCCTTATTGTTAGAGACGGTTTAAATGAGTATTGAAACACTTCAAATTGTGTGTTTTAGTTAGCAAAGACTCAGGGAAGGGGAAGGAAACACTGAGTCAGAGCCAAGAGGAATTTATCAGAGGTTTGTGCACAACTAGTGTTTAACTGATTTTGTTCTGAATATTTCATATGATTAAATGACATATTTTTCTTATGTATTATGTTTAACAAGCATTGGATTTAATTCAGTAATTATTGAAATTGTTATAGTATGTATGAATTTAGCTTTGTGAAATGGTATTTCAACAAGTATTAAGCATTGTTGTGGATTGAATAAATTATGTTTTGGAAAATTGTGATAGAATATGTTTTGAATTGTGATGGGCAATTTGCATGGAAAAATGCAAATTTATGATTTGAATTGTGATGGGCATAAAAATTATTGGATATTGGAATTGACTTTGAATAGAATTAGATTGTGATTTATGCTCACTAAAAGGATTGTGATATTGTTTTATATCGTACTATAGATGCTTGACTAGGTTATTACCCGTCTCTCTCATTTGTTGAGAAGACAATGGAGTTAGTTGTGTTTTGATTACCATTGTACATGCACAGGCTTAGATTCTCCTCTTATTAGAGGTTAGATCTAAGTTTTTTTTTTTTTTTGTTATGGCCCTTTCGAAAGATTCATTATTGTGATGTGTACTATGCACGATGATTCGTCCTCCCCGACCATAGGGAGTTAGAATCTGATTCGACCTCCCCGACCATAGGGAATTAGAATCACCTTGAAGATGGCCCTTTCGGATTAGTCTTGCATAGTTAGTGAGATAAATAATGGTTTTTGAGATAAAGAACGGTTTTTGAGGTAAAGAATGGTTTTTGAATAGTAAAGAATTGTGATTTCAATTATGATTTATGTATAATCGATTTTGTTAGAATTACCTTAAAAGGTTAGTTATGATTTGATAAATTGAATTTTGTGATCAAAGTCACTTTATACAAATGATTTACATTATTGGCAATGAATATTTTGAGTTTTGGAATTAGATGAGTATTCAGATTTCCAAATTATTTGCTGTAAATTTTGTCAAAGTATATTGTACTATGTTTTAAATTATAGTTGTGCACCACTGAGTTCACCACTCAGCGATAGCTTTGTATGCTGTCGCAGGTGAAAAGAGCATAGAGCAATTGAGTAAGCTTCTTTGAAGAGACATTCATATTAGGTCCAAGTATACCCATGTACACAGGTTTTGATGTATGCATGTAATAATGTGTATGTAAATTATTTGAGCAGTTATATAAAAACTCTTGTAAAATATTTTGGTATGTAATTAAATGCAAATCATTGTAATATAAATTCGAGATTTCATTTACCTGTATAGTTTTGTAATATTAATTTTTGAGTTTGTAATTAATGAAATGTTCTTTATGATGAGATTGGTTTGAAAATGAATTGATTTGATTATGGAGATTTGAATTGTGAATTGTAATGAAGTTATTGGAGTTGTATTTGAGAAACAATATTGGGAGTATTTTCTTTTGCAGGATTGAAGAACTATTTTCTCAAAATGCAGCCGGCACTTTGCCGAAATTTTAAAAAATTTTTATAACACCAGATTTTAATCGATGATTTAAATTTCATGAAAATTATTTTAAAATCCCTTGTAGTATATCTAATGGGTTATCGGTAGGCGAAGTACGGTAATTCATTAGGTGTACTACGGGATCATGTTACATCTTATGGGGGAGTAGGGTGTGACATGTACTATTAAGGTTGTAATAATTTTTGGGTTGTAATTTTATTTATTTAAGTTCTTGTAAATTCGCCTCGGTACGCCAAGGATTACTATGTAATACTGGATTGCAAGAAGATCGAGGAGGTTAAGAGCATTGGTGGGACTAGTGGGAGGAATTCAATATCAACAGATGATTATGTACTCCTTCAGCAACTCTTGTAATATGAATGAATGAAATGCACATAGGAATGCCCTGATTCAATTCTTGGTGGCTCAGAATTGAATCCCTTAGAAAGTCCATGATCATACCATATTTATTTATTGTCCATGAATGTATGAGATGTATGTGAATGTATGCAGTATGTGATATATGCATGCTAAATGGATAATGTGCAAAGTGAGACCTTAATAGTAATTAGGATGACCATAAAATCTTCTAAACAAATGATTAAGTTGGAAATGCTATAATTAAAGTAATTATAACATGGGCCCTCCAATGAGGCAATTATTTTAAGAAATTTTAAATACTTGCATAAGATGCAATTAATTTAAGGGATTTTCTTAAGAATAATTGTTAAGCGTGAGAAGTTATAAACATGTAAATGGTTGGTGGCTAATATTGGATGTACCTGAGGACATTAAAATTATTTGCATAATTACTGGCTCAATGGGATCAACTTAACTAATGCAAGATAAGTCAATAATGGATGTACCTGAGATTTTGAGCATTAGGGGCTAGGTAAAGAATTGAACCTCACATGAGATGTGATGAGCAAGGAGTTGCTCACTTATAGTTTATTGTAAATCCAATAATGGATGTACCTAAGGATGATCAATAGAATTATAAGAATTCAATCACTCACTAGAAATCCATCCAACTAGGATTTCTGTTTTCTACTTTGGAAGTGTAGGATTCGCTAAGTTAGTGGGAGTACCAATTTGATTAAAAGACCATAATCATTTTGGTTAATTACATGATACATTTACTAATTAATCTAGTTATTTTCTGCAGTTAATTTTTTGATAATAATGAGCACAGAACAACCACCACCATCCAATATCCTTACAAGCATACTTGATCGCAATAGGTTGACAGGACCTAATCTCTCTGATTGGCTAAGAAATTTGAAACTTGTCCTGAACCTTCAACATATAGGATATGTTCTAGACTCAAATGTTCCTGGTCCGTTACCTCCAAAGGCCACCCAAGAGGAACATGAAACTTTGGACAAGTGAAAGGAGCATGATGTGAGAGCTAAGTGTTACCTGCTTGCTTCTATGAGTAATGAGTTACAGAAGTAGCATGAGAACATGCAGAGTGCGAGTGAGATCCTCCTTCACCTACAAGAGTTGTATGGTGAGCATAGTAGGAATGCTAGGTATGAGATATCTAGACAGCTGTTCCGCATGAGGATGTTTGAGGGACAGAATGTTGGGGATCATGTCCACAAGATGATTCGGCTGATTGAGTAGTTGCAACATCTTGACTTCAATATGGATTTCCAACTACAGACGGATTTGATCCTTCAGTCCCTTCCTGAGTCTTTTGGGAATTTTGTGACAAATTTCCATATGACTAAACATGAATGCACCTTGGCTAGTTTACTCAATATGCTGGTTATTGCCCAAAAGAATATATCGGACAATAAAGGAAAAGAGGTAGCTTTGATTGCATATTTTTCCGCTGGAAAGTCCAATAAGAAAATGGGCAATTAGAAAAAGAAACCTCAAGTTCCAAGATCTTCCAAGAAGATAGCCAAACAGAAAAACAAAGTTCAAAGTTGACAAAGGTAAAGGAAAGTGTTTCCACTACCAGCAGGAAAGTGTTTCCACTGCCAGCAGGAAAGTGTTTCCACTGTCCAGAGTATAGCAATCTAAAAGAATGCAATGCCATGATGAAAATCAACTCAAGTTCAAAATATATTTGGCACTTAAGATTAGGTTATGTTGCAGAAGATAGGATTGCAAAATTGGAGAAAATGGGGATTTTATCCTCATTGGGCTCTGAGCCTACTCCAACTTGTGAATCTTGCCTTAAGGGCAAAATGACTAGAACACCGTTTATTGGACAAGGACTAAGAGATGAAAATATTTTGGAACTAATACATAGTGATGTATGTGATCCATTTAAGGAAATGGTTAAAGGCGATTTTCATTACTTTATTACCTTTACTGATGACAAATCAAGGTTTGGGTATTTGTATTTGATGAAATACAAACATGAATCCTTTGAAAAGTTCAAAGAATTTAAATCTGAAGTAGAAAATCAAATAGGAAAGAGTATTAAAGTTCTTCGATCAGATAGTGGAGGTGAATATTTGAGTACTGAATTTGATGAATACTTGAGAGAGCATGGCATTGTTTCCCAGCTGACTCCTCCAGGAACACCACAGTTGAATGGTGTATTTGAAAGGAGAAATCGTACCCTATGTGATATGGTACATAGTATGATGAGCTATACTAATATGCCAATCTCCTTTTGGGGATTTACATTAGAATTAGCTTTGTATATTCTGAATAGGATTCCATCAAAATCAGTTTCTTCCACACCTTATGAGATATGGCATGGAAGAAAACCAAGTCTTAAGTATGTTAAGGTTTGGGGTTGTCCAGCTTATATCAAAAAGTTGAACACTGATAAATTGTAAACCATATCAAAAAAGGACCGATTTGTTGGATATCCAAAAGATAGTTTTGGATATTATTTGCCTACATCACAAAAGGTTGTGGTGAGTAGAGATGCCACATTTCTTGAACAACAGTTTGTTCAAAAAGTAGGCAAAGGAAGGCAAATAGAGTTGTAATTAGAGAATTCTGACCAACCAACATATCAGATGGATATAGATCCATCTAGTTAACCTACACCTGTTGATGAAACATCTATAGCTGTTCCCCGTAGAACAACCAGGGTATCTCACCCACCAGTGAGATATGGTTTCCATCATGAAGAAGAACAAGAGTTGTCTACTCATGAAGAAGTAGATCATGGAGATGATCCACTTACCTATGAAGAAGCTATATCAGATATAGACTTTTCAAAATGGATTGATGCTATGAAATCTAAAATTGATTCCATGTATAAGAATCAAGTTTGGGATCTTGTTGACCCATCTGAAGGTATTGTACCTATAGGGAACAAATGGGTTTTTAAGAAGAAAATTGGTTCTGATGGAAAGGTAGAGACACATAAGGCAAGGCTAGTAGCGAAAGGGTTTCACCAAAGGGAAGGAATCAACTATGAGGAGACTTTTTCCCCTGTTGCCATGCTTAAATCAATTAGGATTCTATTAGCAATAACTGCATACTATGATTATGAGATTTGGCAGATGGATGTCAAAACAACTTTTCTCAATGGATACATTGAAGAAAACATTTTCATGGAACAACCTAGGGGTTTTGAATCCCAAGATGGTTCCAAGGTATGCATGCTAAAGCGATCCATTTATGAGTTGAAGCAAGCTTCGAGGAGTTAGAACATCCGTTTTGATGAAGCAATTAAATCCTTTGGTTTTATCAAAAATGAGGATGAGCCATGTGTATATAAGAAGGTTAGTGACAGTGCTATCATTTTCCTTGTCTTATATGTGGATGACATACTGTTGATGGGTAATGACATAGGTATGTTGACAACTGTAAAGGCATGGTTGTCATATACATTCTCCATGAAAGACTTAGGGAAGGAAACCTATATTCTTGGGATTCGCATCTATAGAGATAGAGCGAAAAGAATAATTGGTTTATCCCAAAGTTTATACTTGGAAAAGGTGTTAAAGAGGTTTAACATGCCTGATTCCAAGAGAGGATTGTTACCAGTAAGACATGGCATCCATCTTTCTAAAGAGATGTCTCTAAAGACACCTGAAGAAAGAGATAAAATGGCCAGGATTCCATATGCTTCGGCTATTAGAAGTTTAATGTATGCAATGTTGTGTACTAGGCCAAATTCCCATATGCTATTAGTTTGCCTAGCAAGTATCAATCCAATCCAGGTTTGGAACACTGGACAGCTGTCAAGAATATCCTTAAGTACTTGAGAAGAACTAAGGATTTATTCTTGATCTATGGAGGTGGAGACTTCAATTGGATGGTTATACTGATTCTGATTTCCAATAAGATATAGATGATAGAAAGTCTACCTCTGGGTATGTGTTCATTTATAATGGAGGTGCAATCAGTAGGAAGAGTTCCAACAGAGCACGACTGCAGATTCCACTACCGAGGCTGAGTATATTGCTGCATCAGATGCTGCAAAGGAAGCTGTTTAGATAAAGAAGTTCGTGACAGAACTTACAGTAGTTCCTTCCATTGAGTCAGTAGTTCCACTACACTATGACAATAATGGAGCAGCCATACAGGCTAAGGAACCCCGGTCTCACCAGAAATCCAAACACATAGAAAGGCGTTACCATATTATCAGAGAAAAAGTTGGATGAGGCGATGTAGCCATGCAAAAAATAGCATCAGCTGAAAATCCAGCTGATCCATTCACTAAGCCTATGTCACAGACTCAGCTAGACCAACATCTTGAGAAGATGGGTCTAAGATATTGTAATGAATGGCTCTAGTGCTAGTGGGAGATTGTTAGTAGTATGCCTTAGAGCATATCATTTAGTATGTATCTTGTACATGTTTTTATTAATAAAAGGCATTTCCACTTTTCCGTTTACATAAGATATTTATGTGTAATAGAAAAGGTTCATTGATATTTTATTAGAAATTCTATTCTTAAGTTGTTAAGAATATGAATGACAGTATTTCTAGTACAAAGTATCATAAATAGGTTCACAATCGAGGACACTTTATAATAAGGACATGACTTATCCAGAAAGATTGTATTCATGTTTGTTCCCAAGTTATTTATATGAGATATAAATAAGATGGAATGGTGAGTCTTATGCCATATGACAAACATGATAGGCACTTATAAATGATAAGTAGGCCGAACCAGTGACACTTATGACAAGCACATGGAGTTTACTCTTGTCAATATTTTGTCATAAATCATATCGGTGCATATAATCTTTAGACGTAAGATAGCACAGTTATCTTGTATATAGGTAGTTTGAGTTTGATACTGCTTTCATACTTATTCTGTGTATGGGTATATGGGCATGTGTTGGCTTCTACTAGTTATATATAGAGGTAGGTGTTGATCTAGATGGAATCTGTTCCTCTAAGTAAACAGAGATAAAATCCTATATTCACTTAATTGTTCTTGATGTTTCAAGTTCCTGGCCTGGACAGATAGATTTAATCCGAAAAGAGTTTCAGATGAGAAAACCTTTTTAATCAAGAACATGAATTAAAAGAGAACATAATATTCATAGCAAATGGCGTTTGACATAAACTATGACTCCAACTTGAGTTGGGATTTTGTAACAGAGAGATTCTAGTGCATGGTAACATATGATTATAGGTTCATTTGAAGTAAACCTTATTACTAATTGGGTGGCCATGGCATGCTATGCTAGGTGTTAACCATGGTCTATGAGGTGCATAAAATGATTTAGAGAAATCATTTATGGTAAGAAAGAGTGATGATGATATTACGAGTTGATATCATATCTCATTGCAAATTAGTGATGAGCCTAGTAAGTCACACACATACACAAGTTATCACCTAATTAAATATGATTTAATTAATTAATTAAAGAGTTTAATTGATTAATTAAATAGGTTTGGTTTGCAATTAGAATGCAAAGTCCCTAGCATGACTTGAAACCAAATCTAGATTATTGGATGTATAGTATAAGTTAAATTTATATTTAACGTGTTTAAATATGAATTTAATTAATGAGAAATTAATTAATAGATATTAATTAATTAATTTATATTTGATATAAATTGATTAGAAGAAGAGAAATAATTATTTTGGGTTAAGAACTCAAAATTACGACACCGGGGCATTTTGGTCATTTCATAGGATGACATGTGGCACCATGAGATGGTGACATATGGCATTACACATAAGCTTGCCAAATGTCTTTTAATCATGTAAGATGATTAAAATTAAGATTAAATATATGTTTGACACTTGGCACAATGTGATTGGGTCAATTAAACCTAGAACCAATCAGAGGGTGACATGTGGCAAGGGTTTAATGTGTTGACCTACCTATATAAGTGTTGTTATGAAAAGAAAATAGAATAACCAGCAGCCTCTTTCTTTGGTGCCGCCACCCAAGAAGGTTTCTCTCTTCTTCATCTTCTTCTCTCATCTTTCCAAGAGATTAACAAACAATCTCTTGAATTAAAAATACTAGAAATTGTTTCTAGTGTCCTGTTTGCATATTTAATCTCTTAAAAGATAGAAATTGATTTTCTAAATAATAGAAAAAGAGTTAGAAGCTGTTGAAGGGCTGCCATAGGTGTTCTTGGTGTGGACAAGCTAGAGAGACAATATCTGGTGTCCTAAAGACGCATCTCAAAGGCGCAAATGTACTGCAGTGCATCAAGCGGTTAGTGTGTTTGTTCTTAAATTAATCTAGGATTCTAAAATTAATCTGATTAATTTTAAAATCTTAAATGGAAAATACAGATCTAAAACCATATTAAATGAGTTTTAATATGTTGTTTATCATTGAAATCAAATAGATAAAAATAAATATTGCATGATGCATGTGACCCTAGGTGAAAATTTTTGAATTCAATGGTATAAACTTGTGTTTTTCACGCTTCCATTCCTTCAGATCTCTCGTGCCTCTATCGCTTGTACTACCAAGGGCATGACTTTCTACCTCCTCATCAATATCTCTTTGTGATTCTGACTCCATTTTGTAATCTAAAATAGACAAGAGAGTAGATGTGCATAAGTGTCACCTCAATTCCCTATGGATGCAATGCATGATCGCACACATGTCATGTCTTTCTATCTATCTAAGTCTAAGAATGCCTAAACCAAAGCTCTGATACCACTAAATGTAACACCGTCTACCCGATCTACAGTGAAACTGAGTAAAGGAATGCCACATTTTGTGCACGGAGCACCCAAACTTATATTTGAATAATTTACTTAATTTGTAGTTACTTTTAATTTTTAGTTATAAATTTCAAAGGGAAAAATTGTAAGCGTTTCTCCTAAACTTTTAACATCTACCTGTTAATAATCATATTTTCAATTGCAACAATATTGATAATCAACTCTCATCATACTTATAATCAAATTCATTTCCTCACCATATGTAAATATTTACATAACGTATATTTAGACATAAATTTATAAATGTGACCAAGTATGTTTATACTTAATTTACAGTTATCTAAAATAAATTTACATCAAGTGTTTTGATGCATGACAATTAGAATACAAAAATGAGTGACAAAAATTGCATCTAGTATTGGTGGTGCATTTATCCCAAAGTCCAAGTATGAGGTGACTTCGGACTTTCCTGTAGATCCACTTCCTCCTCTTCTGTTTCTGTCTACTTACTCCTTACCTTCTGTACCTGCACGAGGAAAAACCTACACACAAAGCTTCACAACTTAGTGATACACTTGTATTATATAGACATTTTTAAGCACAATTATACAATATTTCATGGCATTTAAATAGGTAATTGCATGCATATTTGATTATTTCATTAGTTTTTGTAAATTTCACTAATCTACACTAAAACCTATGTTTTCTACATATTTTTAGGTGTTCTAAAGGAAATTCAAGGCATTAGAGCAAAGAAGGAAGCTTGGAAGAACTTAATAAGTAAGGAAAATTACTGATACACTTCACACGGGTCGTGTAAACACAGCCTCGAACCCGTGTAACCCCCTGCCCAGTAAGACTTAAAGAAGTTGCAGAAAAGCCATAGCACACGGGCCATGTAACTCGGACCGTGTAACCTTCAAAGAACTACGTAACTTTCTACCACTAAGGCTTGAAGAAGTAAATGGAGCATGCACAATGTAACGATCGGGCTCCAACCACTAGAGGAATTGTCTGCTTTGGCCATAAGCCTCACAGTTTTGTCCCATAAGTGGAATGGAGAACTTCCCAAGAGGTCACCCATCCAAGGATTTCTCTCAAATGAGCATGGTTAAGCCTGGAGTTCTTCCAACTTTCTAAGCCATTCCACCAAAAGGCGCTTCTAGTAATTAGTTCCCTCATTTTATATATCATTACTTTTGAACTCAAGACCATCTCCGTGCTTTGCCGATGTGGTATTTGCCTAGGGGACCTTTCTCCCCCCCTTTCGAGACTCAGTGTCCTCGCTAAGGTTTGCCCCACCATTGCCTTAGAGGACAGCGAGTGGCTCTGATACCAATTGTAACGATCGGGCTCTAACCACTAGGATGGGTGACCTCCTGGGAAGTTCTCTATTCCACCTATGGGACAAAACCGTGAGGCTTACGGCCAAAGCAGACAATTCCTCTAGTGGTTAGAGCCCGATCATTACAATTGGTATCAGAGCCGCTCACGTGTCCTCTTGGGCGATGGTGGGGCAAACCTCAGCGAGGACGCTGAGTCCCAAAAGGGGGGGCGAAAGGTCCCTTAGGCAAATCCCAGATCGGCAAAGCACGGAGATAGTCTTGGGTTCAAAAAGTAATGATATATAAAATGGGGGAACTAATCACTAGAGGCACCTTTTGGTGGAATGGCCTAGAGAGTTAGAAGAACTCCAGGGTTAAGTGTGCTCGCTTGAGAGAAATCCTAGGATGGTTGACCTCCTGGGAAGTTCTCCATTCCACCTAAGGGACAAAACCGTGAGGCTTATGGCCAAAGCGGACAATTCCTCTAGTGGTTGGAGCCTGATCGTTACACACAAGTGCACAAGCCATGTAAGTTGACCCGTGTAAGCATCTAAGACCTATGTAACTTAGTGCCCCCTATCCGAAAAGAGGTCATTAGCTCCAAAAACTTACACGCCCCAGGTTGTGTAGTGACAAACGGGCCGTGTACTACATTTCAACAACTTTCTAAATACGATTCCAACTCCTATTTTGGCACACTAATTGGACTTCTAATGCCCTTAGGACTCTAAAACTTAACCCTAGGACACCTAATATAAAAAGAGGCCAGTAAAAAACATAAAGAGGAGAAAGGGAGTTTGAAGATACGACTACATATACACATAAAGGGAAGAGTTTTGAGAGAGACCTTCTTGAGGAACCCTAGCCATCTTGAAAAAGGATTACATCAGTGCCAAGGATAGACTTCTCAGCCAAAGTTCCACAAGTTCACAGCTGCAAAATCTTCCCTCAGTTCTTTTGTTTTTAGTATTTAGATTGGTTTTATGTGCTTTTACTTTTATTACATTATGTTTGTTAAACTTACCATGAGTGAGTAACTCCTTAAATTCTAGAATTTAGAAAGCAGTATTCTTGACTTTTGTTATGGATGTATATTGAGTTTTATTTAATGGAATTGAGTTCTGTTCTTTGATTCAATCTCTTATGTTCTTAATGCATGCTATGTGTTGGCACCCACCTAGTCATGATCTAAGATACTAATTGAAGAACTGAGAGGTGAAGATTGGTATTGGAAAATCAAGATTATGAACCTAGGAAATCTGACCTAGAGATAGGCTAATAACCTTTATGAAGTTCTAAAATTAATCATAGATCTCAAAGGGTTTTGATTAGGACTAATCACTAACAAAAGTAAGGTTTGGCTCTAATTGAAATATGCCTTAGATACCTTGAGAGAGGATCTAGGATACCTTAGGATTAATTTCCATCAAAGAAAAAAACACTCAATCCATTGATAAAGCAAGATTAAAACTATAAAAAATTTAAGGTGTGAAATTTATAATTCTAGAATTATTCATATAATTAGACTTCTCTTTAAGTTTCTATATTCATTTTCTTTAATTCTCAAAAGTTATTCATCTTAGTTTAGAATCTACCCTCTTATAATTTTCGGTAGTTTAAACAATTAAGATTGCTGTGTAGTTTAGTACTTATGCCTATAACTCCTTATGGGAATGATACTCTACTCATCACTTTATTACTTATTAGTGATCCATTTACTTGTGGTGGTTGTAAAACTGAGCAAACAAGTTTTTGGCGCCATTGCTGAGGAGTTTAGTAATATTAGATTATAGGCAATTTAGCTGATTTTAACATTTATTTCTTTTGTTATTTTAGATTAACTTATCTTTTCTTCTTTCATGTACAAAAATTAGTACATGACCAAAACAACCAAACCTGAAGAAGAATTGCTAGAATTGGATCCTGAAATAGACAAGACTTTAAGAACCATTAGGAGAGGAAGAAGAAATCAAGAGCCAAAACCCGAACCTGAAGCTATTGAAGGTCCAGTTATGGCTGATAACAACAATAACATATCAAGATCCCTGAGGGACTATGGAGCCCCTAATATTCAAGGATTCTAGTCCAGCATCACTAGGCTTACAATCGAGGTCAATAATTTTGAACTCAAACTAGCATGGCTTTAGATGATCCAGCAAATTCAGTTTGGAGGGTCACCTATGGAGGATCCATACTATCACCTACAGTGCTTTCTCGCTCTATGCGATACTTTCAAGATGAATGGAGTCTCTGATCAAGCCATTCAACTTCGAGCATTCCCATTCTCATTAAGAGATAAAGTAAGGAAGTGGTTGCTCTCTCAACTAGCTAGTACTTTCACTAATTGGGAAGGTCTTTCACAAGCCTTCCTAGCAAGGTACTTCCCACTTGCAAAAATCAAAAAATTGAGGTTAGAACTAAATACCTTCAGGCAAAAGGAAGGAGAGTCACTCTATGATGCATGGGAGAGATATAAAGACCTTCAAAGAGAATGTCCCTACCATGGTATAGAAGATTGGCTCATTGTCCAGAATTTCTATAATGGTTTGCTACCATCCACAAGGAGTTCAGTTGATTCAGCAGCAGGAGGAGACCTTATAGAGAAAACAGTTGCTGAAGCTTTGGAATTATTGGAAATGCTTGCATACCATAATTTTGAGTGGTCAAATGAAAGGAGAGATGCAAGAAAGATAGTAAGGAACCTAGAATTAGATTCCCTCAACATGATTAATGCCTAATTTGACCAACTCACTAAAAGACTTGACAGAATGCAAGCCAATATAATAAGAACAAGTAACCAATTCTGTGATAGCTGTGGAGGAGGTCATACAACTTCAGAATGCAGTCTTTACAGCGAGCCTTCCACAGAACAGCTAAACTATGTGAACAATAGAGGGAACTTCAACCAGAGGTAGGTCAATAACCCATATTCCAACACATATTGAAGGAACGAAAGCGTGAAAAACACAAGTTTATGCCATTGAATTTAAAATTTTCACCTAGAGTCACATGCATCATGCAAGATTAACTTTTATCTATTTGATTTCAATGATAAACAACATATTAAAACTCTTTTAATATGTTTTTGGATCTGTATTTGCCATTTAAGATTTTAAAATTAATCAAATTAATTTTAGAACCACCCTAGATTAAATCAAGAACAAACACACTAACCTCTTGATGCACTGCAGTGTATTTGCGCCTTTGAGATGTGTCTTCAAGACACCAGATGTTGTCCCTCTAGCTTGTCCACACCAAGAACACCTATGGCAGCCTTTGAACAGCTTCTAAAGCTTTTTTTATTATTTAGTAAATCAAGTTCTGCCTTTTAAGAGATTAAAGATGTAAACAGGACACTAGAAACGATTTCTAGTATTTTTAATTCAAGAGATTGATGACTAATCTCTTTGAATTGATTAGAGATGAAGAAGAAGAGATGGAGAGTCTCAAAATGGCGTGACAAAGGAGTAGTGGCCACTGGTTGTCTTATTTTTAATTCATAACAACACTTATATAGCTAGGTCAATACATTAAACCCTTGCCACATGTCACCCTCTGTTTGGTTCTAGGTTTAATTGACCCAATCACATTGTGCCAAGTGTCAAACCTATATTTAATCTTAATTTTAATCATCTTACATGATTAAAAGACATTTGGTAAGCTTATGTGTAATGCCATGTGTCACCATCTCATGGTGCTGAATGAACGAAAGCGTGAAAAACACAAGTTTATACCATTGAATTCAAAAATTTTCACCTAGGGTCACATGCATCATGCAAGATTTATTTTTATCTATTTGATTTCAATGATAAACAACATATTAAAACTCTTTTAATATGTTTTTGGATCTGTATTTGCCATTTAAGATTTTAAAATTAATCAGATTAATTTTAGAATCCTAGATTAAATCAAGAACGATTACACTAACCTCTTGATGCACTACAGCGTGTCTGCGCCTTTGAGATTCGTCTTCAGGACACCAGATGTTGTCCCTCTAGCTTGTCCACACCAAGAACACCTATGGCAGCCCTTGAACAGCTTCTAAAGCCTTTTCTATTAATTAGAAATATAAGTTATGCCTTTTAAGAGATTAGAGATGTAAACAGGACACTAGAAACAATTCCTAGTGTTCTTAATTCAAGAGATTGATGGCTAATCTCTTTGAATTGATAAGAGATGAAGAAGAAGAGATAAAAACCCTCAAAGTGGCGTGACAAAGGAGTGTGGCTGCTGGTTGTATTCTATTTTCTCATAACAACACTTAAATAGCTAGGTTAACACATTAAACCCTTGCCACATGTCACCCTTTGATTAGCTCTAGGTTTAAGTGACCCAATCACATTGTGCCAAGTGTCAAACCTATATTTAATCTTGATTTTAATCATCTTACATGATTAAAAAACATTTCGCAAGCTTATGTGTTATGTCATGTGTCACCATCTCATGGTGCCACGTGTCACACTGTGAAATGACCAAAATGCCCCTGTGTCTTAATTTTGAGTTCTTAACCCAAAATAATTATTTTCTTCTTCTAATTAATTTATATCAAATATAAATTAATTAATTAATCTCTATTAATTAATTTCTCATTAATTAAATTCATATTTAAACACTTTAAATATAAATTTAGCTTATATTATACATCCAATAATCTAGATTTGGTTTCAAGTCATGCTAGGGACTTTGCAATCTAATTGCAAACCAAACCTATTTAATTAATCAATTAAACTCTTTAATTAATTAATTAAATCATATTTAAATAGGTGATAACTTGTGTATGTGTGTGACTTACTAGGCTCATCACTAATTTGCAATGAGACATGATATCAACTCTTAATATCATCAGAACTCTTTCTTACCATAAATGATTTCTCTAAATCATTTTATGAACCTCATAGACCATGGTTAACACCTAGCATAGCATGCCATGGCCACCCAATTAGTAATAAGGTTTACCTTAAATGAATCTATAATTATATGTTACCATGCACTAGAATCTCTCTGTTACAAAATCCCAACTCAAGCTGAAGTCATGGTTTATGTCAAACTCCATTCGCTATGAATATTATGTTCTCTTTTAATTCTAGTTCTTGATTAAAAAGATTTTCTCATCAGAAACTCTTTTCTGAATAAATCTATCTGTCCTGGCCAGGAACTTGAAACATCAAGAACAATTAAATGAACATAGGATTTTATCTCTATTTACTTAGAGGAATAGATTCCATCTTGATCAACACCTACCTCCATATATAACTAGTAGGAGCCAACACATGCCCATATACCCATACACAGTACATGTATGAAAGCAGTATCAAACTCAAACTACCTATATACAAGATAACTGTGCTATCTCAGGTCTAAAGATTATATGCACTGATATGATTTATGATAAAAAGTTTACAAGATTAAACTCCATGTGCTTGTGATAATTGTCACTGTTTCGTCCTACTTTTCATTTATTAGTTCCTATCATGTTTGTTATATGGCATGAGACTCACCATTCCATCTTATTTATATCTCATATAAATAACTTGGGAACAAACATGAATACAATCTTTCTGGATAAGTCATGTCCTTATTATGAAGTATCCTCGATTGTGAACCTATTTATGATACTTTGTGCTAGAAATAATGTCACTCATATTCTTAACAACTTAAGAATAATATTTCTAACAAAATATCAATGGACCTTTTCTATTACACATAATTATATTATGTAAACAGAAAAGTGGAAATGCCTTTTATTAATAAAAATATGTACAAGATACATACTAAATGATATGCTCTAGGGCATACTACTAACAATCTCCCACTAGCACTAGAGCCATTCATTACAATATCTTAGACCTATCTTCTCAAGATGTCGGTCTAACTGAGTTTGTGACATAGGCTTAGTGAATGGATCAGCTGAATTTTCAGCTGATGTTATTTTTCTGCATGGCTATATTGCCTTGCCCAACTATTTCTCTGATAATGTGGTAGTGCCTTTCTATGTGTTTGGATTTTGGGTGAGACCTTAGTTCCTTAGCCTATATAACTGCTCCATTGTTGTCACAGTGTAGTGGAACTGCTGACTCAATGGAAGGAACTACTATAAGTTCTGTCACGAACTTTTTTATCCAACGACTTCCTTTGCGACATCGATGCGACAATATACTCAGCCTCTGTAGTGGAATCTGCAGTCGTGCTCTGTTTGGAACTCTTCCAACTGACTGCACCTCCATTACAAATGAACACATATTCAGAGTTAGACTTTCTATCATCGATATCTGATTGGAAATCAGAATCAGTATAACCATCCAATTACAAGTCTCCACCTCCATAAATCAAGAATAAATCCTTAGTTCTTCTCAAGTACTTAAGGATATTCTTGTGACTATCGATGTTCCAAACCTGGATTGGATTGATACCTGCTAGTCAAACTAACAGCATATGCGATATCCGGCCTAGTACACAACATTGCATACATTAAACTTTCAATAACCGAAGCATATGGAATCCTGGCCATCTTATCTCTTTCTTCAGGTGTCTTTAGAGACATCTCTTTAGAAAGATGGATACCATGTCTCACTGGTAACAATCCTCTCTTGGAATCAAGCATGTTAAACCTCTTTAACACCTTTTCCAAGTATAGACTTTGGGATAAACCAATTATTCTTTTTGCTCTATCTCTATAGATGCGAATCCCAAGAATATAGGTTGCCTCCCCTAAGTCTTTTATGGAGAATGTATTTGACAACCATACCTTTATAGTTGTCAACATACCTGTGTCATTACCCATCAACAGTATGTCATCCACATATAAGACAAGGAAAGTGATAGCACTGTCACTAACCTTCTTATATACACATGGCTCATCCTCATTTTTGATAAAACCAAAGGATTTAATGGCTTCATCAAAACAAATGTTCCAACTCCTCGAAGCTTGTTTCAACCCATAAATCGATCGCTTTAGCTTGCATACCTTGGAACCATCTTGGGATTCAAATCCCTTAGGTTGTTCCATGAAAATGTTTTCTTCAATGTATCCATTGAGAAAAGCTGTTTTGACATCCATATGCCAAATCTCATAATCATAGTACGCAGCTATTGCTAATAAAATCCTAATTGATTTAAGCATGGCAATAGGTGAGAAAGTCTCCTCATAGTCGATTCCTTGCCTTTGGCGAAACCCTTTCGCTACTAGCCTTGCCTTATAGGTCTCTACCTTTCCATCAGAACCAATTTTCTTCTTGAAAACCCATTTGTTCCCTATAGGTACAATACCTTCAGGTGGGTCAACAAGATCCCAAACTTGATTCTTATACATGGAATCAATCTCGGATTTCATAGCTTCAATCCATTTTGAAGAGTCTATATCTGATATAGCTTCTTCATAGGTAAGTGGATCATCCCCATGATCTACTTCTTCATGAGTAGACAACTCTTGTTCTTCTTCATGAAGAAAACCATATCTCACTGGTGGGTGAGATACCCTGGTTGTTCTTCGAGGAACAGCTGTAGATGTTTCATCAACGGGTATAGGTTGACTAGATGGATCAATATCCATCTGATCTGTTGGTTGGTCAGAATTCTCCAATTCTAACTCTATTTGCCTTCCTTTGCCTCCTTCTTGAACAAATTGTTGTTCAAGAACTGTGGCATCTCTACTTATCACAACCTTTTGTGAAGTAGGCAAATAAAAACAATATCCAACAAATATGTTTGTTATAAGTGTCACTGGTTCGGCCTACTTATCATTTATAAGTGCCTATCATGTTTGTTATATGGCATGAGACTCACCATTCCATCTTATTTACATCTCATATAAATAACTTGGGAACAAACATGAATACAATCTTTCTGGATAAGTCATGTCCTTATTATGAAGTATCCTCGATTGTGAACCTATTTATGATACTTTGTACTAGAAATACTGTCACTCATATTCTTAACAACTTAAGAATAGAATTTCTAACAAAATATCAATGGACCTTTTCTATTACACATAAATACATTATGTAAATGGAAAAGTAGAAATGCCTTTTATTAATAAAAATATGTACAAAATACATACTAAATAATATGCTCTAGGGCATACTATTAACAATCTCCCACTAGCACTAGAGCCATTCATTACAATATCTTAGACCCATCTTCTCACGATGACGGTCTAGCTGAGTCTGTGACATAGGCTTAGTGAATGGATCAGCTAGATATTGAGCTGATGCTATTTTCTGCATGGCTATATCGCCTTGCCCAACTATTTCTCTGATAATGTGGTAGCGCTTTTCTATGTGTTTGGATTTTTGGTGAGACCTTGGTTCCTTAGCTGTATGACTGCTCCATTATTGTCACAGTGTAGTGGAACTGTTGACTCAATGGAAGGAACTACTATAAGTTCTATCACGAACTTCTTTATCCAAACAGCTTCCTTTGCAGCATCTGATGCAGCAATATACTCAGCCTCGGTAGTGGAATCTGCAGTCGTGCTCTATTTGAAACTCTTCGAACTGACTGCACCTCCATTACAAATGAACACATATCCAGAGGTAGACTTTCTATCATTGATATCTGATTGGAAATCAGAATCAGTATAACCATCCATGTAACACCCTCCCGGTAGCAACTCCGTACATTCTACTGTTCCGGTGACCGGTGTCGGTCCGGACAGCTAGAACGTCCGAAAAAAATATTTAAACTAAAGTCAGGAACCATAATTCACTCAAATATCAATAAGAAAAATTTAGTAAAAATTTTAGAAATAAAATACAAACAAGTTAAATGAGCCGGTGCCCAAGCGATGGGTAACCCAGAGGGAAGTTGCGGTTCTCGCAACTAGGAGCCCTAGACCCGAGAGAAAATTCATAAAATAATTTTTGAGACTCCAGAGAAGGGTCATTGAGGTCCCTATGGCATTAGAATGCCAAGAAAATATTTAAAAAAATTTTTCAATCGGTACAGACAATTTTGACCCGTTAAGCCAAACGGAGCGCATTTTGGTCATTTCGCCTTCAGAGACGATTTTTGGCCGACTTGTCCAGTTAAGTAAATAATTAATATGGCATAAAATATGAATAAATATTACTAAAAATTAAATTGAAATTGAGTAGTGATGAAAAGAAAAGAAAAATAAAAAAAGGCTCATTTATGACATCTTGATGATGTCATTTAAAAGCTATAACTAATCACAATTAAACAACCAATTAACTAACTAATAAAAGAGATAAATAAGACCAAAAGAAATTAAAAAAACACAGCAGCCATCTTCTCCCCCAAACCAGCCGAAACCTAGCCCTTGCCCAAACCTCCATTAACACCACAAAAAAAAGCTTTATTTCTCTCTTTGTTACACCACTAAACCCTAAACCCCTTTCATTAAAACTTGTCCACTCATCTTGGGAAAGTGTTTGGCAGCCTAGAAAAGGAAAGAAAGTGAAGTTAAGCTTGGGAGAAATCTACCCTACAAGAGGTTAGTGCACCTATCTACTTAAAACCCTTATTTTCCATGTTAGGGACTTGAAATCAACATGAATTTGTGAATTAAATGAACCAAATTTGTGTGTATGACTACCATGAATTTCAGCAGCCCTAAGGAAGGAACAATGATGGAGTGTTTTGATGGACTTAAAGTGGATTAGAGATCATGTTTAAAGCATGTATGCATGTGGTTAGTGAATGAGTTAGTAATTAAGGTATGTTATGAAAATTTATAATGGAAACTAGGGTTTTGAGAGTAAAATGTGGACTCGGCTTATGAAATTGTTAAAGAACATTCTAATGGTCAATTAGTGACCATTTGAGGAAATTTGACCATAATTTGGACTGAAATATAGCATGGCAAAGTGAATGAGTATGCTGCCCAGTGAGTGCAGCAGGGTGGCTGTGATTCCAGCCCACTTGGACAGCCATATCTTTGGCTGTGTTGGTCCAATTGGTGTTTGGCCAATTGGACATGAAACTAGACTTATAATGGCACATTTTTGCTGAAGAAACCATGCCCAAAAGACCAAAGCAAGAGGACCAAAAGTTAGCCCCAATCCGGGTACCCTGCAAGGCAATTCTGCAGAATGACCAAATGAACTAACTGTTCATTTGGCCATAACTCACTGTAGAAATGGTCAATTGACCTGAAATTTTTACAGAGACAAGATAAGACATAGAAAAACAACTTTCGTGAAGAAACCTACCCCAAATTATGGCCACAACCCATCCAACAGGACAGTGGCAGTCACTGTTCATGGTACTGTAGATTTGGTAAATTCTGCAGAATTGAAATCCGGCCAGCTGTGGCTTTTGGACCATATATGGAGCTACAAAACTCGAAATGGAGTGATTCAAAAAAAGATATTCAACTAGACAAAATAAGGAACAACTTTCATGTTTACATTTACTCAAATTCCCACTGCAACAGTGCCCAATGGAACAGTAAAGTTGGGCTACAAAACTGAAAATTCTGCTTCCCTTGGTTTAAGCTTAGAAATGGTATTAATGCTTAATGCCAACAAGTTTTAAATGCAAAATGTGGTATGTTGGGAGTGTCAAAACCAATGTACCTATTTTCTATCAAAAAGTCAACATTTTTGTTGACCAATGAGGTGAATAGCGACACAAAAACATGAAATTCAAAAATTAAAGAATTCAAAAGTATCAAATGCCCTAGTATACCTAACAAGATTGGTCTGGATAGTTTGGCATGCCAATAGGGTTCAGTTACCAGTACTGCACATGGCAATATGCCATTCTGTGATTTCATGGCTTTTAGCCATTCTGACCTTGTATTGAGATGTGGCCTCGTGCCTAATATTATTCTGACTTGTTAGTCGCTGCACACCGGGAGATACATATGTGACCGATGGTGTGACGGCCCGAGGTACTTGATACCCAGTGCCAGTTTACCCGTTTATCCAGTCCAGTCGTCTAGTATAGGTTACTTGGGCAACCAAATGAATGAAAATGGAAAAAGTTAAAGAAATAAATGAATATAACAGATACAAAACAAATGAGACATATACATTAAATACATATTTATTTTCTGCTATTTTCTTATATTTTATTATTGCACCACTAAGCATCATTGCTTAGCGCGTTGCTTTTGCCACGCGTAGGTACTGGAGATACTGAACGTGAGCCCAGTAGACCGCAGACTTGGTGAGTCCATCCTGCAGCTCTGCACAGTGTCCGTGTCACCTCAACCTCTACAGTGCATTGGTAGGACACTAGGTGTCATTTTGGTATTTTGTAGCTAATTTTTATTTTCTCATATATAATTGAACTTATGTAATGCATTTTGAGCTTCATGTAAATAATGAAGATTTGTGGTTATGTATGGAAAAATTTGAGTATTTATTCATTGCTTATACATGAGTACCCTGAGAAATGTTGTTGAAAAATATTGAGTTTGTGATGACATTGGAGTTTGAGAAATGATTGAGTATGAATATTGGAAGTGTTTTTCACAGGTTCGAAGAACTGTTTTCTCCATTTTTAGCCGGTACTCTGCCGGATTTTCTTTAAAATTTTCGGAACCTCAAATAATTTACAATTTCGATAAATGGCTCAAATATATTATATTTCACAAGTTATATTCAAAAGCATGATAAAAATTAATTAAGGTATATTAGAGTGTGCCAGTACACCGTGTGACATTGCTTACTCGGGTATACTGTACACGGGTAAGGGGTGTCACATTTAGTGGTATCAGAGCACAGTTTAGGCGTTTCTGGGCCTAGATTGAGTCCATACCATGCATTGCATTTGTAAGAGTCGAGGTGACACTAATGCAGATCTGTTTGTCTTTCTTATTTTGAATAGGATATGGACCCTACATCACAGAGGGCAGTTGAGGAGGAAGTGGAGAGTCATGCTCCACCTGCAGCAGCTGAGACTGGGGGTATGGGAGAACCTGCTCCGCCAGCTCAAGCAGAGCTTGCTCAGCCTCCACAAGCCATGTTCCAGCAAATGGCCGAATTCTTCCGACAAATGGCTGGGGTAATGCCACCACCACCACCACCACCAGCTCCATAGCAGAAATCACACCTGGAAAGGCTAAGAAAGTATGGAGCAGTGGACTTCTTTGGCAAGAGAGAAGACGATTCTGTTGCAGCCGAAAATTGGTTGAACAGAACAGGCAGAGTTTTAAAATAACTCCACTGCACTCCAGAGCAAAACTTGGAATCTGCTGTATCTCTGCTGCAAGACGATGCATATGAATGGTGGGATACTGTGTCCAGTGAAGTACAGCCAGAAATAGTAACTTGGGACTTCTTTCTCTCCGAATTCAAGAAGAAATATGTGGGTACTGTATACCTAGAAGAGAGAAGAAGGGAATTCATTAATCTGAGGCAGAGACAGCTGTCAGTGGCCGAGTATGAGAAGGAATTCGTAAGATTGAGCCGCTATGGAAGGGAGATAGTCCCTAATGAGGCTGAAAGGTGTAAGAGATTTGAAGAGGGATTAAATGACAACATAAAGATCCAGATCACCGCCTTGGGAATTACTGACTTCACTAAGTTAGTGGAAGCTGCAATAAAGGTTGAAAAAGTAAGAATCAGTGAGCAGACTAGAAGGGAGAGACAGCAGAAGAGGGGCCCAGGTCAGTCTAGTTCAGCTCCTACATTTGGGAAGAAGTTCAAGGGTCCACACGCATGCAGTTCAGTCAGCCACACGGTCGTGGTCAGTCTCAGGGCCCAGCCACGCTTTACCCCTAGGAGAGGTCACCCACACCATCGGTGGCGCTCTCCAGTGGATGGGGTTCAGGGACCAGCAAAGATCTTACGCATGTCCACACTGTTTGAAATGGCACAAGGGGGAGTGTTGGAGAGTAACTGGTGCCTGCTTAAGGTGTGGGTTGATAGAGCATCAGTTGAAGAACTGTCCACACAGAACTACTACAGCTGCTCCAACACAAGCAGACAGACCTGCTCCTACACCACAAAGGGGTAGGAAATCTGGCAAATCTGACGCAGTGGGACCATCACAGAGGCCTGCATCTGAGCCAGCAGAGAGGCCTGATAACAGACCACCTGCAAGAGCTTATGCCATTAGAGCTCAGGAGGAGCAAGATGCCACGGACGTCATCAAGGGTACGTTCTCCCTCTACAATACACCTGTGCATGCATTAGTAGATCCAGGATCCACTCATTCATACATCTGCATCAACTTACCCGTAGAAAGGGGGATACTAGTAGGGGAGAGTGACCAAGACATTCTGGTCACTAATCCATTGGGCCACAGTGTGGTAGTGAACAAAGTATACAAGGGTTGCCTGTTAAGGATTCAGGGGTATGAATTCTTGGCAGACCTGATTGAGTTGCCCTTCCACGAGTTTGATGTGATTTTGGGAATGGACTGGTTGTCACGTCATCAGGCAATAGTTGATTGCAAATTGAAGAGAATTTCTTTGAAAACTTCTGAGGGTAATGAGATCACTGTTGTGGGTGAAAGGACAGATTTCCTGTCTAATGTTATCTCAGCCACAGTTGCAAGAAGAATGATGAGAAAAGGCTGTGAAGCTTACCTAGCACATGTGGTGGACACTAGGCAGGCTAAGCCAAACCTGAGTGATATACCCACAGTAAGAGACTTCCCAGAGATATTTCCTGAAGAATTGCCTGGTTTGCCACCAGAAAAGGAAGTTGAATTTGCTATTGAGACACTGCTAGGTACAGCACCCATTTCCATTGCTCCTTATAAGATGGCACCCACTAAATTGAGGGAGTTGAAAACTCAGTTGCAAGAGTTACTTGATAAGGGGTTCATACTTCCCAGTGTCTCACCGTGGGGAGCTCCAGTGCTATTTGTGAAAAAGAAGGATGGGACTTTGAGGCTATGCATCGATTACCGGCAGTTGAATAAAGTGACTGTGAAGAACAAATATCCGTTGCCTAGAATTGATGATCTATTTGATCAGTTGAAGGGAGCAGGAGTATTTTCTAAGATTGATCTCAGATCAGGGTATCATCAGTTGAGGGTGAAGGATGCAGATGTGCCAAAGACTGCATTCAGGACCCGATATGGGCATTATGAGTTTCTAGTGATGCCCTTTGGCCTAACAAATGCACCAGTGGCATTCATGGACCTTATGAACCGTATCTTCCATCCACACTTAGATCGGTTCGTAGTGGTCTTTATTGATGATATTTTGGTGTATTCCAAGACCAGGGAAGAACATGATGAGCATCATTTGAGGATCGTTCTGCAAACCCTGAGGGAAAAGAAGCTGTATGCTAAGTTGTCCAAGTGTGACTTTTGGTTAAATGAGATTGCATTCCTTGGACACATAGTGTCAGCTGATGGGATTAGGGTGGATCCCAAGAAAATAGAAGCAGTGATGGAATGGAAGCCTCCCGAAATACAACCGAGGTCGAAGCTTCTTGGGGCTATTGGGTATTACAGGAGATTTGTGAAGGATTTTCCTTAATAGCTGCTCCAATGACCAAGTTGTTACACAAGAATGTCGATTTGGAATGACAAGTGTCGACTAGTTTTGAGAAGTTGAAGGCTATGTTGTGAGAGGCACCGGTGTTAACACGGGTGTTAGGAAAGGACTTTGTGGTCTCTGGTGATGCCTCACATAATGGGTTAGGGTGTGTATTGATGCAAGAGGGGAAGGTGGTCGCTTATGCTTCCAGACAGCTAAGGCCACATGAACAGAACTACCCTACCCATGATCTAGAGCTTGCAGCAATTATCTTCGCACTGAAGATATGGAGGCATTACTTGTATGGTGAAAAGTGCTACATTTACACAGACCACAAGAGTCTGAAATACTTGCCAACCCAGAAGGAGCTCAACCTTAGACAGAGACGATGGATTGAGTTCCTGAAGGATTATAATTGTGTAATTGACTACCATCCTGGGAAGGCAAATGTAGTTGCTGATGCTTTGAGCAGAAAATCCATCACAGCTTTGAGATCATTGAATGCCCGTCTATCTTTGGTTCGAGATGGAGCTATTTTGGCTGAGTTGCAAGTGAGGCCAAACCTGCTACAACAGATTTTAGATGGGCAGAAAGTAGATGAAAAGTTAATGGCTATTATGAGTAAAATCTCAGAGGGAAAAGCAACTGACTATGAGGTGAAAGCAGATGGGTGTCTGTACTACAAAGGAAGACTGTGTGTACCAGATGATGTGGAATTAAAGGCCAGTATTCTAAAAGAGGCACACACCAGTGTATATGCTATGCACCCAGGAAGTACAAAGATGTATCATGATCTGAAGCTTCAGTATTGGTAGCCTAGTATGAAGAAAGACATAGCTGAATATGTGACTAAATGCTTGACATGTCAGCAAGTCAAGGCAGAACATCAAGTTCCATCGGGTTTGCTACAGCCTATACGCATACATGAATGGAAATGGGATCGGGTCACCATGGATTTTGTAAGTAGTCTACCTCTCACCCGGAAGAAACATGATGCAGTATGGGTGATAGTTGATAGATTGACTAAGTCAGCACACTTTCTGCAAGTTAGGACTGACTACTTACTGGAGAAGTTAGCAGAATTATATATCAGTGAGATAGTTAGACTACATGGAATTCCACTTTCCATCATATCTGATCGAGACCCAAGGTTTACATTGAGATTTTGGAAGAAGTTGCATGAATCCTTGGGTACACAACTCCACTTCAGCACAACTTTCCATCCTCAGACGGATGGGCAATCAGAAAGAGTAATCCAGGTAAACAATTGAAACCAATGGAATTGATACAAATATTGAATTAAAATGATAATAATAACATGAAATATATGTCAGGTCCTTGAGGATATGCTGAGGAGTTGTGTCATTGAGTTTGAGGGAAGTTGGGATAGATACCTCCCATCGCGAATTTGCATACAACAATAGCTACCAAGCTAGTATCCAAATGGCCCCATATGAAGCAATTGTATGGGAGGAAATGTAGAACTCCAGGTGTGCTAGACTGAATTGGGCGAAGACAAGCGGTGGGCGGACACTGAAAGCATCGAGGAGAAAGTGAAACTAATCAAAGCCAATCTGAAGGTTGCCTCAGATGCATGTAAATCTTATGCCGACTGAAGAAAAGAAATAGAATATACGGTTGGCGACAAAGTGTTCCTCAAGGTGTCACCGTGGAAGAAGGTATTGAGGTTTGGAAGAAAAGGTAAGTTAAGCCCTAGGTTCATTGGCCCATATGAAGTCATTGAACGTGTGGGTCCAGTGGCCTATAGGCTAGCTTTACCACAGTGGACAAGATCCACAATGTGTTCCACGTATCCATGCTCGGAAGATACGCTCAGATCCTTCACATGTCATCTCCAGGGAAGAAATTGAAATACAACCGGATTTGACATATGAAGAAGAACCTCTACGGATCCTGGCTCGGGAAGTAAAAGAATTGAGGAACAAGCAGATTCCACTGCTGAAAGTGCTTTGGAGGCACCACAACACCGAGAAGGCAACTTGGGAAAGTGAAGAGACGATGAGGCAACAGTTCCCTCAACTGTTTGCATCAGGTAAATTTTGAGGACGAAATTTAAATTAGAGGGGAAGAGTTGTAACACCCTCCCGGTAGCAACTCGTACATTCTCTTATTCGTGTGGTGTCGGTCCGGACAGCTAGAACATCCGAAAAAAATATCTAAACTAAAGTCAGGAACCATAATTAACTCAAATATTAATAAGAAAAATTTAGTAAAAATTTTAGAAATAAAATACAACCAAGTTAAATGAGCCGGTGCCCAAGCGATGGGTAACCCAGAGGGAAGTTGCGGTTCTCGCAACTAGGAGCCCTAGACCCGAGAGAAATTTCATAAAATAATTTTTGGGACTCCAGAGAAGGGTCATTGAGGTCTCTATGGCATTAGAATGCCAAGAAAATATTTAGAAAATTTTTTCAATCGGTACAGACAATTTTGACCCGTTAAGCCAAACGGAGGGCATTTTGGTCATTTCGCCTTTAGAGACAATTTTTGGCCGACTTGTCCAGTTAAGTAAATAATTAATATGACATAAAATATGAATAAATATTACTAAAAATTAAATTGAAATTGAGTAGTGATGAAAAGAAAAGAAAAATAAAAAAAGGCTCATTTATGACATCTTGATGATGTCATTTAAAAGCTATAACCAATCACAATTAAACAACCAATTAACTAACTAATAAAAGAGATAAATAAGACCAAAAGAAATTAAAAAAACATAGCATCCATCTTCTCCCCCAAACCAGCCAAAACCTAGCCCTTGCCCAAACCTCCATTAACACCACAAAAAAAAGCTTTATTTCTCTCTTTGTTACACCACTAAACCCTAAACCCCTTTCAATAAAACTTGTCCAATCATCTTGGGAAAGTGTTTGGCAGCCTAGAAAAGGAAAGAATGTGAAGTTAAGCTTGGGAAAAATCTGCCCTACAAGAGGTTAGTGCACCTATCTACTTAAAACCCTTATTTTCCATGTTAGGGACTTGAAATCAACATGAATTTGTGAATTAAATGAACCAAATTTGTGTGTATGACTACCATGAATTTCAGCAGCCCTAAGGAAGGAACAATGATGGAGTGTTTTGATGGACTTAAAGTAGATTAGAGATCATGTTTAAAGCATGTATGCATGTGGTTAGTGAATGAGTTAGTAATTAAGGTATGTTGTGAAAATTTATAATGGAAACTAGGGTTTTGAGAGTAAAATGTGGACTTGGCTTATGAAATTGTTAAAGAACATTCTAATGGTCAATTAGTGACCATTTGAGGAAATTTGACCATAATTTGGACTGAAATATAGCATGGCAAAGTGAATGAGTATGCTGCCTAGTGAGTGCAGCAGGGTGGCTGTGATTCCAGCCCACTTGGACTGCCATATCTTTGGCTGTGTTGGTCCAATTGGTGTTTGGCCAACTGCACATGGCAATATGACATTCTGTGATTTCATGGCTTTTAGCCATTCTGACCTTGTATTGAGATGTGGCCTCGTGCCTAATATTAGTTACAGCTTGTTAGCTGTTCTGTTGCACACCGGGAGATACATATGTGACCGATGGTGTGACGACCCGAGGTACTTGATACCCAATGCCAGTTTACCCATTTATCCAGTCCAGTCGTCTAGTATAGGTTACTTGGGCAACCAAATGAATGAAAATGGATAAAGTTAAAGAAATAAATGAATATAACAGATACAAAACAAATGAGACATATACATTAAATACATATTTATTTTCTGCTATTTTCTTGTATTTTATTATTGCACCACTAAGCATCATTGCTTAGCGCGTTGCTTTTGCCACGCGTAAATGGAGAATCGAGCGTGAGCCCAGTAGACCGCAGACTGGGTGAGTCCATCCTGCAGCTCTGCACAGTGTCCGTGTCACCTCAACCTCTACAGTGCATTAGTAGGACACTAGGTGTCATTTTGGTATTTTATAGCTAATTTTTATTTTCTCATATGTAATTGAACTTATGTAATGTATTTTGAGCTTTATGTAAATAATGAAGATTTGTGGTTATGTATAGAAAAATTTGAGTATTTATTCATTGCTTATACATGAGTACCCTGAGAAATGTTGTTGAAAAATATTGAGTTTGTGATGACATTGGAGTTTGAGAAATGATTGAGTATGAATATTGAAAGTGTTTTTCACAGGTTCCGAAGAACTGTTTTCTCCATTTTTAGCCGGTACTCTGTCGGATTTTCTTTAAAATTTTCGGAACCTCAAATAATTTACAATTTCGATAAATGGCTCAAATATATTATATTTCACAAGTTATATTCAAAAGCATGATAAAAATTAATTAAGGTATATTAGAGTGTGCCGGTACACCGTGTGACATTGCTTACTCGGGTATACTGTACATGGGTAAGGGGTGTCATAATCCAATTGCAAGTCTCCACCTCCATAGATCAAGAATAAATCCTTAGTTCTTCTCAAGTACTTAAGGATATTCTTGACAGCTATCTAGTATTCCAAACCTGGATTGGATTGATACCTGCTAGTCAAACTAACAGCATATGTGACATCCGGCCTAGTACACAATATTACATACATTAAACTTCCAATAGCCGAAACATATAGAATCCTGGCCATCTTATCTCTTTCTTTAGGTGTCTTTGGAGACATCTCTTTAGAAAGATGGATACCATGTCTCACTGCTAACAATCCTCTCTTGGAATCAAGCATGTTAAACCTCTTTAACACCTTTTCCAAGTATAGACTTTGGGATAAACCAATTATTCTTTTCGCTTTATCTCTATAGATGCGAATCCTAAGAATATAGGTTGACTCCCTTAAGTCCTTGATGAAGAATGTATTTGACAACCATACCTTTACAGTTGTCAACATACCTGTGTCATTACCCATCAACAGTATGTTATCCACATATAAGACAAGGAAAGTGATAGCACTGTCACTAACCTTCTTATATACACATGGCTTATCCTCATTTTTGATAAAACC
This sequence comes from Hevea brasiliensis, assembly GCF_030052815.1. Lineage (NCBI taxonomy): Eukaryota > Viridiplantae > Streptophyta > Magnoliopsida > Malpighiales > Euphorbiaceae > Hevea > Hevea brasiliensis. Next base: position 66,910,035 of record NC_079499.1, on the reverse strand, counting down.
AAAGGATTTAATGGCTTCATCAAAACGGATGTTCCAACTCCTCGAAGCTTGCTTCAACCCATAAATGGATCGCTTTAGCTTGCATACCTTGGAACCATCTTGGGATTCAAAACTCCTAGGTTGTTCCATGAAAATGTTTTCTTCAATGTATCCATTGAGAAAAGCTATTTTGACATCCATCTGCCAAATCTCATAATCATAGTATGCAGCTATTGCTAATGGAATCCTAATTGATTTCAGCATGGCAACAGGCGAGAAAGTCTCCTCATAGTCGATTCCTTTCCTTTGGCAAAACCCTTTCGCTACTAGCCTTGCCTTATAGGTCTCTACCTTTCCATCAGAACCAATTTTCTTCTTGAAAACCCATTTGTTCCCTATAGGTACAATGCCTTCAGGTGGGTCAACAAGATCCCAAACTTGATTCTTATACATGGAATCAATTTTAGATTTCATAGCATCAATCCATTTTGAAGAATCTTTATCTGATATAGCTTCTTCATAGGTAAGTGGATCATCTCCATAATCTTCTTCTTCATGAGTAGACAACTCTTGTTATTCTTCATGAAGAAAACCATATCTCACTGGCAGGCGAGATACCCTGGTTGTTCTACAAGGAACAGCTGTAGATGATTCATCAACGGGTATAGGTTGACTAGATGGACCTATATCCATCTGATCTGTTGATTGGTTAGAATTCTCTAATTCCAACTCTATTTGCCTTCCTTTGCCTCCTTCTTGGACAAACTGTTGTTCAAGAAATGTGGCATCTCTACTCACCATAACCTTTTGTGATGTAGGCAAATAAAAATAATATCCAAAACTATCTTTTGGATATCCAACAAATCGACCCTTTTCTAATCTGGTTTCCAATTTATCAATATTCAGCTTTTTGATATAAGCTGGACAACCCCAAATCTTAATATGCTTAAGACTTGGTTTTCTTTCATGCCATGTCTTCATAAGATGTGGAAGAAACTGATTTTGATGGAATCCTATTCAGAATATACAAAGCTGATTCTAATGCAAATCCCCAAAAGGAGATTGGCATATTAGTATAACTCATCATATTACGTACCATATCCAATAGGGTACGATTTCTCCTTTCAAATACACCATTCAACTGTGGTGTTCCTGGAGGAGTCAGCTGGAAACAATGCCATGCTCTCTCAAGTATTCATCAAATTCAGTACTCAAATATTCTCCTCCACGATCTGATCGAAGAGCTTTAATACTTTTTCCTATTTGATTTTCTACTTCATATTTAAATTCTTTGAACTTTTCAAAGGATTCATGTTTGTATTTCATTAAATACAAATAATCAAACCTTGATTTATCATCAGTAAAGGTAATAAAGTAATGAAAATCGCCTTTAACCATTTCCTTAAATGGATCACATACATCACTATGTATTAGCTCCAAAATGTTTTCAGCCCTTAGCCCTTGTCCAACAAAGGGTGATCTAGTCATTTTGCCCTGAAGGCAAGATTAACAAGTTGAAGTAGGCTCAGAGCCCAATGAGGATAAAATCCCCATATTCTCCAATTTTGCAATCCTATCTTCTGCAATATGACCTAATCTTAAGTGCCAAATATATTTTGAATTTTGAGTTGATTTTCATCATAGCATTGCATTCTTTTAGATTGCTATACTCTGGACAGTGGAAACACTTTCCTGCTGGTAGTGGAAACACTTTCTTGCTGGTAGTGGAAACACTTTCCTTTACCTTTGTCAACTTTGATTTTTGTTTTTTTGTTTGGCTATCTTCTTGGAAGGACCAGGAATCTGAGGTTTCTTTTTCTTATTGCCCTTCTTCTTGTTGGACTTTCTAGTAGAGGAAGATGCAATCGAAGCAACCTCCTTTCCTTTATTGCCGGGCATATTCTTTTGGGCAATAACCAGCATGTTGAGTAAACCAGCTAAGGTGCATTCCTATTTAGTCATATGGAAATTTGTCACAAAATTCCCAAACGACTCAGGAAGGGACTGAAGGATCAAATCCATCTGTAGTTGGAAATCCATGTTGAAGTCAAGATGTTCCAATTGCTCAATCAACCGAATCATTTTGTAGACATGATCCCCAACATTCTGTCCCTCATGCATCTTCATGCAGAATAGCTGCCTAGATATCTCATACCTAACATTCCTACTGTGCTCACCATACAACTCTTGTAGGTGAAGGAGGATCTCACTCGCACTCTGCATGTTCTCATGCTGCTTCTGTAACTCATTACTCATGGAAGCAAGCATGTAACACTTAGCTCTCATATCATGCTCCTTCCATTTGTCCAAAGTTTCATGTTCCTCTTGAGTGGCCTCTGGAGGTAAGGGACTAGGAACATTTGAAACTAAAACATATCCTATATGTTCAAGGTTCAGGACGAGTTTCAAATTTCTTAGCCAATCAGAAAGATTAGGTCCTGTCAACCTATTACAATCAAGTATGCTTGCAAGGATATTGGATAGTGGTGGTTGTTCTGTGCTTATTATTAACAGAAAATTAATTGTAGAAAATAACTAGATTAATTAGTAAATGTATCAAGTAATTAACTAAAATGATTATGGTCTTTTAATCAAATTGGCCTTCGCAGGAACTTAGCAAATCCTACACTTCCAAAGTAGAAAATGGAAATCCTAGTTGGATGGATTTCTAATGGGTGATTGAATTCTTATAATTCTATTGATCATCCTCAGGTACATCCGTTATTGGAATTATAATAAACTATAAGTGAGCAACTCCTTGCCCATCACATCTCATGTGAGGTTCAATCCTTTACCTAGCCCCTAATGCTCAAAATCTCAGGTACATCCATTATTGACTTATCTTGTATTAGTTAAGTTGATCCCATTGAGCTAGTAATTATGCAAATAATTTTAATTTCCTTAGGTACATCCAATATTGGCCTACAAACCATTTACATATTTACAATATCTCATGCTTAATAATTATTCTTAAAAAAGTTTTTTAAATTAATTGCATCTGATGTAACTATTTAAAATTTCTTAAAATAATTGCCCCAATAGAGGGCCCATGTTATAATTACTTTAATTATAGCATTTCCAACTTAATCATTTGTTTAGAAGATTTTATAGTCATCCTAATTACTATTATGGTCTCACTTTGCACATTATCCATTTAGCATGCATATATCATATAATTGCATATATTCCCATACATCTCATGCATTCATGGATAAGTAGTAAATATGGTATGATCATGGACTTTCTAAGGGATTCAATTCTGAGCCACCAAGAATTGAATCAGGGCATTCCTAGATGCATTTCATTCATTCATTTTATAAGAGTTGCTGAAGGAGTACATAATCAACACATGATCTTGAATTCCTCCCACTGGTCCCACCAATGCTCTTGACCTTCTTGAACTTCTTGCAATCCAATATTACATAGTAATCCTTGGTATACCAAAGTGAATTTACAAGAACTTGAATAAATGAAATTACAACAAAAAATTATTACGAACTTAATAATACATGCCCAAATAAATTAAAATAAATTAATTAATTTACAATCCCAAAGAAACATAAAAGAAATAAATCCAATCACATTGGTCTTTTGTAGTCCATAATCATCCATCATGCATATCACTATTTAACAATTAAATAAAACATACATACTTAAATTAAATTGAATATCTCATATTCAACTTAAAAATCTAGATTTGAATATGATTCAAATAAATTTAAAAATTCAAATTTGAATCTCATTCAAACAAATTTAAAAATTCATATTTGAATCACTTTTAAACAACCTTAAAAATTCAGATTTGAATCACATTCAAACAATTTTAAAAAAATTAGATTTGAATCACATTCAAATAATTTTTAAAAATTCAGATCTGAATATTATTAAAATAACTTTAAAAAATCAGATTTAAATATGATTCAAACAACTTTAAAAATTCATATTTGAATCACATTCAAACAACTTTTAAAATTCAGATTTGAATCACATTCAAACAATTTTTAAAAATTCTGATTTGAATCAAAATTTAATTGTGTGATTAAAATTCTAATTAAACAATTTAATTAGACATAGGATGAGCTTTTAGATCATACAACAATTGCAAATTAAAAAGCCAAACCTTTACACCACCCATGAAGCCAAACCATGCTCACCATTGATAGTGTTCTTCAAGCATGCAGCCACATATCCATTGCAACCAGCAATGGATAAATCATCTCATGATCAAACACACAATTAAATCATATAATCAACAATCTAAATGGCAAATATAGTGGCTCTGATACCAATTGAAGGAACAGAAGCGTGAAAAACACAAGTTTATGCCATTGAATTCAAAATTTTCACCTAGGGTCACATGCATCATGCAAGATTTATTTTTATCTATTTGATTTCAATGATAAACAACATATTAAAACTCTTTTAATATGTTTTTGGATCTGTATTTGCCATTTAAGATATTAAAATTAATCAGATTAATTTTAGAACCCTAGATTAAATCAAGAACAAACACTCTAACCTCTTGATGCACTGCAGTGTATTTGCGCCTTTGAGATACGTCTTTAGGACACCAGATGTTGTCCCTCTAGCATGTCTACACCAAGAACACCTATGGCAGCCCTTGAATAGCTCCTAAAGCTTTTTCTATTATTTAGAAAATCAAGTTCTACCTTTTAAGAGATTAAAGATGTAAATAGGACACTAGAAACGATTTCTAGTATTTTTAATTTAAGAGATTGATGACTAATCTCTTTGAATTGATGAGAGATGAAGAAGAAGAGATGGAGAGCCTCAAAATGGCATGACAAAGAAGGAGTGGCTGCTGGTTGTCTTATTTTTAATTCACAACAACACTTATATAGCTAGGTCAACACATTAAACCCTTGCCACATGTCACCCTCTGATTGGTTCTAGGTTTAATTGACCCAATCACATTGTGCCAAGTGTCAAACCTATATTTAATCTTAATTTTAATCATCTTACCTGATTAAAAGATATTTGGCAAGCTTATGTGTAATGCCATGTGTCACCATCTCATGGTGCCACATGTCACCCTATGAAATGACCAAAATGCCCCTGTGTCTTAATTTTGAGTTCTTAATTCGAAATAATTATTTCTCTTCTTCTAATCAATTTATATCAAATATAAATTAATTAATTAATCTCTATTAACTAATTTCTCAATAATTAAATTCATATTTAAACACTTTAACTATAATTTAACTTATACTATACATCCAATAATCTAGATTTGGTTTCAAGTCGTGCTAGGGACTTTGCAATCTAATTGCAAACCAAACCTATTTAATTAATCAATTAAACTCTTTAATTAATTAATTAAATCATATTTAATTAGGTGATAACTTGTGTATATGTGTGACTTACTAGGCTCATCACTAATTGGCAATGAGATATGATATCAACTCTTAATATCATCAGAACTCTTTCTTACCACAAATGATTTCTCTAAATCATTTTATGCACCTCATAGACCATGGTTAACACCTAGCATAGCATGCCATGGCCACCCAATTAGTAATAAGGTTTTCCTTAAATGAACCTATAATCATATGTTACCATGCACTGGAATCTCTCTGTTACAAAATCCCAACTCAAGCTGGAGTCATGGTTTATGTCAAACTCCATTTGCTATGAATATTATGTTCTCTTTTAATTCCAGTTCTTGATTAAAAAGATTTTCTCATCAGAAACTCTTTTTCGAATAAATCTATCTATCCTGGCTAGGAACTTGAAACATCAAGAACAATTAAATGAATATAGGATTTTATCTCTATTTACTTAGAGGAACAGATTCCATCTTGATCAACACCTACCTCCATATATAACTACCTATATACATGCCCATATACCCATACACAGTACAAGTACGAAAGTAGTATCAAACTCAAACTACCTATATATAAGATAACTGTGTTATCTCAGGTCTAAATATTATATGCACTGATATGATTTATGACAAAATATTGACAAGAGTAAACTCCATGTGCTTTTCATAAGTGTCACTGGTTCAGCCTACTTATCATTTATAAGTGCCTATGATGTTTGCTATATGGTATGAGACTCACCATTCCATCTTATTTATATCTCATATAAATAACCTGGTAACAAACATGAATACAATCTTTCTGGATAAGTCATGTTCTTATTATGAAGTATCCTCAATTGTGAACCTATTTATGATACTTTGTACTAAAAATACTGTCACTCATATTCTTAACAACTTAAGAATAGAATTTCTAACAAAATATTAATGGACCTTTTCTATTAAACATAAATATATTATGTAAACGAAAAAGTGGAAATGCCTTTTATTAATAAAAATATGTACAAGATACATACTAAATGATATGCTCTAGGGCATACTACTAAAACATATAACCCTGGATGGAGGAAACACCCAAACTTCTCATCGTCTAACTTGCAGAATTCTCAAAACTAACTCATAAACAAATAGCAAGGATATAGGCCACCACCATCAAGTGTCCAGAACAGAGGATAAAATTTGATGCCGCAACAATTACTACTCCCTCAACCTCAATAAGAAGAATCAAAGTTGACTATGGAGTCCATTATGGAAAGCTTTTTAGTAGCACAATAGCAATAAAATGAGATGATCAAGCAACTAGCTTCCAGAGTGGATCAACTGGCCTCCCATAATAAAATGCTTGAAAATCAAATTGCCCAGCAGGCCAGTTCTTCAAGCAAATAAGGTGGAAAATTACCTAGTTAACTTGAGAGAATCCCAAGGAACATTGTAAAGCTGTCACATTGGGGAGTAGGAGAACATTACAAGAACTAGAAGAAAAGCAAACACAGAAGGAAGAAACTCCTAGAAATTATGACATTCAAGAAGAGGAAGAAGAGAAGCAAGCTGAGGAAAGCAAAGAAGAGGGGAAAAAGAAGAAAAAGAAATAGTCAGAACCTTACTAGCCCCCCTTACCTTTTCTTCAGAGATTCCAGAAAGCTAAATTAGACAAGCAGTTTGGGAAATTTTTAGAGGTTTTGCAGAAACTCTACAACAATATTCCTTTTACATAAGAATTATCTTATATGCTCTCCTATAAAAATTCCTAAAGGAAATCCTTTCCAAGAAAAGAAAATTGGAAGGCTATGAGACAGTTGCCCTAATAGAAGAATGTAATGCGCTCCTACATAACAAGCTGCCTCCAAAATTGAAAGATCCTGGAAGCTTCTCCATACCATGCTTGATTGGCAATATGAATATTGATAAAGCCCTCTGTGACCTTAGAGCCAGCATGAGCCTAATGCCTTTGTCCATATGTCAAAAGTTGAATGTGGGAGAGTTAAGACCAGCTACCATCTCCTTGCAATTAGCAAACAGATCTATCAAGTGCCCAATTAGCATCCTAGAAAACATCCCCATCAAGGTGGGAAAATTTTCCATTCTAGTAGATTTTATTATCCTAGAGATGGAGGAAGGTGTCCAAATTGCCATAATATTTGGAAGACCTTTTTTGGCATGTAACACCCCTATTTGTATAGTCTGGTATATTTCACTATTTCGGTGATCGGTGTCGGTCCGAATAATTAAGGGGATTAGAATCACATCTAAGACAACTAGATAAGACCTAAACACAAATAATTAGTCATTGCCAATTAGTTAAGTATAAATAAGAAAAACAGAACATAAGAGGTTAAATGAGCGGAGAGTCACAGCGATGGGTGGCCTTCTCGGGCAGGACTGCGAAGTCGATTTAAACTCAAATTTCGAACTATAAAATGTGATGCTGCGGTCCTTAGGACTATTAAGAACACAGTGGAAAAGAGAAAATCATGAAAAAGAATTGTTAAGCCGGTCAAATAATTAGGTCAGAGATCCGAAAGAAATATTGAATTATTTGCAAACCGGGTCGAACCGGCGAGGGGCAATTTAGTCAATTGACCCCTAGAGCTGACTCCTGACCTAACTGTCAAATAAAATCAAAGAAAAGAAAATTTTGAAATCGAAAATTAAATTAAAGAACTAATGGAAAAATAAATAGAAAAAAAAGAAAAAAGAAAAAGTGAAAAGTGATGACATCATGCATGATGCAATAAACATTATAAATCAAAAATTAAATTTGGATAAATTGTGGTCTTCCATAAGGTTAAAATTCATAAAGAAAGAAAAAAACAAAAAACAAAAAAGGAGTCATCTTCTCCATTGCCGTGTTCCCTCTCTCTCACACCTCTCCCTCACCAAACACCATTGAAGCTCATTTTTTGAGCTTGAAGAACCAAAAACCTCACCATAGAAAATTGTCCTACCATGGTTAAAACTTGTTTTGGCAACTAGAAGAGGAGATTGAAGAAGCAAGAAAGAAGAAAAAGAGAAGAAACTTAGTGATTGAAAATTTTGCATAAGGTTAGTAATTCAAACTTCAAACTTTTAGTTTAATTATTGTATTTATAGCTTAATAAACTTAGAAATATGCTTAAAATGAAATGAAAACAAGTGTGAAGGACTAGGCATGGATTTCGGCCAGCTAGAGTTTGAGATGGGAATGTATGAATTTGATTGAATTAAATATGTTAGTAAACTTGTATGAGTGGTGAAGTGATGTTGGTATGCTTTGAATTAGTTAAATGTAACAAAAATGTGAATTAGGGTTTGGACATAGGGTTTTCGAAGACAAAAATTGAAAAATTGGTCAAATGGTGTGTTTGACCTACTTTGAGCTGAAAAATGGTCATTTGTGACCAATTGTGGTAAGTTGGAAGTGTTAGAATTAGGTTTAAATTCGGATTGATTAGGGACATGCTACAGGTAGCATGACCAAGGTCCTTTTCAGGGACCAAAACTGAAAATTTACTAACCTAATTGATGTGAGGCTAATTGGGAATGAAACTAGACACAAAATGACACATTTTTTATTTAGGAATCATGCCCAAAAAGTGACCATAGCATAGTGAACAAATTGGCCAAATCCGGAAGTGAGTGCTCTGCCCTGTACAAAAATGACCAAATGAACAGTATTTGTTCATTTGGCCATAACTTGGGCTAGACATATCTAAATGACCTAAAATTTTATCAGTAGAAAGCTGAGATATAGACTTAAAACTTTCATGAAGAACACAAACCCAAATTATGCCCTTAACCAAGTCATTTAGCCACCCAAAAATTGGTGACCTAAAACTGCTAGAACCAGTTTTGGTGCCCAAAAAATCTGGGTTAGACCAATCCGGCAACCATGTTCAAATGGCTATAACTTGAGCTACAAAACTCCAAATGGAGTAATTCATAAAGGAGAATAAAGTTAAGACAATAAGGAACAATTTCTATGAAGAAAACTTAGCCAAATTCTAACAGCAACATGACCAATGGAATAGTGCAACATAGGACACCAAAACTGAAAATTTGCAAATTTGCCTAAAAGACTTAAAATTTGAGTAATCAACCAAAACCAACAAATTTAGCAACCAAAATATGGTATGTGGATGAAATTAGAATTTCCATACCTATTAAGCCTTAGAAAGTCAACAAATTGACTTGAATAGTGTAGTATATAGTAACCCCAAAACACAAATTTTAAAGAACGCCAAGTTTAGCATATTAAAGCTAGGTAAAAGTAAATTTGAATTTATTTTTCGATTTATGATAAGTTATGATACTGAAACACTGTGAAACTGTGTGTTTCACTGGAAAAGAATACCAGGAAAGAACCCGAGGGATTGAGTCAAGGCCAAGAGGCGACTCGTATAAGGTTTGTGCACAACATAGAATTTTTGTAAATTTTCTTCTGCTCATTGTTTTGAATGAATTGAAATATGAAATTGTGACATAATTGAATTGAAAAGTTTATTATGCTTTTGATTTAAATTGTTGAAAGATTAATTGTTTGTGTTTGAAATGTCAATAAACGTTTAGTAAATTGTTAAGATAATTTTAAAACTACAGTGTTATGACCATATATTTGAATACCTCACTAGCATGACTAGTGGAGGAAATTAGTTTCGAATTTTGATTCCTTCTCTGGCTGAAGTATTAAGGTGTATGCTAGTAGAAGAAGAAAAAGAATGGGTTCCCATATATTTGAGCTAGCTAGCCTTGTGATGTGACTTCTCCTTAGCCTCCGGCTATTGAGATGATATTTGTTTCGAATGGCATAATATAACTATGTGTTTTTATGAAATTTGTTTTGAGACTTTCGAAATGAAATTGTTTGGGTTAAATGCATATAAATCATGTTGTGTATTTATTTCATGTTCAGTTTAATTTTTGAATAAGTATGATTTAAATTTTACATAAAGGTTATTTTAGTATGTTGTGCACCACTGAGCCCTAGTACTCAGCGATGGCTGTTATTGCTGTCGCAGATATAGAGACTAGAGGAGCAGCAGAGTGAGCTGCTGAGGATTGAGGAGCTACCTACTTTGAAGTTTATCGGGTATATTTTATACCCTGATTGTAAAAATTATTTTGATGTAAGTAAATGTATGGACATGGAAAACTGGTCATGAGCAGTTGTATAATGCTTGTAATAAATTTTGGTTTGGATTTTTCCTAATGTAAATATTTAGAATGATGCATTTGAATTGTTTTATCTTTATTGAAATATAAATGGAAATATTTTATTTTAATTTGAATGAAATTGAATTATATTATTTGATGATGTTGAATTTTGGAATTTGAGAAATGATGTTGAAATTGTTGGAGATGGATGTTGAATTGATGAAGTTGTTGAGATAAATCTTTGGAAGTGCTTTTTTACAGGTATTTGAAGAACTATTTTCTTAAAATACAGACGGCACTCTGTTGAAATTTTTATAAAATTTGCGAAAAAATAAAATGGGACAAATTTCTTAACTAGTTTTCAAATTCTAATTAAATATTTTTATACCTATTAGAAAATGCTCACCACTTATAAAAAGTAAGAAAATTATTTTAAAATCCCTTGTAGGGTACTTAATGAGTTATCGATAGGTGAAGTTTGGTTGTTCATTAGGTATTCTACGAGATCGTGTTATGCTTTACAGAGGGGTAAGGTGTGACATGGCAACTGCTAGAGCAATCAGAGATGTCAAAAATAGGCATCTAACTCTCAAAGTGGGGGATGAAGAGGTAGAATTCAACCTATTCCAAGAAATAAAGCAAAAGTCTAAACCTGATGAATGTTTAGGGTTGACATCATAGACAAGCTAGTGGGGGACGAATTTCAAAAGAGATATCCTAAAGACACTCTTGAAGCTTGTATAGTGCATAGTTGCACAGTGGAGAATGAGAATAAGGAAATTATAGCATATGCAGAATTTCTTAAGGTAAATCCACCTCTACCTTCGGCCCAAGCACTCATGGTAGAAAATCTGCAAGAAGGGTAACCTAAGAACAGCCTTCAAGAAAACAAAATAGGTAGAATTAAAACCTCTTCCTTCTACACTAAGGTATGCATTCTTGGAATTTAACTCTAAATATCCTATTATTTTAAATGCTAGTCTAAATTTTGCAGAAGAGGAAAAACTCTTAGGGAAACTTAGGACCCATAGCAAGTCTATAGGGTACACCATAGAAGACCTCAAGGGAATCAACCCTTCCATTTGTTTGCATAGAATACCTATGGAAGAAAATAGTAAACCCACCATTGAACACCAAAAGAGACTGAACCCTCACATGAAAGAGGTAGTAAAAAAAGAAATTTTGAAACTATTAGACGCAGGCATTATATATATCCAATATCTGATAGCAAATGGATTAGTCCAGTGAATGTAGTACCTAAGAAGGGTGGGATAACTGTGGTAAAAAATGACAATAATGAATTGATCCCTACTAGGATAGTCACTGGTTGGCGAAAGTGCATTAATTATAGAAAATTGAATAGTACCACCAGGAAAGACCATTTTCCTCTTTTATTTATAGATTAAATGTTATAGAGGCTGGCTAAATATTCCTATTTCTTTTATCTAGATGGGTATTCTGGATTCTTCCAAATTCCCATTCACTATGAGGACCAAGAGAATACTATTTTCACTTGCCCTTATGGAACATTTGCATATAGAAGAATGACTTTTGGTCATTGTAATGCCCTCGTAACTTTTCAAAGATGTATGATGACCATTTTTTCTAATTATATTGAAAATATAATGGAAGTTTTTATGGATGACATTTTTGTCTATAAAACCAGCTTTGATGAATGCTTAACTAACCTATTTAAAGTGCTTTAAAGATGTGAAGAATCAAATCTAGTTCTTAATTGGGAAAACTGCCATTTTATGGTAAGAGAGGGCATAGTCCTTGAGCACCTAGTTTCAGAAAGAGGAATAGAAGTGGATAAGGCAAAGATAGAGATCAATAAAAAAATTCCAACACCTTCATCAGTCAAGGGGGTACGAAGCTTTTTGGGGCATGTAGGCTTCTACAGAAGATTCATCAAGGACTTCTCCAAAATAGCTAAGCCATTAACTAATTTGCTAAATCAAAATGTTCCCTTTGACTTTGATAAAAGTTGCCAAGTTGCCTTTTGCAGGATCAAAGAAGCCTTTATCTTAGCACTAATAATGCAACCACCAGATTTGTAATACCCCTTACCCGATCTATAGTGTAGCCGGACAAGGAATGCTACATTCTGTGCCGGAGCACCTTACCTTATCTTACTTTATTCACTTTCAATTTTAATGCCATTTTAATTTATTGCTTAGTTTATTTTCATTGGATAAACTGATGGAGTTTCCCCTGTTTTATTGACATTTGGTGTATTCCACTGCTCACCTGTTTAAAATCTCATCAATAATCACATCTTTCCAACTCATAATCTCATCAATCATTCTCTAATTCAAATCTTAAAACTATCTCCAATCACATCCATTTCATAATCAATTTATACATGAAATTTGCTAAATTTATTAATATACATCAATGTACAATTTATTACAAAAATTTATAATTTACATCATATACAAATGAAACTCCATAAATTCATAATTTACACTACAAAATTTAATGAACATTTATAATGTATAAAACATTGCTATGGTCTGGTGGACCCTACTAAAATACACTGCGTGAGGAGGTCCGACACTTCTGCAGATCTGTAGTCCAAATTCGTAGTCTGATGTCTACTAGGCTTTATCTTTAGTACCTATGTGTGGACAAATCCAACGCACTAAGTGTCACACCTTACCCCTCCGTAAGGCATAACATGATCCCGTAATATACCTAATGGATTACAGAACTTCGCCTACCGGTAACCCATTAAATATACAACAAGGGATTTTAAAACAATTTTCGTTCATTTTTAAATTGGTGGGTAAATTTATTTTTTAGATATTAAAAACCTTTATTTGAAGTCCGATCATAAATCAAATTTTAAGATATTTAAAATCTCCGTAATTTTTATAAAAATTTCAATAGAATGCTGTCTATATTTTGAGAAAATAGTTCTTCAAAATCTGAAAAGAAAAACACTCCAAATATATTTTCTCAATCACAACTCCATTATTCAATTTCATTTCACAAATCAGAATAAGCAACCCAATACAAAGTTCGAATTAAATCAAACATTGAAACATCTTATTAAGGTAACAAAATTAATGTTTACATTCATGTGAGTATTAAAAATTTAGTAGTACAAAACTTTATAAGTACATAAAATCTCAAGATAACATTACAATAATTTGTATTTGATTACATTCTAAAAATAATACTACAAAAGAGTTAATGCAACTGCTTGAATGAAATTACATATATATAATTACATAATTACATAAAAATCTAATATACAATGGTATACCTATGATATACCCGAAGATAGTCCCACTGTCTTCAAGTAATCTCACTCAGCTGCTCTATATTTTCTTTCACCTGCGACAGCATACAAAGCTATCGCTGAGTGGTAAACTCAGTGGTGCACAAACTAATCATTTAAAACTTACTACAAGTTATGCTTGACAACTCATAACGGATAAAAATTTAAAACTTATAAATTCTTCAAAATTCATGACATATAAAAATCAATATTTTCAATCATGCAAATTATTCATTTGAAAAACATTTTGATCAAATAGTAACTATTTATCTACATTTCTTTTAAATTATGAAACAATACAATAATTTTGTATTACTGACAAATTATTTATTTCGACCACAATTTATGAAATTATGCATAATTTAAAGGGCGTTGCCAACAATTCACACATTTGGACCCATAACACAAAATTTCACGATCAATGCCGTGTTGTACACCACAACAAGGCAAACTCTCCCAATAACAGAGGCTAAAAGGAAGGAACAAATACTAGCTAGTATATATGAGTACTCATCCAAACTCTTCCCCAACTGGCAAGCCAGAGAGGAAGGAACTCACCCTATCTAGTGGAGGAGATATCTCACTAGACAAGCTAATGAGAATAAAAAACATATTATCATGTTAACTGTAGTTTCAAATCATATTCAAAACAATTGCAATTCACAAAAGTGTTTACAAACCATTAATATATTTAATCATTATAATTTCATGCTTAAGGTTGGCAACACATCAAACTTAAAATTTACAATTCTCAAAAGCAAACAATAAATCCTTAAATGCATAAGAAAATTTATATTAAATTTATATAATTTCATTCAACAAGTTAAAGTTCTCAACACAACAAAAATCATAAATCATACAATAAACTTATTCAAATCAATTTGAAAGTAAAAAGTAACAAAAGAGTTAGTTGTGCACAAACCTCTGTCTAGGCTTGACTTAGTTCAATTTCTCCTCCTTCCTTGGAGGCTTCTTTATCACTGAAACACATAATTAAGGTATTTTAATATCTATTCAATTTATTTTTAACTAATAAATTTAATAATTAAATTTTGTATACTTAATTTATCCCATAAAATTGAGTCCTTTGTACTTAGTATAATTGTGGTCACTATTCATTTGACCGTTTGGTCAAAATATTGACTTTCTAATACTAATTAGATATGCTAATCCTAATTACACCCACATACCACATTTTGAGTCATATTTTTGTTGGCATTGATTGCCAAATTCAATTTCAAAGCCTATTAGGGTTAAATCTCAAAATTTCAGTTTTGGGTTACTTGTTTGTATTGTTCCATTGGTCTGTTTATAGTGGGAATTTAGCCAACTTTTCTTCATCAAAGTTGTTTCTTATTGTTTTAGCATTAGTTCCCTTTATGAATAACTCTATTCGGAGTTTTGTAGCTCAAGCTATGGCCATTATTCTAATACTGACCAGATTGGTCCAAACCTAGAATTTTGGGTACCAATTCTGTTATGGCAGAATTCTGGGTCACTTTGATGATGTCATAATTCTATTTTTAGTTTCTTTTCTTTTTCCTTTCTTTTTCCATACTTTTTTAATTTAAATATATATTTCAAAATTATAATTTCTCACATTGTATAGGACAGTTAGGCCATGAGTCACCTCTAAAGGTGAATTGACTAATTTGCCCTACGTCGATCTGATCCGATTTACCAATAATTCTGTATTTCTTCCGGAACCCTTGTAACACCCTCCCGGTAGCAATTCTATACATTCTACTGTTCCGGTGACCAGTGTTGATCCGGATAGCTAGAATGTCCAGAAAAATATTTAAACTTAAGTGAGGGACCATAATCAATTCAAATATTAATAAGAAAAATTTAATAAAAATTTTAGAAATAAAATACAACCAAATTAAACGAGCTGGTGCCCTAGCGAGGGGTAACCAGAGGGAAGTTGCGGTTCTCGCAACGAGGAGCCCTAGACCCGGGGGAAAAATTATAAAATAATTTTTGGGACTCCAGAGAAGGGTCATTGAGGTTCCTATAGCATTAGAATGCCAAGAAAATATTTAGGAAAATTTTTCAATCGGTACAGCCAATTTTGACCCGTTAAGCCAAACGCAGGGCATTTTGGTCATTACGCCTTCAGAGGTGATTTTTGGCCGACTTGTCCAGTTAAGAAAATAATTAATATGACATAAAATATGAAGAAACATTACTAAAAATTAAATTGAAATTGAGTAGTGATGAAAAGAAAAGAAAAATCCATAAAAATGCCAAATATGACATCATTATGATGTCATTTGAAAGTCTCCACCAATTATAATTAAACAACCATATTATTAACTAATAAAAGAGACTAAATGAAGACCAAATTAACCAAAAATACAGCAGCCACCTCCTTCAAACCAGCCAAAACGTAGAGAGAGAGAAGATAGGGTTTCCACCATAGCCATTCTTTGCAAGCTTTCATTCTCATGCTTCCTCACCATATTTCCTCAAGACCCCAACACTAAAATGAATCCTTGGACCTAGAGGAAGTGTTTGGCAGCCAAGAGAGTACAAGAAAAGTGAAGATTAAACTTGGGAAAAAAGTGCCACTTAAAGGTTAGGGCATTAGATACCTAAAACTCTTTATTTTCATGATTAGTAACTTAAAGTGGATTAGAGATTATGTTTAAACCATATATGCATGTGGATAGTGAATGAGATAGTTAATTCAAGTATGTTGTGAAAACTCATATGGAAATTAGGGTTTTGAGAAGTGAAAATTTGACTTGGCTTAGGAAATTGTTAGAGAACCTTTTAATGGTCAATTAGTGACCATTTGAGGTAAGTTGACCACAATTTGGACTGAAATATAGCATGGCAAAGTGAGTGTGTAGGCTGCCTAAGGGCTGAAAGAGTGATCAAATTTCAGTCCACTTAGACTGCCATATCTTTGGCTGTGTTGGTCCAATTGGTGTTTGGCCAATTAGACATGAAACTAGGCTTATAATGGCACATTTTTGCTGAAGAAACCATGCCCAAAAGACCAAAGCAAGAGGACCAAAAGTTGGCCCCAATCCGGATCCCCGCACAAAGACTGCAGAATGACCAAATGAGCAAGAATCGCTCATTTGGCCATAACTCACTGTAGATTTGGTCAATTGACCTGAAATTTTTACAGCAACAAGTTAAGACATCGACAAACAACTTTCATGAAGGAACCTACCTCAACTTCTGCAGTGCATTGGTAGGACACTAGGTGTCATTTTGATATTTTGTAGCTAATTTTTACTTTCTCATATGTATTTGAACTTATGTAATGTATTCTGATATTCATGTAAATAATGAAAGTTATGGCTATGATTGCAAAAATTTGAGCATTTATATATTGTTTGTATATGAGTATTATGAGAAATGGATGTTTGAGAAATGAAAAGGTTTTTGAGAAATGTTGTGGATATCTTGATATTGAGATTTTGTTGATGAATTGAAGTTGGGATTGTTTGGAAATTATTTGGAAGTGTTTTTAACAGGTTCCAAAGAACTGTTTTCTCCATTTTTAGCCGGTACTCTGCCGAATTTTCTTTAAAATTTTCAGAACCTCAAATAAATTATGATTTCAATAAATGACTTAAATGAGTTATCTTTCACAAATTATATTCAAAAGCATGATATAAATTAATTAAGGTATATTAGAGTGTGCCGGTACACCGTGTGGCATTACTTACTCGGGTATACTGTACACGGGTAAGGGGTGTCACAACCCTGATCTAATTATTTGACCTACTTATCAACTCTTTTTTGTGATTTTCTTTTTTTTACTAGCTTCGTAATAATTCTTAGGACTGTGGTGTCATAATGTCCCATTCAAAATTAGGGTTGAAACTGACCTCGCAGTCACTTCCCAGTAAGGTCATCCATCATTGTGACTCTCAGCTCATTTAAATTTTTATACTCTGTTTTTCTTATTTGTATTTCACCTTCTGGTAATTACTATTAATTTTTGTTCAGGGTTTTTCTAGGTGATATAAGCATATGTCTAGACATCCTGACTATCCGGACAGACATCGGTCATCGGAACAGTAGAATGCATAGATTATTTAATATAGGGGTGTTACAATTCTCCCCCCTATTTCGCTATTTTGCAACCACCGTAAGTGCACGGATCGCTAACAAGTAATAAAGTAATAAGTAGAGTATCATTCCCACGAGGACCTTTGTTTAGCAAGTACCAATCTACACAGTAATTTTGACTGTCTAGGCTATCGAATATTTAGGGAATGAAGTTTGTTAACTTTAAATACTAGAATAGTAATCTTAAAATGAAGTAATCTATTTTTTTGGAACAATTCTGGAATTTAGATTTCACACTTGAATCTTATTAGGGATGTTATCTCGTTTATTTACTGAATTGAGGATCATTTTCCTTAATGGAAATCAGTCCTAAGCTATCCTAAATCCTCTCTCAAGGCATCAAAGTTGTATTTCAATTAACTCAAACCCTACTTTGTGGTGATAAAATTGATTAAAATCCTTTAAGACCTATGACTAATTTTTAGGTTCCACAAAGGTATTAGCCTATGTCTAGGTCAGAATTTCTAGGTTTAAGATCTTGATTTTCTAATGTTAATATTCACCTTTCAGTCCTTCAATTAACATCTACAATCATAACTAAGTGGGTACCGACACATAACATGCATTAAGATCGCAAGAAATTAAATCAAGAAACAAATCTCAAATCCAATAAATAAAGCTCAGTGTTCATCCATAATAATAATTACAAGAGCTACTCTCCCAATTCCAGAATAAGAAAACTACTCACTCATGGTGAGTTTAGCAAATGTCATGATAAAAAGTAAAAACAATAAAAAGAGAGTTATGCAGAAGAAATAAAATAATAAAAGTCTGGCGAGGGAGATGAAACGAAGGAACCAAAGAGAGTTTCCAGCTTTAATCTTGTGCAGTTTTAGTTGGTAAACTTCTTTGGTACTGATGTAGAGCTTGACAGCAGCAACCTTCAGTAGCAGTCCCGAAGACAGTTCCCCTCTTCCTGATGTTTTCTTTTCTATTTATATTGGTTGCTCTAGGGTTAGGTCTTCTTGTGTCCAAAAGGCTTTAGGAGTCTCGTTTGAATAAAAAAACAGGAGGGGAATCCGAGTTACAAAACTAGCTACAGCATAGTACATGGCCCGTGTGTCACTACACGGGTCCCTTAATGTAGGGCAGTGTAACTTGCTGGAGGAGAATTGCGAAATCTTGTTTTTGCATAGAAAGTTACACGGGTCTATGCCAACTACACGGGCCTAGTTACAAGGGTTGTGTATTTCACAATCTACCCCTTTGTAAGGAATAACATGATCCCGTAGTATATCTAATGAATTACCAAACTTCGTCTAGTGATAACCCATTAAATACACTACAAGAGATTTTAAACATTTTCTTATTTCTTTTTACAGTGGTGAGCACTTTTGACAGGTGTTAAAATATTTTTAACTGAAGTGAAACCAAATAACAAATTTGAGTATCAATAATTTCTGTAAAAATTTTGGCAGAGTGCCATCTGTATTTTGAATAAAACAGTTCTTCCAAAAACCTATAAAAGGCACTTCCAATATGTCTCTTCAATCCCAAACTCCAATAATAGTTTAACACAATAAATTTCTCAACAATTGTCAACTCAATTCAACATCAATTTTCCAGTATTTTCAAAAACTGAGATAAGAGAAATATATCACAATATTTTTATAGGCCAAAATAATTTATAATTTTAGTTTACAACTGCTCAAGATTAGTACAATATATACATAAAGAGCATATACATTACAATAAAAAATTATAAAAATATGGTATACTCAATATACCCAGCGAAATATCAAAATGTAGCACAAGCAGCCTGCTCTACTGCTCTGTCCATCTGTCTACCTACGACAGCAATGAAAAAGCTATCGCTAAGCCAATGTCTCAGTGGTGCATAACATTAAGAAAATACAATTTAAACCATAAACTATAAATCATATGAACTGTGGATATTTAAAATCATAGTTTAATTCAAAAGACAGTGAATGTCATAAAAAATTAAACTCCATTTCACAATATCACAATAAATATTAATAAATCACACACACAGCTTAATCATGAATCCAAAGTACAATTCGTCCCAAAAGCCGATGGCTAGTGAGGAATAACATAGCTAGCTAGCAATAATATGAGTACTCATCCTATTCATCCTCAACTGACACACACCTCAACATTTCAGTCAGAGAGGGAATTCAAAGCCAATTCGTCCCACTAGACAAGCTAACGAGGAATTCAATCAAATATACATGATAGCTATGGTTTCAAACCATTTGTAAAATTTTTCATGCAATAAGTATCCGTCAAATTTCCATTCAAACAATTTTCCACAATTTAAAACAATAACATACAAATTATCATAATTTATTTCAATTGAAATGTTGTGCACAAACCTCTGAAGTGTAACCTCTTGGCCCTGACTCAGTGTTTCCTTCCCTTTCCTTTAGTCTTTGCTAACTGAAATACACAATTTAAAGTGTTTCAGTACTCATTTAAACTGTCTCTAACAATAAGATTCAATAATTAATTTATTTAATACTATTGCTTTCATTAGTCAACCTATAATGTTAACCTTTGATGTAACACCCCTATATTTGGTAGTGCATTCTACTGTTCCGGTGACCAATGTCTATCCGGACAGCTAGGATGCCTATAACAATATTTAAATGTTGGTAAGGAGACATAAAATAATGAAATACAAGAAAAATGAAGGAAAAATAATAGCAATGAAATATAACCAAGTTAAACGAGCCGAAAACCATAGCGATGGGTGACCACACTGGGAAGTTGCGGCGTGGACCGTTGACTAGCCCTGGACCGCGGGGAACCCTGGAAAATATTTTTAAGACTTAAATAAACATCTATTGAAGTATAAATGACATTAGAAATGTCAAAAAAAAAATTAATTAGTACAAAGAAAAACGAGAAATAAAAAAATCGATAAAAATCAGTATTATCGAAAAATCGAAGGTACAACCCGAGGAGGGGCATTTTGGTCAATTGACATCTAGAGTTGAATTTTGGCCTAAATTTCAATGAAAATATGTGGTATTACATTTTGAAAATTGAATGAAAAATGAAATTAAAGATAAAATGTAATTTAAGGGAATTTAAGGCCATAATTATAATTAATGGAAACCTTAGTTATTATAATGTTTAATTAGAATGAGTGGAGCACTAAGTGGGATTATATAAACTATATAAAGACTGATTTTTCTACTAACACTTCATGAATCTTCTTCTTCCTCTAAATAACTTCATTTGTCCGAATGAAATTTCTTCCCAAAGTCCACCATTAACATCCACCTTTGAGCTCTCTCTTACCATGATCCAAGCTTCCATTTGTTAAAGCTCCTTCATTAAAGTTGGAGTACACATCTTGGGCAGCATTTTGGGCGTAAAAAAGGAGAGATTTGAAGAGGTTTGACAAGTTCCATTTGTGGTACATGTCCCATTTTTCTTTATTTCTTTGTTAAAGTTTATGTTGGTGTTGTGGTGAGTTGATTTATGGAAGAAATTTGAAGAAATGGTTATGGGGCTATCCATTTTTGGCAGCCATGAGAGTCAAAGATGTTGAGCTTTTCTTATACTAGATTAATGGGTAATGAAGTTAATTATGTCACACCCTACCCCTCTATAAGGCATAACATGATCCCGTAGTATACCCAATGAATTACCCACTCCATCTACTAATAACCCATTAAATACACTACAAGGGATTTTAAAAACTTTTCTTACTTCTTTTACAGTGGTGAGCACTATTTACAGGTGTTAAAAACCTTTGTGAACTGAAGTGAAACAGTTAACTCATTTGGACTATTAGTAATTTCTGTAAAAATTTTAGCTGAGTGCCATATGTATTTTAGATAAAACAGGTCTTCAGAAAACCTGTAAAAAGCACTTCAATATATTTCCAAATCTCAACTCCAACATATTTCTCAACACAACATATTTCTCAACTCAAATCCACAGTAATTTTTCAAAAACTGAGATACAAGAAATATAATACAATTTTTACATGTCAAAATAACTCATAATTTATTTTACAACTTTAATGTACAATTTTAATTTACAACTGCTCAAAACCAAGAACAATATGTACATACAGTGGTCATACATTATAGTACAAAATGCAAAATGTGGTATACTTATTATATCCGATAATCTCTCGTTGGATGTAGTAGCAGCCTAGTCTGCTGCCCTGTCGGTCTGTCTACCTGCGACAGCAATAAAAAGCTATCACTTAGACAATGTCTCAGTAGTGCACAACATTAACCAAATACAACTTTAAATCACAATTCATAAATCATATAAATGATGGATACGTAAAATCATAGTTAAATTCAAGACAATGAATGTTAGAAGGAATTTAACACAATATCACAATAAATCTCAGAGATCAAAACATAGTTAACTTCAAAAGACAGTGAATGTCAATAAGGATTTAACTCCATTTCACAATCTCATAATACAAATCAATAAATCACACACAGCTTAATCACGTTCCAAAGTTCAATTCATCCCAAAAGCCGATGGCTAATGAGGTATTCAATTCGTCCCAAAAGTCGATGACTAATGAGGAATAACATAGCTAGCTAGCAAAAATATGAGTACTCATTCGATTCATCCTCAACAAGCACACACCTCAACACTTCAGCCAGAGAGGGAATTCAATTCGTCCCACTAGATAAGCTAGCGAGGAATACAATCAATACACATGATAGCTGTGGTTTCAAATCATTTCCAATGCTTTTCAATCAATAAGTATCCCTCAATATCATTCAAACAATTTTTCACAGTTTCAAACCATTTACAATACTTTTCAATTAGTAAGTATCCATTCAAACACATTTCCACAATTTAAAACAATAATGTACAAATAGTCATAATTCATTTCAATTGAAAAATTCAAAAGAAATAGCTGTTGTACACAAACCTCTGATAACTGTCTCCTGGTCTGGACTCAGTGTTTCCTTCCCTATTCCTAAGTCTTTGCTAACTGAGAAACACAATTTGAAGTGTTTCAGTACTAAATTAAACTGTCTCTAACGATAATGCTTGATAAGTAATTCACTGAATGCTATTATTTGCTTAATCAACCTAATATATCGACCCTCGATGCATTATAGGTAAATTAGGTTTTAATGTTACTAACATGTCACATTCGATAGTCTTTTAGGGTTGGTACATGTTACCAATTTCAGTTCCATGTATACTGCATTTTCTTGCAATTTGCTGGATTCCGGGATACTAGTTTGACCTAGCCGGACGACCTAGTTTCCTCTATTTTTGAGTTTTGGTCAAAACTAAAAACTTGTAGATCTATGTCTTATTGCACGCGGGGCAAAATTTCAGGTCATTCTGAGTTATGTAGACCAAGTTATGGTCATTTTACTATTGCTAGTCAAATTGCACCAAAATTGGTCATTTTAGGTCATTTTAGGTTCGGCCAGTTTTTGGACCTGAACTTGTGCAAGCTGTTTGACTTGCTTATGGTCATTTCTAAGCTTTGGTGTCTGCATAAGACTTGTAGATATGGGTCTTAACTATTCATGGTCAAAATTTCAGGTCAATTGGACCTGTTTTGAGTGAGTTGTGGCCTAAACACTAGCTGCTGCCCAAATGTTCAATTTTCAGGCCTTATTTGCACTTAATCTGGATTTGGTCATTTTTAAAGCTACCTTGCAAGCAGAATTTTGGCAAGCTTCCTTCATGAAAGTTGGCAAATTTTGTGCCTAGTTTCACCTCCAATTGGTCTCATACCAATTGGAGCCACACACTTAAAGTTCTAGGCCTAAAACTCAAACTACCTTATTGCATTTCTTTTATACACATCAAGGATCACTTTTAACACTCACCAAACTTAACATTCAAGCCAATTCTGGTTGTACCATAACCTAACCATAATTCACAACATATTATAGGTCATTTTGGCAGCTTACAATCACATTCAACATGTGACTCCCCTTACCCGACTACAGTGTAGCCGAGCAAGTTATGCCACTCAGTGTGCGGGAGCACTCTATGTTATCTTAATTCATTTTTATCATAGTTTTGAAAATAACTTATGAAATATAATTCATTTATTGAAATTGTAATTTATTTGAGGTTCCGAAAATTTTATAGAAATTCCGGCGGAGTACCGGCTAAAAATTGAGAAAACAGTTCTTCGGAACCTGTGAAAAACACTTTCTATAATCATATTCAATCAATCCCAACTCCAATTATCAACAAAGTCTCAGAATAATTTCATCAATTTCATTTATTTCTTAATCATTCATCTCATGGTACTCATATACAATTCACATTTTGTATCACATCAAGTTACAGCAATTTCTTAACGATTCCTTTATTTATGATTTGAGTCTAATGATGATGTCAAATGATAAATAGAGGAATCGTTAAGAAATTGCTGTAACTTGATGTGATACAAAATGTGAATTGTATATGAGTACCATGAGATGAATGATTGAGAAATAAATGAAATTGATGAAATTATTCTGAGACTTTGTTGATAATTGGAGTTGGGATTGATTGAATATGATCATAGGAAGTGTTTTTCACAGGTTCCGAAGAACTGTTTTCTCCATTTTTAGCCGGTACTCCGCCGGATTTTCTATAAAATTTTCGGAACCTCAAATAAATTAAAATTTCAATAAATGAATTATATTTCACAAGTTATTTTCAAAACTATGATAAAAATGAATTAAGATAACATAGAGTGCTCCGGCACACTGAGTGGCATAACTTGCTCGGCTACACTGTAGTCGGGTAAGGGGTGTCACATTTAGTGGTGTCAGAGCCTGGTTTTTAATTCCTTTGGCCTTCATTTTGTCTCTTTTATTAGTTAGTCACTTGGTTGTTTGAATGCAATTGGTTATAGTTCTTAATGACATCATCAAGATGCCATAAATGAGCCTTTCTTTGATTTTTCTTTTCTTTTCATCACTACTCAATTTCAATTTAATTTTTAGTAATATTTATTCATATTTTAGATCATAATAATTATTTACTCAACTAGACAAGTCAGCCAAAAATCACTTCTGAAGGCGAAATGACCAAAATGCCCTCCGTTTGGCTTAACGGGTCAAAATTGTCTATACCGATTGAAAAATTTTTTTAGGTATTTTCTTGGCATTCTAATGTCATGGGAACCTCAATAACCCTTCTCTGGAGTCCCAAAAATTATTTTATAAATTTTCCTCCGGGTCTAGGGCTCCTCGTTGCGAGAACCGCAACTTCCCTCTGGTTACCCATCGCTTGGGCACCGGCTCATTTAACTTGGTTGTATTTTATTTATTAAATTTTTACTAAATTTTTCTTATTAATATTTGAGTTAATTATGATTCCTGACTTTAGTTTAAATATTTTTCCGGACGTTCTAGCTGTCCGGACCGACACCGGTCACCGAAACAGTAGAATGTACGGAGTGCTACCGGGAGGATGTTACACAACATACACCATAAATTGCAGAATTTGTCAAACTCAATTTACAATAATTCAAGCACCTAACCATAACACTTTTACATGTCCAACCTCACACCATCATATATACACTCAAACTGCCATAACATCCAACACAAGTCAACATTAATATACCATAAACTAAGCATGAATTCTAGCATTCTTCAAGAGTCAACAAACTACCGCAATGATACATTTACATTCCATTAATTTCCAAGCTTCAAATTTCAATACACATTTACATATACTAAGTATAATCACCCAAATAATTTCCTATACAATAGACATTTAATCAATCCTTTAATTCACCATTTACAAGAAAAAATAAACTGTCTTCAAGGTGTTTCCATGGCTGCCAAAAGTACACTTCCCCATTCAACATCAAACTTGTAACACCCCTATGTTCGGTAGTGCGTTCTACTATTCTAGTGACTAGTGTTGTTCGAACAGCTAGGATGCCTAGAACTACACTTCGATATGAGTGAGGAGATATAAAATAATGAAATACAATAAAAGTAAATATAAGAAAAACAAAGGAAAAATAATAGCAAAGAAATATAACCAAGTTAAGCGAGCCGAGAACCCTAGCGATGGGTGACCGCACTGGGAAGTCACGGCGTGGACCGTTGACTAGCCCTGGACCGCGGGGAACCCTGGAATATATTTTTAAGACTTAAAGAGACATCAATTTAAGTATAAATACCATTAGAAATATTAAAGAAAAATTAATTAATTAGTACAAAGAAAAGAGAGAAATCGAAAAACGGACAAAACTCGGTGTTACCGGAAAATCGGGAATGCAACACGAACAGGGGCATTGTGGTCATTTGACACCCCGAGTTGTCTTTTGACCTAAATTTCCATTAAAAATAAATGATATTACACGTTAGAAATGTCATGAAAAATTAAATGGTGGCACATTATGTAAATAGTGAAGGAAAAGAGATAAATGTGCAAATTAGAAAAATTGGAATATTTAATCATTAGGTTAAAGTGAGTGCTCCACTAACTCAAGTTTTGGGACACTTAATTAAGTCATTTTGGACAGAAATTCAGTCCATCTTCTTCCTCCCAAATGACCAGCCGTGAGCCTCCATTGAAGAACCTCCATGGCCATCCATGACTAAGCTCCATGCATGCTTGAAGTAAGCCAATTTCTTCCTAAGTTCCTTCATCAAAGTTAGTCTACAACACTTGGGCAGTAGATAGGCAGCAAGAAATTTAAGTTTTGGTGAGGTTTTGAAGAATTTCAAAAGTGGTAAGTATGTATTTTTGATGCTTGCTTCATTAAAGTTTGTGTGGATGTTATGGGCACTTGAATTGTGGAAAGAATTTTGAGGTTTAATGTTTAAAGGGAGAGCTGTATTTTTGGCAGCCATGGAAACTCTTTAAAGATAGTTTATTTTTGCTTATAAATGGTGGATCAAAGTATTGATTAAATGTTTATGTGTGTAGGAAATCATTTGGGTGATGTATACTTAGTATATTTGAATGTGTATTGAAATTTGAATGCTTGGAAATTAAGGGAATGTAATGCATGAAATGGCAGCCTGGCTTGGTGAACCATAAGGATGTTATTTCATGTTTTGTTTATGGAATAATAATGTGGAATTGTAATAGTGGTTATGGCAGTTTGAGTGTATGTATGATGGTGTGAAGTTGGACATGTAAAAGTGTTATGGTTAGATGCTTAAATTGTTGTAAATGAGTTGATAAATTCTGTGCCTTATGGTGTATGTTGAATGTAATTGTAAGCTGCCAAAATGACCTATAATGTGTTGTGAATTATGTTTAGGTCATGTTACAACCAGAATTGACTTAAATATTGAGTTTGGTAAGTGTTAGGAGTGATCCTTGAAGTGTATGAAAGAAATGCAATAAGGCAGTTTGTGTTTTAGGCCTATAACTTTAAGTGTGTGGCTCCAATTGGTATGAGACCAATTGGAGGTGAAACTAGGCACAAAATGTGCCAACTTTCATGAAGGAAGCTTGCCAAAATTCTGCTTGCAAGGTAGCTTGAAAAATGACCAAATCCGGATTAAGTGCAATTGAGGCCTGAAAATTGACCATTTGGGCAGTAGTTAGTATTTAGGCCATAACTCACTCAAAACAAGTCCAATTTACCTGAAATTTTGACCATGAATAGTTAATACCTATATCTACAAGTCTTATGAAGACACAAAAGCCCAGAAATGACCATAAGCAAGTCAAACAGCTTGCTCAAGTTCGGGTCCAAAAACTGGCCGAACCTAAAATGACCTAAAGTGACCTAAAGTGACCAATTTTGATGCAATTTGACCAGCAATAGTAAAATGACCATAACTTGGTCTACATAACTCAGAATGACCTGAAATTTTGCCCCTCATTCCATAAGACATAGATCTACAAGTTTGTAGTTTTGACCAAAACCCGAAAACTGAGGGAACTAGGTCGTCCGGCTAGGTCAAACTAGCATCCTGGAATCCAGCAAATTGCAAGAAAATCTAGTATACACGGAAATGAACTTGGTAACATGTACCAACATTAAAATACTATCGAATGTGACATATTAATAACATTATAACCTAATTTACCTAGAATGCATTGAGGGTCGACATTTTAGGTTGACTAAACAAATATTAGAATTCAGTGAATTAATTATCAAGCATTATCGTTAGAGACAGTTTAAATGAGTACTGAAACACTTCAAATTGTGTTTCTCAGTTAGCAAAGACTCAGGGAAAGGGAAGGAAACACTGAGTCAAGGCCAGGACACAGTTATCAGAGGTTTGTGCACAACAATTATTTCTTTTGAATTTTTCAATTGAAATAAATTATGACTATTTGTATATTATTGTTTTCAATTATGAAAATGTGTTTGAATGGATACTTATTGCTTGAAAAGCATTGTAAATAGTTTGAAACTGTGGAAAAATTGATTTAGTGTGATTTGTGAAAATTTGAAGTTACTTATGAATTGTGTTGCCATTTTGTGAATGAATTTATGACTTTAGAAATTTATTGGATTCTCACGAATCATTTGAATAAAATGTTTAGAATTGATTTTGTGTTCACACTTAGCATGACAGTATCATATCATTCCTTCTCCATTTATGGGGTTGTGATCGTTTATTTTCCTTCTCCACTTATGGAGTCGTGATCGTTTATTTTTCTCCCTCTCTGGTTTACCAGTTGAGGTGATCGGATGAGTACTCATTATATAGCTAGCTCCCTTCCTCATTGATTTCGATTAGTGGGGTTGTGATTACTTTGTCGTGGTGTACAACGCGGCATTGATCAAAAATTTTGTGTCATGGCTTAAGTTGTGTATGAATTGGCAACACTGTGTTCGTAAATTATTTGACTAAATTGTGTTATTATGAGCTTTGATGATTTGTGAAATGGAGTTTAAATTCTTATTGACATTCACTGTCTTTTGAATTTAACTACGTTTTGATTGCTGAGATTTATTATGATATTATGTTAAATTCCTTATGACATTCATTGTCTTGAATTTAACTATGGTTTTACGTATCTATCATTTATATGATTTATGAACTGTGATTTAAAGTTGTATTTGGTTAATGTTGTGCACCACTGAGACATTGTCTCAGCGATAGCTTTTCATTGCTATCGCAGGTAGACAGACGGACAGGGCAGCAGATTAGGCTGCTAGTACATCCAGCGAGAGATTATCGGGTATAATGAGTATACCACATTTTGCATTTTGTACTATAATGTATATACACTGTATGTATATATTGTTTTCGGTTTTGAGCAGTTATAAATTAAAATTGTACATTGATGTTGTAAAGTAAATTATGAGTTATTTTAACTTGTAAAAATTGTATTATATTTCTTGTATCTCAATCTTTGAAAAATCACTGTGGATTTGAGTTGAGAAATATATTGTGTTGAGAAATATGTTGGAGTTGAGATTTGAAAATATATTGAAGTGCTTTTTACAGGTTTTCTGAAGAACTGTTTTATCCAAAATACAGATGGCACGCTGCCAAAATTTTTACAGAAATTCCAAATAATTTAAATGTGTTAGTTCTATCACTTCAGTTCAAAAGGGTTTTTAATACCTGTAAATAGTGCTCACCACTGTAAAAGAAGTAAGAAAAGTTTTAAAATCTCTTGTAGTGTATTTAATGGGTTATCAGTAGACGAAGTTAGTAATTCATTAGGTATACTACGGGATCATGTTATGCCTTACAAAGGGGTAGGGTGTGACATGTTTTAGTGGTATCAGAGCAAAGTTTTTAAATTCTATTTTCACCTGTTATTTGAATATTCTTTCTTCATAGTACAGCTGCTCAATATCATTGTTTGATACATACAGTACATTACATTTTAAATATGCACCAACGGGACAAAATCTCCTTGTGTTATTTATTCAGAAGATCTAAGATCCTCGCATTGACTATGGAAGAGGGTGATCGTTCAGTCGATCAATCTATTGAGGCTAAGGTGCAAGGGGATGCCCCAGCCCTACGCAATGTCAGTGGTTCAGCAGCACCAGCCCTTGCAGTACCGCAGTTTCTTGCTCAGTTCGCTCAGCAGATGGCTGCCATGTTCCAACAAATGGCTGGTAATGTGCCTACTCAAGTCCCAATACAGACACCAGTGGTACAACCACAGTCTTATACAAGGCAGTATACAAATTGATGAAATATGGGGCTACAGAGTTCAAGGGGACAGTAGATCCTCTAGAGGCTGAACAGTGGTTAAAAAGGATGGATAGCGTATTCAAGAAACTACATTGCACAGAGGAGCTCAGATTTGAATACTCAGTATCTCTGCTACAGAGGGATGCTTATGATTGGTGGAAAACAATTCCCCACAGTCTGGTAGAACCTGCAGTGCTAACATGGAAATACTTTTTTCAGTGAATTCAGACAAAAGTATGTCCCCGATGCTTATGTAGACCAGAAACTACAAGAGTTCCTAAGTCTGAAACAGGGAAGCAGATCAGTGGCTGAGTATGAAAGAGAATTTTCCCACCTAAGCCATTATGCAGTAAGTCTACTTTCTACCAGCAAGGAGAGATGCAAGAGGTTTGAAACCGGCTTGAAACCCAGTGTCAGATTACAAGTGGTCAGATTCAAACACACTAACTTCTCTGAACTTGTTTCTCAAGCCCTAGAGTTGGAAAGAATTGAGTCTGAAGCTACTCTTGAGAAAAAGAAATCAGAGAAGACAAAGAAAGAGGGAAAATCAGTAGAACAGAGTTCCAGTGGTCCTACTGGAAAGAGGAAGAACTATGGGGGACACAACGAAGGTGGCAAGAAGTCTGGTAAGGGAAGACATTTAGGACAGAAACCTCCTCTATCTGGTCAGCAGAGTACCAGAGGTTCCTACCATTCCCGCTAATGTGAAAATTGTGGAAGATATCATGGTAGGATATGCTATAAGGCTATTGGAGCCTGTTATAACTGTAGAGGCATAGGACACTTTGCCAAGGACTGCACCAGTAGTTGCAGAGTTGGACCACCTCCTACTACTGCAGAAGGGTCGATTGAGCCACTGTCACTAAGTTCACAACCACCCAGCAGAGGTAGAGGCAGGGGTAGAGGTAGCCCAGCAGGCAGCCAAAGCACAGTGAAACATTCAGAGTAAGACAGTGCTCCAGTCAGAGTCTATGCAATGAGACAGAGAGAAGAGGCCGAGACATCTGATGTTATGGCTGGTACCTTCTCAACTTTTAATCAAGATGTGTTTGTGTTGTTTGATCCGGGTTCTACCTATTCTTATGTGAGTGCTAGCATTATTGATTGCATTGTTATTCCATATATACAAAAATGGACTTTGAGGTGCGTAACGAGTCCACTAGGATAGGAGGTCAGGGTTAATAAAATGTATAGGGATTGTCCTCTAGTGATCCATGGACACACTTTTATGTCTAATTTCATTGAAATGCCCTTCAGAGATTATGATATCATCTTGGGCAGGGATTGGTTAGCCAGGCATCATGCCATGATTGACTGTAGGCTGAAGACAGTCACTTTTGGTCTCCCTCAGTACAGTGATGTGGTAATACATGGGAGAGGCAATTATTGCCATCAAACATCATTTCAGCTGCACTAGCTAGAAAAAAAATGATTAGAAAGGGGTGTGAAGCATACTTGGCACATGTGGTAGACACCCAAGTGGGGAGTCCAGCATTGAAAGACATCCCTACAGTACATGACTTTCTAGATGTGTTTGCTGATGAATTGCTAGGATTACCTCCGGGAAGAGAAGTGCAGTTTGAAATTAATGTTATGCCTGGTGTGGATCCAATCTCCATAACACCATATAGAATGGCACCAGCAGAGTTGAAGGAGTTGAAAGTACAATTGCAAGAACTATTCGAAAAGGGCTTCATCCGCCCTAGTGTGTCACCATGGGGAGCGTCAGTATTGTTTGTTAAGAAGAAGAATGGCACTCTTTGTTTATGTATTGTTTGACTTGGAGTCTGAATACTTTTATGTTAGTGTTAGAATTATATGTTCTGTTGTTATTCCTTTACAGGGGAATAAATTTCGATGCATTAGTGATTAGTTCTTTATGATAATGATTGTGATAATAAGTGAAATTAGTTTTGGAAGAGTTTATCGGTGAAAAGTATTTTCTGACACACCATAAATTATAAAGCTAATTGGCGAGCCTACTTAATGTAAGGCAAGAGGACGTAAAAGTAAGATGCAGTAATGGAATTGCCCTAGATGAGGGCAAGGATGTTACTGTTAGTAATTGCTAATGGATATTGTAATCAGAATAAGTTCGGATTTCAGTGAATTCGAAAAGGATAAAAGATAGGAAAGTTTGATTTATTGGAATGTATCGTAGTAACTATGCAATGTTCTTGATGTTTATACTGTAAGCTGCAGATTACAGTACTAACTTGAGATTATTGTGTAGAGCTATGTACTACCCGATAGTACACCTAGATGAGAATAGTTGCCAATGGCATCTGTTTTGGTGTAGTTATGCCAGGACAGAATTTAATTGTTAGAAATAAGTTTGAAAATCCTACTTAGGGATCTAAAACTCAAAAGTTAGAATATCGAAAGGTTATAGTTTAGTACAAAAGGAAGTAAGTTATAGAATATTGACAGATAAAAAGAGTTATGGAAGTAAAAATTCGAACAGTTGGTTCAGATATAACAAAGAAGTGTTACGAATGTGAGGAAGACTATGGAATAGAATGGTCAGAGGACCAATGACTAGATAAATGATTCTAACATGACCTCAAGGGTCATTCAAGAAGGAACATGAACCGAAATATTAGACAGCACAATAGTAAAAGGAGATTGGTGTTATCCAAACAAATTAAACGTTGTATTAGATTGTTAAAAGTCTTATACAAATTTGAGGAAAAGAAGATTATACGATCGTATAGAAAGGAAAAAATAAACGTATGACTATTGTAAGATGGCTATTGGGTAAAATTTCATGGACGAAATTTATTTAAGGGGGGGAGAATTGTAACACCCCTATGTTCGGTAGTGCGTTCTACTGTTCCAGTGACTAGTGTTGTCCGGACAACTAGGATGCCTAGAACTACACTTCGATATGAGTGAGGAGATATAAAATAATGAAATACAAGAAAAGTAAATACAAGAAAAACAAAGGAAAAATAATAGCAAAGAAATGTAACCAAGTTAAGCGAGCCGAGAACCCTAGCGATGGGTGACCGCACCGGGAAGTCACGGCGTGGACCGTTGACTAGCCCTGGACCGCGGGGAACCCTGGAAAATATTTTTAAGAATAAAGAGACATCAATTTAAGTATAAATACCATTAGAAATATTAAAGAAAAATTAACTAATTAGTACAAAGAAAAGTGAGAAATTGAAAAACGGACAAAACTCGGTGTTACCGAAAAATCGGGAATGCAACCCGAACAAGGGCATTGTGGTCATTTGACACCCCGAGTTGTCTTTTGACCTAAATTTCCATTAAAAATAAATGATATTACGCGTTAGAAATGTCATGAAAAATTAAATGGTGGCACATTATGTAAATAGTGAAGGAAATGAGATAAATGTGCAAATTAGGAAAATTGGAATATTTAATCATTAAGTTAAAGTGAGTGCTCCACTAACTCAAGTTTTGGGACACTTAATTAAGTCATTTTGGACAGAAATTCAGTCCATCTTCCCAAATGACCAGCCGTGAGCCTCCATTGAAGAACCTCCATGGCCATCCATGGCCAAGCTCCATGCATGCTTGAAGTAAGCCAATTTCTTCCTAAGTTCCTTCATCAAAGTTAGTCTACACCACTTGGGCAGTAGATAGGCAGCAAGAAATTTAAGTTTTGGTGAGGTATTGAAGAATTTCAAAAGTGGTAAGTATGTATTTTTGATGCTTGCTTCATTAAAGTTTGTGTGGATGTTATGGGTACTTGAATTGTGGAAAGAATTTTGAGGTTTGATGTTTAAAGGGAGAGCTGTATTTTTGGCAGCCATGGAAACTCTTTAAAGACAGTTCATTTTTTCTTGTAAATGGTGGATCAAAGTATTGATTAAATGTTTATGTGTGTAAGAAATCATTTGGGTGATGTATACTTAGTATATTTGAATGTGTATTGAAATTTGAATGCTTGGAAATTAAGGGAATGTAATGCATGAAATGGCAGCCTGGCTTGGTGAACCATAAGGATGTTATTTCATGTTTTGTTTGTGGAATAATAATGTGGAATTGTAATAGTGGTTATGGCAGTTTGAGTGTATGTATGATGGTGTGAAGTTGGACATGTAAAATTGTTATGGTTAGATGCTTATATTGTTGTAAATGAGTTGATAAATTCTGCACCTTATGGTGTATGTTGAATGTAATTGTAAGCTGCCAAAATGACCTATAATGTGTTGTGAATTATGTTTAGGCCATGATACGACCAGAATTGACTTGAATATTGAGTTTGGTAAGTGTTAGGAGTGATCCTTGAAGTGTATGAAAGAAATACAATAAGGCAGTTTGTGTTTTAGGCCTATAACTTTAAGTTTGTGGCTCCAATTGGTGTGAGACCAATTGGAGGTGAAACTAGGCACAAAATGTGCCAACTTTCATGAAGGAAGCTTGCCAAAATTCTGCTTGCAAGGTAGCTTGAAAAATGACCAAATCCGGATTAAGTGCAATTGAGGCCTGAAAATTGACCATTTGGGCAGCAGTTAGTGTTTAGGCCATAACTCACTCAAAAAAAGTCCAATTGACCTGAAAGTTTGACCATGAATAGTTAATACCTATATCTACAAGTCTTATGAAGACATCAAAGCTCAGAAATGACCATAATCAAGTCAAACAGCTTGCCCAAATTCGGGTCCAAAAACTGGCCGAACCTAAAATGACCTAAAGTGACCTAAAGTGACCAATTTTGATGCAATTTGACCAGCAATAGTAAAATGACCATAACTTGGTCTACATAACTCAGAATGACCTGAAATTTTGCCCCCCGTTCCATAAGACATAGATCTACAAGTTTGTCATTTTGACCAAAACCCGAAAACTGAGGAAACTAGGTCATCCGGCTAGGTCAAACTAGTATCCCGGAATCCAGCAAATTGCAAGAAAATGCAGTATACACAGAAATGAACTTGGTAACATGTACCAAACCTAAAATACTATCGAATGTGACATATTAATAACATTAAAACCTAATTTACCTAGAATGCATCGAGGGTCGACATATTAGGTTGATTAAGCAAATATTAGAATTTAGTGAATTAATTATCAAGCATTATCGTTAGAGACAGTTTAAATGAGTACTGAAACACTTCAAATTGTGTTTCTCAGTTAGCAAAGACTCAGGGAAAGGGAAGGAAACACTGAGTCAAGGCCAGGAGACAGTTATAAGAGGTTTGTGTACAACAATTATTTCTTTTGAATTTTTCAATTGAAATAAATTATGACTGTTTGTATATTATTGTTTTCAATTATGGAAATGTGTTTGAATGGATACTTATTGCTTGAAAAGCATTGTAATAGTTTGAAACTGTGGAAAAATTGATTTAGTGTGATTTGTGAAAATTTGAAGTTACTTATGAATTGTGTTGCCATTTTGTGAATGAATTTATGACTTTAGAAATTTATTGGATGCTCACGAATCATTTGAATAAAATGTTTGGAATTGATTTTGTGTTCACACTTAGCATGACAGTATCATATCATTCCTTCTCCATTTATGGATTTGTGATCATTTATTTTCCTTCTCCATTTATGGAGTCGTGATCGTTTATTTTTCTCCCTCTCTGGTTTACCAGTTGAGGTGATCGGATGAGTACTCATTTTATAGCTAGCTCCCTTCCTCATTGATTTCGATTAGTGGGGTTGTGATTGCTTTGTCGTGGTGTACAACGCGGCATTGATCGGAAATTTTGTGTCATGGCTTAAGTTGTGTATGAATTGGCAACACTGTGTTCGTAAATTATTTGACTAAATTGTGTTATTATGAGCTTTGATGATTTGTGAAATGGAGTTTAAATTCTTATTGACATTCACTGTCTTTTGAATTTAACTACGTTTTGATTACTGAGATTTATTGTGATATTGTGTTAAATTCCTTATGACATTCATTATCTTGAATTTAACTATGGTTTTACGTATCTATCATTTATATGATTTATGAACTATGATTTAAAGTTGTATTTGGTTAATGTTGTGCACCACTGAGACATTGTCTCAGCGATAGCTTTTCATTGCTATCGCAGGTAAACAGACGGACAAGGTAGCAGATTAGGCTGCTAGTACATCCAGCGAGAGATTATCGGGTATAATGAGTATACCACATTTTGCATTTTGTACTGTAATGTATATACACTGTATGCATATATTGTTTTTGGTTTTGAGCAGT
Source organism: Hevea brasiliensis (assembly GCF_030052815.1). NCBI lineage: Eukaryota > Viridiplantae > Streptophyta > Magnoliopsida > Malpighiales > Euphorbiaceae > Hevea > Hevea brasiliensis. Next base: position 66,873,985 of record NC_079499.1, on the reverse strand, counting down.
TGTAAATTAAAATTGTACATTGATGTTGTAAAGTAAATTAGGAGTTATTTTGACTTATAAAAATTGTATTATATTTCTTGTATCTCAGTCTTTGAAAAATCACTGTGGATTTGAGTTGAGAAATATGTTGGAGTTGAGATTTGGAAATATATTGAAGTGCTTTTTACAGGTTTTCTGAAGAACTGTTTTATCCAAAATACAGATGACACTATGCCAAAATTTTTACAGAAATTCCAAATAATTTAAATGTGTTAGTTCTATCACTTCAGTTCAAAAGGGTTTTTAATACCTGTAAATAGTTCTCACAACTGTAAAAGAAGTAAGAAAAGTTTTAAAATCCCTTGTAGTGTATTTAATGGGTTATCAGTAGACGAAGTTGATAATTTATTAGGTATACTACGGGATCATGTTATGCCTTACAGAAGGGTAGGGTGTGACAAAACCTCAAAAATCTCTCCATAAATCAAACACCCATAACATCCTTACAAACTTTAATTAAACAATAATAAAAAACACAAACTTACCACTTTGGAAATTCTTCAAAACTCCACAAAAACTTTCCTTTCTTGCTGCCTATCTACTGCCCATGGTGTGAGGATCAAAATTAATGAAGACAAGTAAACAAAATCTAGCTTGAAAATAGGTGTAATGAACCATGCATTTGGGCGGCCATGGGAGGTTTCTCAAGCTTCATTTCGGCATGGGAGAAGGGATGAAGGTGATGAAATGTTTACAGATTGTTAGTGGATTTACACCTGCCCATTTAGTGTTTAATTTAATCCATAGTGGTCCACTCACCTTAATTAAACTATATTATATGTTTTAATTGATAATTACTCCATTTACACTCAACTTTTGGCTATTTACATTAGGTGCCCCTAAATTAATTTTTCAATATATTTTCCAAGTGTAATATTATTTATTTTTAATGGACATTTAGGTCAAAAGACAACTCGGGGTATCAAATGACCACAATGCCCCTGCTTGGGTTGTATTCCCGATTTTTCTGTAACACCGAGTTTTGTCCGTTTTTCGATTTCTCACATTTCTTTGTACTAATTAATTAATTTTTCTTTGATATTTCTAATGGCATTTATACTTCAATTGATGTCTCTTTAAGTCCTAAAAATATTTTCCAGGGTTCCCCGCGGTCCAGGGCTACTCAACGGTCCACGCCATGACTTCCCGGTGCGGTCACCCATCGCTAGGGTTCTCGGCTCGCTTAACTTGATTGCATTTCTTTACTATTATTTTTCCTTTATTTTTCTTATATTTTCTTTTCTTGTATTTCATTATTTTATGTCTCCTCACTCCTATTCAAGTGTAGTTCTAGGCATCCTATCTATCCGGACAACACTGGTCACTGGAACAGTAGAACGCACTACCAAATATAGGGGTGTTACAATTCCCCCCCCCCCCCCCTTAGAATAAATTTTGTCTCAAAATTTTACCTGGCATTAGTCTCTGAACAATTGTGGGTGCTGTCTCCTCATATCCTCTTCACGTTCCCAAGTAGCTTTCAGGCCTGAATGATGGTTCCACAGCACTTTAACCAGGTGTATCTGTTTATTCCTCAGCTGCTCCAACTCATAAGCCATAATTTTTATGGGATTTTCCTCATATGAGAGGTCTAGATTTACCTCAATCTCTTCAACTGATAGTACATGAGATGGGTCAGATCTGTACCTCCTTAACATGGACACATGGAAGACATTGTGTATCCTTGCTAACTCTGGAGGTAATGCCAATCGATATGCCAAAGGACCCACTCTTTCCAGAACCTCATATGGTCCAATGAAACGAGGACTCAGTTTCCCCTTTCTACCAAGTCTCATAATCCTCTTCCAAGGAGAAACTTTGAGGAATACTTTGTCACCCACTGCATATTCAATATCCCTTCTCTTTAGATCAACATAGGACTTCGACGATGCGATCTGACCTTGATCTATCTGATCAATCTGATCTTTTCCTCTGTCTGCTAAACAATTTCTGGCCCAATCATCTTCCTTTCACCTACTTCATGCCAACATAAGGGAGTTCTGCACTTTCTGCCATATAAAGCTTCATGTGGAGGTAACCCAATGCTTGATTGGTAGCTGTTGTTATAAACAAACTCAATCAAAGGCAAGTGTGTATCCCAACTACCTTCAAACTCAATCACACAAGCCCGTAGCATATCCTCCAATATTTGAATTACACTTTGGTGGCCATCCATGCATGGGTTGAATCTTTGTCTTTGAAGTTCAATCTAGTTCCTAGGGCTCTCTGAAGACTACCCCAGAATCTAGAAGTGAACCTAGGATCTCTGTTAGACACAATTGATACTGGCACTCCATGCAGTTTTACAATCTCATATATGTACAATCTGGCCAATCTTTCCAGGCTATAATCCATCCGGACTGGCAAAAAGTGAGCAGGCTTGGTCAATCTGTCAACTATAACCAATAGTGCATCATGACCGCTCTGTGTCCTTGGAAGTCCTGTAACAAAATCCATAGTTATTCGTTCCCATTTCCACTCTGGTACTGACAAAGGATGTAACAAATCAGCTAGAACTTGATGTTCTACCTTCACTTGCTGACAAGTTAGGCATTTGGAAACAAACTCAGCTATATCTCTCTTCATACCCATCCACCAGTAATGCTCTTTCAGCCCTCTGTACATTTTAGTTCCACCAAGGTGCATAGCAAAAGGAGACTCATGTGCTTCCTTCATAATGATCTGTCTCAATTCCACATCACTAGGAATGCACATTCTGCCCTGATGTAGCAATAAACCATCATCTCTCACAGAAAATTCAGGTTTCTTGCCCTGCTAGACTTCTTTCAGTAGCTTCTGATATTTAACATCACTCTGAGCAGCCATTCTGATCTGATCAATCAACACTAGCTGTACATGCCATGTAACTACTGTCTGTCCCTCATCATCAATCTCTAAACTGGCATGATGTGCTTTCAATTCATATACCATGGACAAAGGAGAAACTCTGAGACTTGCCATATTCTTACGACTTAAGGCGTCAGCCACCACATTTGCTTTCCCTGGCTGATAGTCTATTAGGCAATCATAATCTTTAATGAGTTCTAACCATCTCCTCTGCCTCAAATTCAATTCTTTCTGGGTGCCTAAGTACTTCAAGCTCTTGTGATCTGTGTAAATGTAGCATTTCTCACCATACAAATAGTGTCTCCAAATCTTCAGAGCAAAAACAATAGCTGCTAGCTACAGATCATGTGTTGGGTAGTTCCTCTCATGCGGTTTCAGCTGACATGATGCATAAGCAATGACATTCCGATCTTGCATCAGTACACAGCCTAACCCATTGTGAGAAGCATCACTATAAACTGTGTATTCTTTACCCGGAGTAGGTAAAGTGAGAACTAGAGCTTCAGTCAAACACCTCTTCAACTCATCAAAACTTTGCTGACATTTATCTGTCCACTGAAATTTTACATCTTTCCGAAGCAGCTTGGTCAGTGGAGAAGATAACATAGAAAACGCCTTCACAAACCGGCGGTAATATCCAGCTAAACCCAGAAAACTGCAAATTTCTGTTATATTCCTGGGCGGCTTCTAATTAAGGATAGCTTCTACCTTGCTGGAATCTACCTTGATCCCTTCAACTGACACAACATGTCCCAAAAATGGGATTTCTTTCAGCCAAAATTCACAATTCAACAATTTGGCGTATAGCTATTTCTCTGTTAAAGTCTGCAGTACAATCCACAGATGTCTGTCATGCTCCTCTGCATTCCTCGAGTATATCAAAATGTCATCAATAAATACCACCACAAATTGGTAGAGATATGGTCTGAAGATAGTGTTCATCAGATCCATAAAAGTAGCTGGAGCATTTGTTAACCCAAATGGCACTACTAGAAACTCATAGTGGCCATATCGAGTTCTGAAAGCAGTTTTTGGAATACTCTACTCTTGCACCTTCAACTGATAATAACCAGATTGCAAATCAATTTTGGAGAACAAAGCTGTACCCTTCAACTGATCAAACAGATCATCAATGCGAGACAATGGATATCTGTTCTTTATTGTCACCTTATTCAACTGCCGTTAATCTATACATAAACGGAGAGTACCATCCTTCTTCTTAACAAACAACATTGGTGCTCCCCAAGGTGACACAGTAGGGCGGATGAAGCCCTTTTTAAGTAATTCTTGCAATTGTATCTTCAACTCCTTCAACTCTGCTGGTGCCATTCTGTATGGTGTTATGGAGATTGGATCCACACTAGGCATAACATTAATTTCAAACTGCACTTCTCTTTTCGGAGGTAATCCTGGCAATTCATCAGGAAACACATCCGGAAAGTCATATACTGTAGGGATGTCCTTCAATGCTGGACTCCCCACTTGGGTGTCTACCGCATGTGCTAAGTATGCTTCACACCCCTTTCTGATCATTTTTCTGGCTAGTGCAGCCGAAATGATGTTTGATGGCAATAACTGCCTCTCCCCATGTATTACCACATCAGCATCTTGAGGAGACCAAAAGTGGTATCTTGACCTACAGTCAATCATGGCATGATGCCTAGCTAACTAATCCATGCCCAAGATGATATCATAATCTCTGAAGGGCATTTCAATGAAATCAGATAGAAAAGTGTGTCCTTAGATCACCAAAGGACAATCTCTATACATTCTATTAACCATGACCTCCTATCCTAGCGGACTTGTTACTAGCACCTCAAAGTCCATTTTTGTACATGGAACAGCAATGCAATCAATGATGCTAGCACTCACATAAGAATGGGTAGAACCCGGATCAAATAACACAAACACATCTTGATTAAAAGTTGAGAAGGTACCAGCCACAACATCAGATGTCTCGGCCTCTTCTCTCTGTCTCATTGCATAGACTCTGACTGGAGCACTGTCTTGCTCTGAATGTTTCATTGTGCCTTGGCTGCTTACTGGGCTACCTCTACCCCTGCCTCTACCTCTGCTAGGTGGTTGTGAACTTATGGTGACAGGGCTCTGAACTGACTCTTCTGCAGTAGTAGGAGGTGGTCCAACTCTACGACTACTGGTGTAGTCCTTGGCAAAGTGTCCTATGCCTCCACAGTTATAACAGGCTCCAATAGCCTTATAGCATATCCCACCATGTTTTCTTCCATAGGTTTCACATTGGCGGGGAGGGTAGGAACCGCTGGTACTCTGCTGACCAGACAGGGGAGGCTTCTATCCTGAATATCTTCCCCTACCAGACTTCTTGCCACCTCTGCCATGTTCCCCATGGTTCTTCCTTTTTCCAGTAGGACCACTGGAACTCTGTTCTACTGATTTTCTCTCTTTCTCTATCTTCTCTGATTTCTTTTTCTCTAGAGTTGCTTCAGACTCAATTCTTTCCAACTCTAGGGCTTGAGAAACAAGTTTAGAGAAGTTAGTGTGTTTGAATCCGACTACTTGTAATCTGATACTGGGCCTCAAGCTAGTTTCAAACCTCTTGCATCTCTCCCTGCTGGTAGAAAGTAGACTTACTGCATAATGGCTTAGGCAGAAAAATTCTCTTTCATAATCAGCCACTGATCTGTTCCCCTGTTTCATACTTAGGAACTCTTGTAGCTTCTGATCTACATAAGCATCAGGGACATATTTTTGTCTGAATTCCCTGAGAAAGTCATTCCATGCTAGCACTGCAGGTTCTACCAGACTGTGGGGAATGGTTTTCCACCAGTCATAAGCATCCACTTGTAGCAAAGATACAAAGTATTCAAATCTGAGCTCCTCCGTGCAATTCAGTTTTTTGAATACCCTATCCAACCTCTCTAACCACTATTTAGCGTTCAGAGGATCTACTATCCCCTTGAACTCTGTAGCCCCATATTTCATCAATTTGTCATACTGTCTAGCAGGAGACTGTGGTTGTACCACAGGTGTCTGTATTAGGACTTGAGTAGGCACATTACCAGCCATTTGTTGGAACATTGCATCCATCTGCTGAGCGAACTGAGCAGGAAACTATGGTACTGCAGGGGCTGGTGCTGCTGAACCACTGACAATGTGTAGGCCTAGGGCATCCCCTTGCACCTCAGCCTCAATAGATTGATCGACTGAATGATCACCCTCTTCCATAGTTAATGCGAGGATCTTAGACCTCCTGAACAAAAACACAAGGAGATTTCCTCCCGTTAGTGCATATTTATAATGTAATGTACTGTATGTATCAAACAATGATATTGAGCAGTTGTACTATGAAGAAAGAATATTCAAGTAACAGGTGAAAACAGAATTTAAAAACTTTGCTCTGATATCACTAAAACATGTCACACCCTACCCCTCTGTAAGGCATAATATGATCCCGTAGTATACCTAATGAATTACCAACTCCGTCTACTGATAACCCATTAAATACACTACAAGGGATTTTAAAAACTTTTCTTACTTCTTTTACAGTGGTGAGCACTATTTACAGGTGTTAAAAACCTTTGTGAACTGAAGTGAAACAGTTAACTCATTTGGACTATTAGTAATTTCTGTAAAAATTTTGGCAGAGTGCAATCTGTATTTTGGATAAAACAGTTCTTCAGAAAACCTGTAAAAAGCACTTCAATATATTTCCAAATCTCAACTTCAACATATTTCTCAACACAACATATTTCTCAACTCAAATCCATAGTAAATTTTCAAAGACTGAGATACAAGAAATATAATACAATTTTTACAAGTCAAAATAAGTCATAATTTATTTTACAACTTTAATGTACAATTTTAATTTACAACTGCTCAAAACCAAGAATAATATGTACATACAGTGGTCATACATTACAGTACAAAATACAAAATGTGGTATACTCATTATACCCGATAATCTCTCGCTGGATGTACTAGCAGCCTAGTCTGCTGCCCTGTTGGTCTGTCTACCTGCATGACAATAAAAGCTATCATTTGAGACAATGTCTCAGTGGTGCACAACATTAACCAAATAAAACTTTAAATCACAATTCATAAATCATATAAATGATGGATACGTAAAATCATAGTTAAATTCAAGACAATGAATGTCAGAAGGAATTTAATACAATATCACAATAAATCTCAGAGATCAAAACGTAGTTAACTTCAAAAGACAGTGAATGTCAATAAGGATTTAACTCCATTACACAATCTCATAATACAAATCAATAAATCACACACAGCTTAATCATGTTCTAAAGTTCAATTCGTCCCAAAAGCAGATGGCTAATGAGGTATTCAATTCGTCCCAAAAGTCGATGACTAATGAGGAATAACATAGCTAGCTAGCAAAAATATGAGTACTTATTCGATTCGTCCTCAACAGGCACACACCTCAACACTTCAGCCATAGAGGGAATTCAATTCATCCCACTAGACAAGCTAGCGAGGAATACAATCAATATACATGATAGCTGTGGTTTCAATCATTTCCAATGCTTTTCAATCAATAAGTATCCATCAATATCATTCAAACAATTTTTCACAGTTTCAAACCATTTACAATACTTTTCAAACGATAATGCTTGATAAGTAATTCACTGAATGCTATTATTTGCTTAATCAACCTAATATATCGACCCTCGATGCATTCTAGGTAAATTAGGTTTTAATGTTACTAACATGTCACATTCCATAGTCTTTTAGGGTTGGTACATGTTACCAATTTCAGTTCCGTGTATACTGCATTTTCTTGCAATTTGCTGGATTCCGGGATACTAGTTTGACCTAGCAAGACGACCTAGTTCCCTCAGTTTTTGGGTTTTGGTGAAAACTACAAACTTGTAGATCTATGTCTTATTGCATGCGGGGAAAAATTTCAGGTCATTCTGAGTTATGTAGACCAAGTTATGGTCATTTTACTATTGCTGGTCAAATTGCACCAAAATTGGTCATTTTAGGTTCGGCCAGTTTTTGGACCCGAACTTGTGCAAGCTGTTTCACTTGCTTATGGTCATTTCTAGGCTTTGGTGTCTTCATAAGACTTGTAGATATGAGTCTTAACTATTCATGATCAAAATTTCAGGTCAATTTGACTGTTTTGAGTGAGTTATGGCCTAAACACTAACTGCTGCCCAAATGGTCAATTTTTAGGCCTTATTTGCACTTAATCCGAATTTGGTCATTTTTCAAGCTACCTTGCAAGCAGAATTTTGGCAAGCTTCCTTCATGAAAGTTGGCACATTTTGTGCCTAGTTTCACCTCCAATTGGTCTCATACCAATTGGAGCCACACACTTAATGTTCTAGGCCTAAAACTCAAACTGCCTTATTGCATTTCTTTCATAAATATCAAGGATCACTTTTAACACTCACCAAACTCAACATTCAAGCCAATTCTGGTTGTACCATAACCTAAACATAATTCACAACATATTATAGGTCATTTTGGCAGCTTACAATCACATTCAACATACACCATAAAGTGCAGAATTTGTCAAACTCAATTTACAACAATTCAAGCACCTAACCATAACACTTTTACATGTCCAACCTCACACCATCATATATACACTCAAACTGCCATAACAACCAACACAAGTCAAAATTAATATACCATAAACCAAGCATGAATTCTAGCATTCTTCAAGAGTCAACAAACTGCCGCAATGATACATTTACATTCCATTAATTTCCAAGCTTCAAATTTCAATACACATTTACATATACTAAGTATAATCACCAAATAATTTCCTACACAATATACATTTAATCAATCCTTTAATTCACCATTTACAAGCAAAAATAAATTGTCTTCAAGGTGTTTCCATGGCTGCCAAAAGTACACTTCCCCATTCAACATCAAACCTCAAAAATCTCTCCATAAATCAAACACCCATAACATCCTTACAAACTTTAATTAAACAATAATAAAAAACACAAACTTACCACTTTGGAAATTCTTCAAAACTCCACAAAAACTTTCCTTTCTTGCTGCCTATCTACTATCCATGGTGTGAGGATCAAAATTAATGAAGACAAGTAAACAAAATCTAGCTTGAAAATGGGTGTAATGAACCATGCATTTGGGCGGCCATGGGAAGTTTCTCAAGCTTCATTTCGGCATGGGAGAAGGGATGAAGGTGATGAAAAGTTTACAGATTGTTAGTGGATTTACACCTGACCATTTAGTGTTTAATTTAGTCCATAGTGGTCCACTCACCTTAATTAAACTATATTATATATTTTAATTGATAATTACTCCATTTACACTCCACTTTTGGCTATTTACATTAGGTGCCCCTAAATTAATTTTTCATTATATTTTCCAAGTGTAATATTATTTATTTTTAATGGACATTTAGGTCAAAAGACAACTCGGGGTATCAAATGACCACAATGCCCCTGTTCGGGTTGCATTCCCGATTTTTTGGTAACACCGGGTTTTGTCCGTTTTTTGATTTCTCACTTTTCTTTGTACTAATTAATTAATTTTTCTTTGATATTTCTAATGGCATTTATACTTCAATTGATGTCTCTTTAAGTCCTAAAAATATTTTCCAGGGTTTTCGCCATCCAGGGCTAGTCAATAGTCCACGTCGTGACTTCCCGCTGCGGTCACCCATCGCTAGGGTTCTCAGCTCGCTTAACTTGATTGCATTTCTTTACTATTATTTTTCCTTTGTTTTTCTTGTATTTTTTTTTTCTTGTATTTCATTATTTTATGTCTCCTCACTCATATTAAAGTGTAGTTCTAGGCATCCTAGCTGTTCGGACAACACTGGTCACTGGAACAGTAGAACGCACTACCAAACATAGGGGTATTACAAATTAGGCTAATTACATATATTAGTAATTTAATGTTATGTGTATGCTTGAATTAGGTATTTGAAGTGAGGTTGTGAATTGAATATGGAAATTTGAAACATACGTATAATGGGCAGTTTTGATGTATGTAAGAGAGCTTTAATTTCATATATATTAATGTTGATTACGAGTTAATGGAATGTACATTAGTGGTTTTGATCAATGGATTAGGGTTTGAAGGTTTGTATAAGAGTTGGATATTGATTTTATTGAATTGAGTGTAATGGATGTTTACTTAAATAGAATAGCTACTGGATGTTTAAGTGAATTGAGTATTGTTGGACATTTCATTTCATTAAACTGAGTTATTGCTGGAAAAATTGACAAATTGAGTTGTGGTTGGACAATTGACCAAAATAAAATGTGATTGGTGTTTATTAGAAGTGCCAATTTTCAATGCAAAGTATGGTTAGTAAAAACAGTATACATTTTAGGTTATAAATGGAATTGTGTGACTCCAATTGGTATGAGACCAATTAGAGGTGAAACTAGGCACAAAATGTGCCAACTTTCATGAAGGAAGCTTACATAAATTCTGCCTAGAAGGTGACTTGAAAAATGACCAAATCTGGAATAGTGACTTGGAAGCCTGAAAATTGACCATTTGGGAAATAGTTAATTTTTTGACCATAACTTACTCAAAATAGGTCCAAATGATCTGAAATTTTTACCATGAATAGTTTAGACATAGATATACAATTCTTATGAAGACACCAAAGCCCAGAAATGGCCAGAACCAAGCCAAATAGCTTGTTCAAGTTCAAGTACCAAAACTGGCCGAACCAAAAGTGACCTAAAAATGACCTAAGCCTATCATTTTAGTGCATTCTATCCAGCATTGGTAAATTCACCATATCTTGGTCTACGCAACTCAGAATGACCTGAAATTTTGCCCCACGTGCAATGAGATATACCTACAAGTTTGTAGTTTGGACCGAAATCTGAAAATTTAAGAAACTAGGTCATCCGACTAGGTCAAAATAGTACACCGAAATCTAGTAAATTGCAATAAAATGCAATACAGTTGAAAATAAATTTGGTAACATATACCAACACTAAAGGGCTATAAAATGTGACATAATGGTAACATTGGAATTAACTCACTTAGAGTGCATCAAGGGTCAACATTATAAGTTGACTAATAAAATGAATTGAAGGGAATAGTACCAAGAAAATTTAGATATTGGTTTTTATAGTTGGAAACAAATTGATTGAGTATTGAAACACTTTAAATTGTGTGTTTCAATTGATAAGGATATTGAGAAGCATAATGAACATTGAGTCTAGGCCTAGGTGTCACACCCTATCCCTCTGTAAGGCATAACATGATCCCGTAGTATACCTAATGAATTACCAACTTCATCTACTGATAACCCATTAAATACACTACAAGGGATTTTAAAACTTTTCTTACTTCTTTTTATAGTGGTGAGCACTATTTACTGGTGTTAAAAACCTTTTTGAACTGAAGTGAAATAGCTAACACATTTGGACTAGTAGGGATTTCTGTAAAATTTTTTGTAGAGTGCTATCTGTATTTTGAACAAAACAGTTCTTTAGAAAACCTGTAAAAAAGTACTTCAATATTTTTCTCAATCTCAAACTCCAACAAAATTCAACACAATATGTTTTTTCAACTCAAATCCACAATAATTTTTCAAAGACTGAGATACAAGAAATATCATACAAATTTTACAAGTCAAAATAACTCATAATTTACTTTACAACTTCAATGTACAATTTTAATTTACAATTGCTCAAAATCAAGAACAATATACATATATAGTGAACATACATTACAGTACAAAATGCAAAATGTGGTATACTTGATGGAACGGAAGCGTGAAAAACACAAGTTTATACCATTGAATTCAAAATTTTCACCTAGGGTGACATGCATCATGCAAGATTTATTTTTATCTAATTGATTTCAATGATAAACAGCATATTAAAACTCTTTTAATATGTTTTTGGATCTGTATTTGCCATTTAAGATTCTAAAATTAATCAGATTAATTTTAGAACCCTAGATTAAATCAAGAACGATTACATTAAGCTCTTGATGCACTGCAGCGTGTCTGCGCCTTTGAGATTCGTCTTCAGGACACCAGATGTTGTCCCTCTAGCTTGTCCACACCAAGAACACCTATGGCAGCCCTTGAACAGCTTCTAAAGCTTTTTCTATTAATTAGAAATTCAAGTTCTGCCTTTTAAGAGATTAGAGATGTAAACAAGACACTAGAAACAATTTCTAGTGTTCATAATTCAAGAGATTGATGGCTAATCTCTTTGAATTGATGAGAGATGAAGAAGAATAGATGAAAAGCCTCAAAGTGGCGTGACCAAGGAGAGGAGTGGCTGCTGGTTGTTTTTCTTTTCATAACAACACTTAAATAGCTAGGTTAACACATTAAACCCTTGCCACATGTCACCCTTTGATTAGCTCTAGGTTTAAGTGACTCAATCACATTGTGCCAAGTGTCAAACCTATATTTAATCTTGATTTTAATCATCTTACATGATTAAAAAAACATTTGGCAAGCTTATGTGTAATCTCATGTGTCACCATCTCATGGTGCCACGTGTCACACTGTGAAATGACCAAAATGCCCTTGTGTCTTAATTTTGAGTTCTTAACCCAAAATAATTATTTTTCTTCTTCTAATTAATTTATATCAAATATAAATTAATTAATTAATCTCTATTTATTAATCTCTCATTAATTAAATTCATATTTAAACACTTTAAATATAAATTTAACTTATATTATACATTCAATAATCTAGATTTGGTTTCAAGTCATGCTAGAGACTTTGCAATTTAATTGCAAACCAAACTTATTTAATTAATCAATTAAACTCTTTAATTAATTAATTATATCATATTTAAATAGGTGATAACTTGTGTATGTGTGTGACTTACTAGGCTCATCACTAATTGGCAATGAGACATGATATCAACTCTTAATATCATCATAACTCTTTCTTACCATAAATGATTTCTCAAAATCATTTTATGCACCTCATACACCATGGTTAACACCTAGCATAGCATGCCATGGCCACCCAATTAGTAATAAGGTTTACTTTAAATGAACCTATAATCATATGTTACCATGCACTAGAATCTCTCTGTTACAAAATCCCAACTCAAGCTGGAGTCATGGTTTATGTCAAACTCCATTTGCTATGAATATTATGTTCTCTTTTAATTCCAGTTCTTGATTAAAAGATTTTCTCATCAGAAACTCTTTTCTGAATAAATCTATCTGTCCTGGCCAAGAACTTGAAACATCAAGAACAATTAAATGAACATAGGATTTTATCTCTATTTACTTAGAGGAACAGATTCCATCTTGATCAACACCTACCTCCATATACAACTAGTAGGAGCCAACACATGCCCATATACCCATACATAGTACAAGTATGAAAGTAGTATCAAACTCAAACTACCTATATACAAGATAACTGTGCTATCTCAAGTCTAAAGATTATATGCAATGATATGATTTATGACAAAACATTGACAAGAGTAAACTCCATGTGCTTGTCATAAGTGTCACTGGTTTGACCTACTTATCATTTATAAGTGCCTAACATGTTTGTCATATGGAATGAGACTCACCATTCCATCTTATTTATATCTCATATAAATAACTTGGGAACAAATATGAATACAATCTTTCTGGATAAGTCATGCCCTTATTACGAAGTATCCTCGATTGTGAACCTATTTAAGATACTTTGTGCTAGAAATATTGTCACTCATATTCTTAACAACTTAAGAATAATATTTCTAATAAAATATCAATGGACCTTTTCTATTACACATAAATATATTATGTAAACGAAAAAGTGGAAATGCCTTTTATTAATAAAAATATGTACAAGATACATACTAAATGATATGCTCTAGGGCATACTACTAACAATACTCAATATACTCGATGATCTCTCGCTGAATGCACTAGTAGCCTAGTCTGCTGCCCTATCTGTCTGTCTACCTACGACAGCAATGAAAAGCTATTGCTGAGACAATGTCTCAGTGGTGCACAACATTAACCAAATACAACTTTAAATCACAATTCATAAATCATATAAATGATGGATACGTAAAACCATAATTAAATTCAAGACAATGAATGTTATAAGGAATTTAAACTCTATTTCACAATATCACAATAAACCTCAATAGTCAAAACATAGTTAAATTCAAAAGACAGTGAATGTCAATAAGAATTTAAACTCCATTTCACAAATTATCAAAGCTTATAATAACGCAATTTAGTCAAATAATTTAAGAATACAGTGTTGCCAATTCATACACAACTTAAGCCATGACACAATTTTCTGATCAATGTCGTGTTGTACACCACGACAAAGCAATCACAACCCCACTAATCGAAATCAATGAGGAAGGAAGCTAGCTATATAATGAGTACTCATTCGATCACCTCAACTGGTAAACCAGAGAGGGAGAAAAATAAACGATCACAACCCCATAAATGGAGAAGGAAAATAAACGATCACAACCCCATTAATGGAGAAGGAATGGTGTGATACTGTCATGCTAAGTGTGAATACAAAATCAATTCCAAACATTTTATTCAAATGATTCGTAAGAATCCAATAAATTTCCAAAGTCATAATTTCATTCACAAAATGGCAACACAATTCATAATTAACTTCAATTTTCACAATCACACTAAATCAATTTTTCCACAGTTTCAAACCATTTACAATGCTTTTCAAGCAATAAGTATCCATTCAAATACATTTCCATAATTGAAAACAATAATATACAAATAGTCATAATTTATTTCAATTGAAAAATTCAAAAGAAATAACTATTGTGCTCAAACCTTTGATAACTGTCTCTTGGCCTTGACTCAGTGTTTCCTTCCCTTTCCCTGAGTCTTTGCTAACTGAGAAACATAATTTGAGGTGTTTCAGTACTCATTTAAACTGTCTCTAATGATAATGCTTGATACTTAATTCACTGAATTCAATTATCTGCTTAGTCAACCTAATATGTCGACCCTAAATGCATTCTAGGTAAATTAGGTTTTAATGTTACTAATATGTCACATTCAATAGTCTTTTAGGGTTGGTACATGTTACCAAACTCATTTCCATGTATCTTGCATTTTCTTGCAATTTGCTGGATTCCGGGATACCAGTTTGACCTAGCTAGACAACCTAGCTCCCTCAGTTTTCGGGTTTCGGTTGAAACTACAAACTTGTAGATCTATGTCTTATTGCACGCGGGGCAAAATTTCAGGTCATTCTGAGTTATGTAGACCAAGTTATGGTCATTTTACTATTGTTGGTCAAAGTGTTTGAAAATTGGTCACTTTAGGTCATTTTAGGTCAATTTTGGTTCGGCCAATTTTTGGACCCGAACTTGTGCAAGCTGTTTGACTTGCTTATGATCATTTCTGGGCTTTGGTGTCTTCATAAGACTTGTAGATATAGGTCTTAAATATTCATGGTCAAAATTTCAGATCAATTGGACCTGTTTTGAGTGAGTTATGGCCTAAACACTAACTATTGCCAAATTGGTCAATTTTCAGGCCTTAATTGCATTAATCTGGATTTGGTCATTATTCAAGTTACCTTACAAGCAGAATTTTGGCAATTTTCCTTCATGAAAGTTGGCACATTTTGTGCCTAGTTTCACCTCCAATTAGTCTCATACCAATTGGAGCCACACACTTAAAGTTCTAAGCTCAAAACCTAACTGCCCTATTGCATTTCCTTTATTACTCATCAAAGATCACTTTTAGCATTAACCAATTTACACATTCATGCCCAATCTGGTTTGTACCATAACCTAAACATATTTTACAACATATTTTTGATCATTTTGGCAGCTTACAATCACACTCAACATACACCATATAGTGAAGAATTTGTCAAACTCAATTACAACAATTTAATCACCTACCCTAGCTCATTTACATGTCCAACCACACATCATCATACATATACCCAAGCTGCCATAACAACTATCACAATTCAACATTAATATTCCATAAACCAAACATGAAATAACATCTTTATGGTTCACCAAACTAGGCTGCCGATTCATGCATTTACATTCCATTAATTCCCAGGCTTCAAATTTCAAATACACATTCACATATACTAAGTATACATCACGCAAATAATTTCCTACACACATAAACATTTAATCAATCATTTAATCCACCATTTACAAGAAAAAATAAACTGCCCTCAAGGAGTTTCCATGGTTGCAAAAAATACAGCTCTCCCTTTAAACATCAAACCTCAAAATTCTTTCCACAATTTAAGTACCCATAACATCCACACAAACTTTAATGAAGCAAGCATAAAAAATACATAGTTACCACTTTTGAAATTCTTCAAAACCTCATGAAAACTTAAATTTCTTGCTGCCTATTTACTGCCCAAGTTGTATAGAATAACTTTAGTGAAGGACTCTTGAAGAAACTAGGGCTTGATCATGGAGGATTGGAGCTTCATGCATGAATGGCCATGGAGTTTTCTTTGGGATGCATTCGGTTGGTTCAGTTGCTGGAGGTTGAAGATGATGTTCATCTGTCCCAAGTGTCTTTTATAGGTGGTTCAAGCTGCCTTAGTGGAGCACTTAACTGTTAGTAGTATGCCCTAGAGCATATCATTTAGTATGTATCTTGTACATATTTTTATTAATAAAAGGCATTTCCACTTTTCCGTTTACATAATATATTTATGTGTAATAGAAAAGGTCCATTGATATTTTGTTAGAAATATTATTCTTAAGCTGTTAAGAATATGAGTGACAATATTTCTAGCACAAAGTATCATAAATAGGTTCACAATCGAGGATACTTCATAATAAGGACATGACTTATCCAGAAAGATTGTATTCATGTTTGTTCCCAAGTTATTTATATGAGATATAAATAAGATGGAATGGTGAGTCTCATGCCATATAACAAACATGATAGGCACTTATAAATGATAAGTAGGCCGAACCAGTGACACTTATGACAAGCACATGGAGTTTACTCTTGTCAATGTTTTGTCATAAATCATATCAGTGCATATAATCTTTAGACTGAGATAGCATGATTATCTTGTATATAGGTAGTTTGAGTTTGATCTCGCTTTCATACTTGTACTGTATGGGTATATGGGCATGTGTTGGCTCCTACTAGTTATATATGGAGGTAGGTGTTGATCAAGATGGAATCTGTTCCTCTAAGTAAATAGAGATAAAATCCAATGTTCCTTTAATTGTTCTTGAGGTTTCAAGTTCCTGGCCAGACAGATAGATTTATTCGTAAAAGAGTTTCGATGAGAAAATCTTTTAATCAAGAACTGGAATTAAAAGAGAACATAATATTCATAGCAAATGGAGTTTGACATAAACCATGACTCAACTTGAGTTGGGATTTTGTAACAGAGAGATTCTAGTGCATGGTAACATATGATTATAGGTTCATTTAAGGTAAACCTTATTACTAATTGGGTGGCCATGGCATGCTATGGCAGGTGTTAACCATGGTCTATGAGGTTCATAAAATGATTTAGAGAAATCATATATGGTAAGAAAGAGTTCTGATGATATTAAGAGTTGATATCATGTCTCATTGCCAATTAGTGATGAGCCTAGTAAGTCACACACATACACAAGTTATCACTTATTTAAATATGATTTAATTAATTAATTAAAGAGTTTAATTGATTAATTAAATAGGTTTGGTTTGCAATTAAATTGCAAAGTCCCTAGCATGACTTGAAACCAAATCTAGATTATTGGATGTATAGTATAAATTAAATTTATATTTAAAGTGTTTAAATATGAATTTAATTAATGAGAAATTAATTAATAGAGATTAATTAATTAATTTATATTTGATATAAATTAATTAAAAGAAGAAAAATAATTATTTTGGGTTGAGAACTCAAAATTAAGACACAGGGGCATTTTTGTCATTTTACAGTGTGACACGTGGCACCATGAGATGGTGACACATCGCATAACACATAAGCTTGCCAAATGTTTTTTAATCATGTAAGATGATTAAAATCAAGATTAAATATAGGTTTGACACTTGGCACAATGTGATTGGGTCACTTAAACCTAGAGCTAATCAAAGGGTGACATGTGGCAAAGGTTTAATGTGTTAACCTAGCTATTTAAGTGTTGTTATGAGAAAATAAAACACAACCAGCAGCCACACTCCTTTGTCACGCCACTTTGAGGGTTTTTATCTCTTCTTCTTCATCTCTTATCAATTCAAAGAGATTAGCCATCAATCTCTTGAATTAAGAACACTAGAAATTGTTTCTAGTGTCCTGTTTACATCTTTAATCTCTTAAAAGGAAGAACTTGATTTTCTAATTAATAGAAAAAGCTTTAGAAGCTATTCAAGGGCTGCCATAGGTGTTCTTGGTGTGGACAAGCTAGAGGGACAACATCTGGTGTCCTGAAGACGAATCTCAAAGGCGCAGACACGCTGCAGTGCATCAAGAGGTTAGTGTAATCGTTCTTGATTTAATCTAGGGTTCTAAAATTAATCTGATTAATTTTTAAAATCTTAAATGGCAAATACAGATCCAAAAAACATATTAAAAGAGTTTTAATATGTTGTTTATCATTGAAATCAAATAGATAAAAATAAATCTTGCATGATGCATGTGACCCTAGGTGAAATTTTTGAATTCAATGGTATAAACTTGTGTTTTTCACGCTTCCGTTCCTTCCATTGGTATCAGAGCCACTATATTTGCCATTTAGATTGTTGATTATATGATTTAATTGTGTGTTTGATCATGAGATCAAAAGTTCATTGCTGGTTGCAAAACAAGTTGGCGGCATAGTTGAAAAAAACACCATAAGTGGTGCGTATGGTTTGGCTTCCATGGGTGGTTTAAGGTTTGGCTTTTAATTCTGCAATTATTGTATGATCTAAGGCCTATTCTTTGACTAATTAAAGTGTTTAATTAGTAGTTTTTATCACACAATTAAATTATGATTCAAATCAGAATTTTAAAATTGTTTGAATGTGATTCAAATCTGAATTTTAAAAGTTGTTTGAATGTGATTCAAATCTGAATTTTTAAAGTTGTTTGAATCATATTTAAATCTGATTTTTTAAAATTGATTGAATAAAATTCAGATCTGATTTTTTTAAAAATGTTCGAATGTGATTCAAATCTGATTTTTTAAAAAAATGTTTGAATGTGATTCAAATCTGAATTTTTGAAGTTGTTTGAATGTGATTCAAATCTGAATTTTTAAATTTGTTTGAATGAGATTCAAATCTGAATTTTTAAATTTATTTGAATCATATTCAAATCTGGATTTTTAAGTTGAATATGAGATATTCAATTTAATTTAAGTATGTATGTTTTATTTAATTGTTAAATAGTGATATGCATGATGGATGATCATGGACTATGAAAGACCAATGTGATTGGATTTATTTCTTTTATGTTTCTTTGGGATTGTAAATTAATTAATTTATTTTAATTTATTTTGGGCATGTATTATTAAGTTTGTAATAATTTTTTGGTTGTAATTTCATTTATTTAAGTTATTGTAAATTCGCCTTGGTATGCCAAGGATTACTATGTAATATTGGATTGCAAGAAGTTCAAGGAGGTCAAGAGCATTGGTGGGACCAGTGGGAGGAATTCAAGATCAAGTGTTGATTATGTACTCCTTCAGCAACTCTTGTAAAATGAATGAATGAAATGCACCTAGGAATACCCTGATTCAATTCTTGGTGGCTCAGAATTGAATCCCTTAGAAAGTCCATGATCATACCATATTTACTGCTTATCCATGAATGCATGAGATGTATGGGAACGTATGCAATTATATGATATATGCATGCTAAATGGATAATGTGCAAAGTGAGACCTTAATAGTAAATAGAATGACCATAAAATCTTCCAAACAAATGATTAAGTTGGAAATGTTATAATTAAAGTAATTATAACATAGGCCCTCCATTGGGGCATTTATTTTAAGAAATTTTAAATAGTTGCATAAGATGCAATTTATTTAAGAGATTTTCTTAAGAATAATTGTTAAGCATGAGATGTTGTAAATATGTAAATGGATTAGTGGCCAATATTGGATGTACCTGAGGACATTAAAATTATTTGCATAATTACTGGCTCAATGGGATCAACTTAACTAATGCAAGATAAGTCAATAATGGATGTACCTGAGATTTTGAGCATTAGGGGCTAGGTAAAGGATTGAACCTCACATGAGATGTGATGGGCAAGGAGTTGTTCACTTATAGTTTATTGTAATTCCAATAATGGATGTACCTGAGGATGATCAATAGAATTATAAGAATTCAATCACCCACTAGAAATCCATCCAACTAGGATTTCCGTTTTCTACTTTGGAAGTGTAGGATTCGCTAAGTTAGTGGGAGGACCAATTTGATTAAAAGACCATAATCATTTTGGTTAATTACATGATACATTTACTAATTAATCTGGTTATTTTATGCAGTTAATTTTCTGATAAAAATGATCACAAAACAACCACCACCATCCAATATCCTTGCAAGCATACTTGATCGCAATAGGTTGACAGGACCTAATCTCTCTGATTGGCTAGAAAATTTGAAAACTGTTCTGAACCATGAACATATAGGATATGTTCTAGATTCAAATGTTCCTGGTCCCTTACCTCCAGAGGCCACACAAGAGGAACATGATACTTTGGACAAGTGGAAGGAGCATGATATGAGAGCTAAGTGTTACATGCTTGCTTCCATGAGTAATGACTTGCAGAAGCAACATGAGAACATGCAGAGTGCGAGTGAGATCCTCCTTTACTACAAGAGTTGTATGGTGAGCACAGCAGGAATGCTAGGTATGAGATATCTAGACAACTATTCCGTATGAGGATGTCTGAGGGACAGAATGTTGGGGATCATGTCCACAAGATGATTCGGCTGATTGAGCAGTTTGAACATCTTGACTTCAACATGGATTTCCAACTACAGACGGATTTGATCCTTCAGTCCCTTCCTGAGTCTTTTGGAAATTTTGTGACAAATTTCCATATGACTAAACAGGAATGCACCTTAGCTGGTTTACTCAACATGCTGGTTATTGCCCAAAATAATAATGCCAGGCAATAAAGGAAAAGAGGTAGCTTTGGTTGCATCTTCTTCTGCTGGAAAGTCCAACAAGAAGAAGGGCAATAGGAAAGAGAAACCTCAGATTCCTGGTCCTTCCAAGAAAATAGCTAAACAGAAAGGGAAGACCAAAGCTGACAAAGGCAAAGGAAAGTGGTTCCACTGCCAATAGGAAAGTGTTTCCATTGCCAACAGGAAAGTGTTTCCATTTCCAGTAAGAAAGTGTTTCCACTGGCTAGAGTATAGCAATCTAAAAGAATGCAATGCCATGGTGAAAACCAACTCAAGTTCAAAATATATTTGGCACTTAAGGTTATGTCATGTTGCAGAAGATAGGATTGCAAAACTGGAGAAAATGGGGATTCTATCCTCATTGGGCTCTGAGCCTACTCCAACTTGTGAATCTTGCCTTCAGGGCAAAATGACTAGATCACCCTTTGTTGGACAGGGGCTAAGAGCTGAAAATATTTTGGAGCTAATACATAGTGATGTATGTGGTCCATTTAAAGAAATGGCTAGAGGGGGCTTTCATTATTTTATTACCTTTACTGATGATAAATCAAGGTTTGGGTATTTGTATTTGATGAAATACAAACATGAATCTTTTGAAAAGTTCAAAGAATTTAAATCTGAAGTAGAAAATCAAACAGGAAAGAGTATTAAAGCTCTTCGATCAGATCGTGGAGGTGAATATTTGAGTACTAAATTTGATGAATACTTGAGAGAGCATGGCATTGTTTCTCAGCTGACTCCTCCAGGAAAGCCACATCTAAATGGTGTATCTGAAAGGAGAAATTGTACCCTATTGGATATGGTACGTAGTATGATGAGCTATACTGATATGCCAATCTTCTTTTGGGGATTTGCATTAGAATCAGTTTTGTATATTCTGAATAGGATTCCATCAAAATCAGTTTCTTCAACACCTTATGAGATATGGCATGGAAGAAAACCAAGTCTTAAGCATGTTAAGATTTGGGGTTGTCCAGCTTATATCAAAAAGCTGAACACTGATAAATTGGAGACCAGATCAGAAAAAGGTCGATTTGTTGGATATCCAAAAGATAGTTTTGGATATTATTTTTATTTGCCTACTTCACAAAAGGTTGTGATAAGTAGAGATGCCATATTTCTTGAACAACAGTTTGTTCAAGAAGGAGGCAAAGGAAGGCAAATAGAGTTACAATTGGAGAATTCTGACCAACCAACAGATCAGATGGATATAGATCCATCTAGTCAACCAATACCCGTTGATGAAACATCTACAGCTGTTCCTCGTAGAACAACCAGGGTATCTCACCCACCAGTGAGATATGGTTTTCTTCATGAAAAAGAACAAGAGTTGTCTACACATGAAGAAGTAGATCATGGAGATGATCCACTTACCTATGAAGAAGCTATATCATATATAGACTCTTCAAAATGGATTGATGCTATGAAATCTGAGATTGATTCCATGTATAAGAATCAAGTTTGGGATCTTGTTGACCCACCTGAAGGTATTATACCTATAGGGAACAAATGGGTTTTCAAGAAGAAAATTGGTTCTGATGGAAAGGTAGAGACCTATAAGGCAAGGCTAGTAGCGAAAGGGTTTCGCCTAAGGCAAGGAATCGACTATGAGGAGACTTTCTCGCCTGTTGCCATGCTTAAATCAATTAGGATTTTATTAGCAATAGCTGCGTACTATGATTATGAGATTTGGCAGATGGATGTCAAAACAACTTTTCTCAATGGATACATTGAAGAAAACATTTTCATGGAACAACCTAGGGGATTAGAATTCCAAGATGGTTCTAAGGTATGCAAGCTAAAGCGATCCATTTATGGGTTGAAACAAGCTTCGAGGAGTTGGAACATCCGTTTTGATGAAGCCATTAAATCCTTTGGTTTTATCAAAAAAGAGGATAAGCCATGTGTACATAAGAAGGTTAGTGACAGTGCTATCACTTTCCTTGTCTTATATGTGGATGACATACTGTTGATGGGTAATGACACAGGTATGTTTATGACTATAAAGGTATGGTTGTCAAATACATTCTCCATGAAAGACTTAGGAGAGGTAACCTATATTTTTGGGATTCGCATCTATAGAGATAGAGCGAAAAGAATAATTGGTTTATCCCAAAGTCTATACTTGGAAAAGGCGTTAAAGAGGTTTAACATGCTGGATTCCAAGAGATGATTGTTACCAGTGAGACATGGTATCCATCTTTCTAAAGAGATGTCTCCAAAGACACCTAAAGAAAGAGATAAGATGGCCAAGATTCCATATGCTTCGGCTATTGGAAGTTTAATGTATGCAATGTTGTGTACTAGGCCGGATATCGCATATGCTGTTAGTTTGACTAGCAGGTATCAATCCAATCCAGGTTTGGAATACTGGATAGTTGTCAAGAATATCCTTAAGTACTTGAGAAGAACTAAGGATTTATTCTTGATTTATGGAGGTGGAGACTTGCAATTAGATGGTTATACTGATTCTGATTTCCATTCAGATATCGATGATAGAAAGTCTACCTCTGGATATGTGTTCATTTGTAATGGAGGTGCAGTCAGTTAGAAGAGTTCCAAACAGAGCACGACTGCAGATTCCACTATAGAAGCTGAGTATATTGCTGCATCAGATGCTGCAAAGGAAGCTGTTTGGATAAAGAAGTTCATGATAGAACTTACAGTAGTTCCCTCCATTGAGTCAGCAGTTCCGCTACACTGTGACAATAATGGAGCAGTCATACAGGCTAAGGAACTAAGGTCTCACCAAAATCCAAACACATAGAAAGGCACTACCACATTATCAGAGATATAGTTGGACAAGGCGATATAGCCATGTAGAAAAATAACATCAGCTGAAAAATCCAGCTGATCCATTCACTAAGCCTATGTCACAGACTCAGTTAGACCGACATCTTGAGAAGATAGGTCTAAGATATTGAAATGAATGGCTCTAGTGCTAGTGGGAGATTGTTAGTAGTATGCCCTAGAGCATATCATTTAGTATGTATCTTGTACATATTTTTATTAATAAAAGGCATTTTCACTTTTCCGTTTACATAATATATTTATGTGTAATAGAAATGGTCCATTGATATTTTGTTAGAAATATTATTCTTAAGTTGTTAAGAATATGAGTGACAATATTTCTAGCACGAAGTATCATAAATAGGTTCACAATCGAGGATACTTCATAATAAGGACATAACTTATCCAGAAAGATTGTATTCATGTTTGTTCCCAAGTTATTTATATGAGATATAAATAAGATGGAATGGTGAGTCTCATGCCATATAACAAACATGATAGGCACTTATAAATGATAAGTAGGCCGAACCAGTGACACTTATGACAAGCACATGGAGTTTACTCTTGTCAATGTTTTGTCATAAATCATATCAATGCATATAATCTTTAGACCTGAGATAGCACAGTTATCTTGTATATAGGTAGTTTGAGTTTGATACTGCTTTCATACTTGTACTGTGTATGGGTATATGGGCATGTGTTGGCTCCTACTAGTTATATATGGAGGTAGGTGTTGATCAAGATAGAATCTGTTCCTCTAAGTAAATAGAGATAAAATCCTATGTTCATTTAATTGTTCTTGATGTTTCAAGTTCCTGGCCAGGACAGATAGATGTATTGAGAAAGAGTTTACGATGAGAAAATCTTTTAATCAAGAACTGGAATTAAAAGAGAACATAATATTCATAGCAAATGGAGTTTGACATAAACCATGACTCCAGCTTGAGTTGGGATTTTGTAACAGAGAGATTCTAGTGCATGGTAACATATGATTATAGGTTCATTTAAGGTAAATCTTATTACTAATTGGGTGGCCATGGCATGCTATGGTAGGTGTTAACCATGGTCTATGAGGTTCATAAAATGATTTAGAGAAATCATTTATGGTAAGAAAGAGTTCTGATGATATTAAGAGTTGATATCATGTCTCATTGCCAATTAGTGATGAGCCTAGTAAGTCACACACATACACAAGTTATAACCTATTTAAATATGATTTAATTAATTAATTAAAGATTTTAATTGATTAATTAAATAGGTTTGGTTTGCAATTAAATTGCAAAGTCCCTAGCATGACTTGAAACCAAATCTAGATTATTGCATGTGTAGTATAAATTAAATTTATATTTAAAGTGTTTAAATATGAATTTAATTAATGAGAAATTAATTAATAGAGATTAATTAATTAATTTATATTTGATATAAATTAATTAGAAGAAGAAAAATAATTATTTTGGGTTGAGAACTCAAAATTAAGACACAGGGGCATTTTGGTCATTTTACAGTGTGACACGTGGCACCATGAGATGGTGACACATCGCATAACACATAAGCTTGCCAAATGTTTTTTAATCATGTAAGATGATTAAAATCAAGATTAAATATAGGTTTGACACTTGGCACAATGTGATTGGGTCACTTAAACCTAGAGCTAATCAAAGGGTGACATGTGGCAAGGGTTTAATGTGTTAACCTAGCTATTTAAGTGTTGTTATGAGAAAATAAAACACAACCAGCAGCCACACTCCTTTGTCACGCCACTTTGAGGGTTTTTATCTCTTCTTCTTCATCTCTTATCAATTCAAAGAGATTAGCCATCAATCTCTTGAATTAAGAACACTAGAAATTGTTTCTAGTGTCTTGTTTACATCTTTAATCTCTTAAAAGGCAGAACTTGATTTTCTAATTAATAGAAAAAGCTTTAGAAGCTATTCAAGGGCTGCCATAGGTGTTCTTGGTGTGGACAAGCTAGAGGGACAACATCTGGTGTCCTGAAGACAAATCTCAAAGGCGCAGACACGCTGCAGTGCATCAAGAGGTTAGTGTAATCGTTCTTGATTTAATCTAGGGTTCTAAAATTAATCTGATTAATTTTTAAAATCTTAAATGGCAAATACAGATCCAAAAAACATATTAAAAGAGTTTTAATATGTTGTTTATCATTGAAATCAAATAGATAAAAATAAATCATGCATGATGCATGTGACCCTAGGTGAAATTTTTGAATTCAATGGTATAAACTTGTGTTTTTCACGCTTCCGTTCCTTCATTAACTTATTTTAATGTTTAATTATTCAAACTTTCTCAATTTTCATTTTTATGCCCCAAACTTCCATCATTTATACTATGTACCACAATTTTAATTTTCATGATATTTTACAAATATAATATCATGTATTTTTAATGGACATTTAGGTCAAAAGACAACTCGGGTTGTCAAATGACCACAATGCCCCTGTTCGGGTTGCATTCCCGATTTTTCGGTAACACCGGGTTTTGTCCGTTTTTCGATTTCTCACTTTTCTTTGTACTAATTAATTAATTTTTCTTTGATATTTCTAATGTTATTTATACTTCAATAGGTGTCTCTTTAAGTCTTAAAAAATATTTTCCAGGGTTCCCCGCGGTCCAGGGCTAGTCAACGGTCCACGCCGTGACTTCCAGGTGCGGTCACCCATCGCTAGGGTTCTCGGCTCGCTTAACTTGGATACATTTCTTTGCTATTATTTTTCCTTTGTTTTTCTTGTATTTCATTATTTTATGTCTCCTTATTCATATCGAAGTGTAGTTCTAGGCATCCTAGCTTTCTGGACAACACTAGTCACTAGAACAATAGAACGCACTACCGAACATAGGGGTGTTACAATTCTCCCCCCCCCTCCCCCCCTTAAAATAAATTTCGTCTCGAAATTCTACCTGGCATTAGTCTCTGAACAGCTATGGGTGTTGTCTCCTCATATCCTCTTCACGTTCCCAAGTAGCTTCCTGGCCTGAATGATCGTTCCACAGCACTTTAACCAAGTGTGTCTGTTTATTCCTCAGCTGCTTTACCTCATAAGCCAGAATTTCTATGGGTTCTTCCTCATAGGCGAGGTCTGGATTTACCTCAATCTCTTCAAATGATAGTACAGGAGTGTTAGTAGTATGCCCTAGAGCATATCATTTAGTATGTATCTTGTACATATTTTAATAATAAAAGGCATTTCCACTTTTCCGTTTACATAATATATTTATGTGTAATAGAAAAGGTCCATTGATATTTTGTTAGAAATATTATTCTTAAGTTGTTAAGAATATGAGTGACAATATTTCTAGCACAAAGTATCATAAATAGGTTCACAATCGAGGATACTTCATAATAAGGACATGACTTATCCAGAAAGATTGTATTCATGTTTGTTCCCAAGTTATTTATATGAGATATAAATAAGATGGAATGGTGAGTCTAATGCCATATGACAAACTTGATAGGCACTTATAAATGATAAGTAGGCCGAACCAGTGACACTTATGACAAGCACATGGAGTTTACTCTTGTCAATGTTTTGTCATAAATCATATCAGTGCATATAATCTTTAGACCTGAGATAGCACAGTTATCTTGTATATAGGTAGTTTGAGTTTGATACTGCTTTCATACTTGTACTGTGTATGGGTATATGGGCATGTGTTGGCTCCTACTAGTTATATATGGAGGTAGGTGTTGATCAAGGTGGAATATGTTCCTCTAAGTAAATAGAGTTAAAATCCTATGTTCATTTAATTGTTCTTGATGTTTCAAGTTCCTGGCCAGGATAGATAGATTTATTCAGAAAAGAGTTTCTGATGAGAAAATCTTTTAATCAAGAACTGGAATTAAAAGAGAACATAATATTCATAGCAAATGGAGTTTGACATAAACCATGACTCCAGCTTGGGTTGGGATTTTGTAACAGAGAGATTCTAGTGCATGGTAACTTATGATTATAGGTTCATTTAAGGTAAACCTTATTACTAATTGGGTGGCCATGGCATGCTATGCTAGGTGTTAAGCATGGTCTATGAGGTTCATAAAATGATTTAGAGAAATCATTTATGGTAAGAAAGATTTCTAATGAAATTAAGAGTTGATATCATGTCTCATTGCCAATTAGTGATGAGCCTAGTAAGTCACACACATACACAAGTTATCACCTATTTAAATATGATTTAATTAATTAATTAAAGAGTTTAATTGATTAATTAAATAGGTTTGGTTTGCAATTAGATTGCAAAGTCCCTAGCATGACTTGAAACCAAATCTAGATTATTGGATGTATAATATAAGTTAAATTTATATTTAAAGTTTTTAAATATAAATTTAATTAATGAGAAATTAATTAATAGAGATTAATTAATTAATTTATATTTGATATAAATTAATTAGAAGAAGAAAATAATTATTTTGGGTTAAGAACTCAAAATTAAGACACAGGGGCATTTTGGTCATTTTGCAGTGTGACACGTGGCACCATGAGATGGTGACACATCGCATAACACATAAGCTTGCCAAATGTTTTTTAATCATGTAAGATGATTAAAATCAAGATTAAATATAGGTTTGACACTTGGCACAATGTGATTGGGTCACTTAAACCTAGAGCTAATCAAAGGGTGACATGTGGCAAGGGTTTAATGTGTTAACCTAGCTATTTAAGTGTTGTTATGAGAAAATAAAACACAACCAGCAGCCACACTCCTTTGTCACGCCATTTTGAGGGTTTTCATCTCTTCTTCTTCATCTCTCATCAATTCAAAGAGATTAGCCATCAATCTCTTGAATTAAGAACACTAGAAATTGTTTCTAGTGTCCTGTTTACATCTTTAATCTCTTAAAAGGCAGAACTTGATTTTCTAATTAATAGAAAAAGCTTTAGAAGCTATTCAAGGGCTGCCATAGGTGTTCTTGGTGTGGACAAGCTAGAGGACAACATCGGTGTCACAAGACGAATCTCAAAGCGCAGAACATTGCGATTGCATCAAGAGGTTAGTGTAATCGTTCTTGATTTAATCTAGGGTTCTAAAATTAATCTGATTAATTTTAAAATCTTAAATAGAAAATACAGATCCAAAAACATATTAAAAGAGTTTTAATATGTTGTTTATCATTGAAATCAAATAGATAAAAATAAATCTTGCATGGTGCATGTGACCCTAGGTGAAAATTTTTTTAATTCAATGGTATAATCTTGTGTTTTTCACGCTTCCGTTCCTTCAATTGGTGTCAGAGCCACTATATTTGCCATTTAGATTGTTGATTATATGATTTAATTGTGTGTTTGATCATGAGATCAAGAGTTCATTGCTAGTTGCAAAGCAAGTTGGCGGCATACTTGAAAAAACATCATCAATGGTGCGCATGGTTTGGCTTCCATGGGTGGTTTAAGGTTTGGCTTTTAATTCTGCAATTGTTGTATGATCTAAGGCCTATTTTTTGACTAATTAAAGTGTTTAATTAGTAGTTTTTATCACACAATTAAATTATGATTCAAAACAGAATTTTAAAAGTTGTTTGAATGTGATTCAAATCTGAATTTTGAAAGTTGTTTGAATCATATTTAAATCTGATTTTTTAAAATTGATTGAATAAAATTCATATCTGATTTTTTAAAAAATATTTGAATGTGATTCAAATCTGATTTTTTAAAAAATGTTTGAATGTGATTCAAATCTGAATTTTTAAAGTTGTTTGAATGTGATTCAAATATGAATTTTTAAATTTGTTTGAATCATATTCAAATCTGAATTTTTAAATTTATTTGAATCATATTCAAATCTGAATTTTTAAGTTGAATATGAGATATTCAATTTAATTTAAGTATGTATGTTTTATTTAATTGTTAAATAGTGATATGCATGATGGATGATCATGGACTATAAAAGACCAATGTGATTGGATTTATTTCTTTTATATTTCTTTGGGATTGTAAATTAATTAATTTATTTTAATTTTTTTTTGGGCATGTATTATTAAGTTTGTAATAATTTTTGGGTTGTAATTTCATTTATTTATGTTCTTGTAAATTCGCCTTGGTATACCAAGGATTACTATGTAATAATGGATTGCAAGAAGTTCAAGGAGGTCAAGAGCATTGGTGGGACCAGTGGGAGGAATTCAAGATCAAGTGTTGATTATGTACTCCTTCAGCAACTCTTGTAAAATGAATGAATGAAATGCACCTAGGAATGCCCTGATTCAATTCTTGGTGGCTCAGAATTGAATCCCTTAGAAAGTCCATGATCATACCATATTTATTGCTTATCCCTGAATGCATGAGATGTATGGGAATGTATGCAATTATATGATATATGCATGCTAAATGTATAATGTGCAAAGTGAGACCTTAATAGTAAATAGAATGACCATAAAATCTTCCAAACAAATGATTAAGTTGGAAATGCTATAATTAAAGTAATTATAACATAGGCCCTCCATTGGGGCAATTATTTTAAGAAATTTTAAATAGTTGCATAAGATGCAATTTATTTAAGAGATTTTCTTAAGAATAATTGTTAAGCATGAGATGTTGTAAATATGTAAATGGTTTAGTGGCCAATATTGGATGTACCTGAGGACATTAAAATTATTTGCATAATTAATTGCTCAATGGGATAAACTTAACTAATGCAAGATAATTCAATAATGGATGTACATGAGATTTTTAGCATTAGGAGCTAGGTAAATTATTGAACCTCACATGAGATGTGATGGGCAAGGAGTTGCTCACTTATAGTTTATTGTAATTCCAATAATGGATGTACCTGAGGATGATCAATAGAATTATAAGAATTCAATCACCCACTAGAAATCCATCCAACTAGGATTTCCGTTTTCTACTTTGGAAGTGTAGGATTCGCTAACTTAGTGGGAGGACCAATTTGATTAAAAGACCATAATCATTTTGGTTAATTACATGATACATTTACTAATTAATCTGGTTATTTTATGCAGTTAATTTTCTGATAAAAATGATCACAAAACAACCACCACCATCCAATATCCTTGCAAGCATACTTGATCGCAATAGGTTGACAGGACCTAATCTCTCCGATTGGCTAGAAAATTTGAAAATCTGAAGGTTGAACATATAGGATATGTTCTAGATTCAAATGTTCTGGTCCCTTACCTCCAGAGGCCACACAAGAGGAACATGAAACTTTGGACAAGTGGAAGGAGCATGATATGAGAGCTAAGTGTTACATGCTTGCTTCCATGAGTAATGAGTTACAGAAGCAACATGAGAACATGCAGAGTGCGAGTGAGATCCTCCTTCACCTAAAAGAGTTGTATGGTGAGCACAACAGGAATGCTAGGTATGAGATATCTAGGCAGCTGTTCTGCATGAGGATGTCTGAGGGACAGAATGTTGGGGATCATGTCCACAAGATGATTCGGCTGATTGAGCAGTTGGAATATCTTGACTTCAACATGGATTTCCAACTACAGAAGGATTTGATCCTTGATCGCTTCACAGGTCTTTTGGGAAATTTTGTGACAAATTTCCATATGACTCAACAGGAATGCACCTTAGCTGGTTTACTCAACATGCTGGTTATTGCCCAAAAGAATATGCCAGGCAATAAAGGAAAAGAGGTAGCTTTGGTTGCATCTTCTTCTGCTGGAAAGTCCAACAAGAAGAAGGGCAATAAGAAAAAGAAACCTTAGATTCCTGGTCCTTCTAAGAAAATAGCTAAACAGAAAAGGAAGACTAAAGCTGATGAAGGCAAAGGAAAGTGTTTCCACTGCCAACAAGAAAGTGTTTCCATTACCAGTAAGAAAGTGTTTCCACTGGCCAGAGTATAGCAATCTAAATGAAAGCAATGCCGTGGTGAAAAACAACTCAAGTTCAAAATATATTTGGCACTTAAGGTTATATCATGTTGCAGAAGATAGGATTGCAAAATTGGAGAAAATGGGGATTTTATCCTCATTGGGCTCTGAGCCTACTCCAACTTGTGAATCTTGCCTTCAGGGAAAAATGACTAGATCACCCTTTGTTGGACAGGGGCTAAGAGCTGAAAATATTTTAGAGCTAATACATAGTGATGTATGTGGTCCATTTAAAGAAATGGCTAAAGGGGGTTTTCATTATTTTATTACCTTTACTGATGATAAATCAAGGTTTGGGTATTTGTATTTGATGAAATACAAACATGAATCTTTTGAAAAGTTCAAAGAATTTAAATCTGAAGTAGAAAATCAAACAGGAAAGAATATTAAAGCTCTTCGATCAGATCGTGGAGGTGAATATTTGAGTACTGAATTTGATGAATACTTGAGAGAGCATGGTATTGTTTCTCAGCTGACTCCTCCAGGAACACCACAACTGAATGGTGTATCTGAAAGGAGAAATCGTACCCTATTGAATATGGTACGTAGTATGATGAGCTATACTGATATGCCAATCTCCTTTTGGGGATTTGCATTAGAATCAGCTTTATATATTCTGAATAGGATTCCATCAAAATTAGTTTCTTCCACACCTTATGAGATATGGCATGGAAGAAAACCAAGTCTTAAGCATGTTAAGATTTGGGGTTGTCCAGCTTATATCAAAAGCTGAACACTGATAAATTGGAGACCAGATCAGAAAAGGGTCGATTTGTTGGATATCCAAAAGATAGTTTTGGATATTATTTTTATTTGCCTACTTCACAAAAGGTTGTGATAAGTAGAGATGCCTCATTTCTTGAACAACAATTTGTCCAAGAAGGAGACAAAGGAAGGCAAATAGAGTTAGAATTGGAGAATTCTGACCAACCAACATATCAGATGGATATAGATCCATCTAGTTAACCTATACCCGTTGATGATTCATCTACAGCTGTTCCTGGTAGAACTACCAGGGTATCTCACCCACTGAGATATGGTTTTCTTCATGAAGAAGAACAAGAGTTGTCTACTCATGAAGAAGTAGATCATGGAGATGATCCACTTACCTATGAAGAAGCTATATCAGATATAGACTCTTCAAAATGGATTGATGCTATGAAATCCGAGATTGATTCCATGTATAAGAATCAAGTTTGGGATCTTGTTGACCCACACAAGGTATTGTACCTATAGGGAACAAATGGGTTTTCAAGAAGAAAATTGGTTACGATGGAAAGGTAGAGACCTATAAGGCAAGGCTAGTAGCGAAAGGGTTTCGCCAAAGGCAAGGAATAGACTATGAGGAGACTTTCTCTTTGTTGCCATGCTTAAATCAATTAGGATTTTATTAGCAATAGCTGCATACTATGATTATGAGATTTGGCGGATGGATGTCAAAGCGACTTTTCTCAATGGATACATTGAAGAAAACATTTTCATGGAACAACCTAAGGATTTGAATCCCAAGATGGTTCCAAAGTATGCAAGCTAAAGCGATCCATTTATGGGTTGAAACAAGCTTGAGGAGTTGGAACATCCGTTTTGATGAAGCCATTAAATCTTTTGGTTTTATCAAAAATGAGGATGAGCCATGTGTATATAAGAAGGTTAGTGACAGTGCTATCACTTTCCTTGTCTTATATGTGGATGACATCTTGTTGATGGGTAATGATACAGTATGTTGACGACTATAAAGGTATGGTTGTCAAATACATTCTCCTTGAAAGACTTAGGGAGGCAACCTATATTCTTGGGATTCGCATCTATAGAGATAAAACAAAAGAATAATTGGTTTATCCCAAAGTCTATACTTGGAAAAGGTATTAAAGAGGTTTAACATGCTTGATTCTAAGAGAGGATTATTACGGTGAGACATGGTATCCATCTTTCTAAAGAGATGTCTCCAAAGACACCGAAGAAAGAGATAAGATGGCCAGATTCCATATGCTTGGCTATTGGAAGTTTAATGTATGCAATGTTGTGTACTAGGCCGGATATCACATATCTCGTTAGTTTGACTAGCGGTATCAATCCAATCCAGTTTGGAACATCGATAGTCATCAAGAATATCCTTAAGTACATGAGAAGAACTAAGGATTTATTCTTGATTTATGGAGGTGGAGACTTGCAATTGGATGGTTATACTGATTCTGATTTCCAATCAGATATCGATGATAGAAAGTCTACCTCTGGATATGTGTTCATTTGTAATTGAGGTGCGATCGGTTGGAAGAGTTCCAAACGAGCATGATTGCGCATTCCACCATCGAGGTCGAGTATATTCCGCATCGAATCTTGCAAAGGAAGTCGCTTGGATAAAGAAGCTCGTGTGAGAACTTACAGTAGTTCCTTCCATTGAGTCGTAGTTCCATTACATCGTGACAACAATGGAGTAGTCATCTGAGCTAATGAACTAAGGTCTCACCCAAAATCCAAACACATAGAAAGGCACTGCCACATTATCAGAGATATAGTTGGGCAAGGCGATGTAGCTATGCAGAAAATAGCATCAGCTGAAAATCCAGCTGATCCATTCACTAAGCCTATGTCACAGACTCAGTTAGACCGACATCTTGAGAAGATAGGTCTAAGATATTGTAATGAATGGCTCTAGTGCTAGTGGGAGATTGTTAGTAGTATGCCCTAGAGCATATCATTTAGTATGTATCTTGTACATATTTTAATAATAAAAGGCATTTCCACTTTTCCGTTTACATAATATATTTATGTGTAATAGAAAAGGTCCATTGATATTTTGTTAGAAATATTATTCTTAAGTTGTTAAGAATATGAGTGACAATATTTCTAGCACAAAGTATCATAAATAGGTTCACAATCGAGGATACTTCATAATAAGGACATGACTTATCCAGAAAGATTGTATTCATGTTTGTTCCCAAGTTATTTATATGAGATATAAATAAGATGGAATGGTGAGTCTGATGCCATATGACAAACTTGATAGGCACTTATAAATGATAAGTAGGCCGAACCAGTGACACTTATGACAAGCACATGGAGTTTACTCTTGTCAATGTTTTGTCATAAATCATATCAGTGCATATAATCTTTAGACCTGAGATAGCACAGTTATCTTGTATATAGGTAGTTTGAGTTTGATACTGCTTTCATACTTGTACTGTGTATGGGTATATGGGCATGTGTTGGCTCCTACTAGTTATATATGGAGGTAGGTGTTGATCAAGGTGGAATCTGTTCCTCTAAGTAAATAGAGTTAAAATCCTATGTTCATTTAATTGTTCTTGATGTTTCAAGTTCCTGGCCAGGATAGATAGATTTATTCAGAAAAGAGTTTCTGATGAGAAAATCTTTTAATCAAGAACTGGAATTAAAAGAGAACATAATATTCATAGCAAATGGAGTTTGACATAAACCATGACTCCAGCTTGAGTTGGGATTTTGTAACAGAGAGATTCTAGTGCATGGTAACATATGATTATAGGTTCATTTAAGGTAAACCTTATTACTAATTGGGTGGCCATGGCATGCTATGCTAGGTGTTAAGCATGGTCTATGAGGTTTATAAAATGATTTAGAGAAATCATTTATGGTAAGAAAGATTTCTAATGAAATTAAGAGTTGATATCATGTCTCATTGCCAATTAGTGATGAGCCTAGTAAGTCACACACATACACAAGTTATCACCTATTTAAATATGATTTAATTAATTAATTAAAGAGTTTAATTGATTAATTAAATAGGTTTGGTTTGCAATTAGATTGCAAAGTCCCTAGCATGACTTGAAACCAAATCTAGATTATTGGATGTATAATATAAGTTAAATTTATATTTAAAGTTTTTAAATATAAATTTAATTAATGAGAAATTAATTAATAGAGATTAATTAATTAATTTATATTTGATATAAATTAATTAGAAGAAGAAAATAATTATTTTGGGTTAAGAACTCAAAATTAAGACACAGGGGCATTTTGGTCATTTTTCAGTGTGACACGTGGCACCATGAGATGGTGACACATGGCATAACACATAAGCTTGCCAAATGTTTTTTTAATCATGTAAGATGATTAAAATCAAGATTAAATATAGGTTTGACACTTGGCACAATGTGATTGGGTCACTTAAACCTAGAGCTAATCAAAGGGTGACATGTGGCAAGGGTTTAATGTGTTAACCTAGCTATTTAAGTGTTGTTATGAGAAAATAAAACACAACCAGCAGCCACACTCCTTTGTCACGCCATTTTGAGGGTTTTCATCTCTTCTTCTTCATCTCTCATCAATTCAAAGAGATTAGCCATCAATCTGTTGAATTAAGAACACTAGAAATTGTTTCTAGTGTCCTGTTTACATCTTTAATCTCTTAAAAGGCAGAACTTGATTTTCTAATTAATAGAAAAAGCTTTAAAAGCTATTCAAGGGCTGCCATAGGTGTTCTTGGTGTGGACAAGCTAGAGGGACAACATCTGGTGTCCTGAAGACGAATCTCAAAGGCGCAGACATTTGCGATTGCATCAAGAGGTTAGTGTAATCGTTCTTGATTTAATCTAGGGTTCTAAAATTAATCTGATTAATTTTAAAATCTTAAATAGAAAATACAGATCCAAAAACATATTAAAAGAGTTTTAATATATTGTTTATCATTGAAATCAAATAGATAAAAATAAATCTTGCATGGTGCATGTGACCCTAGGTGAAAATTTTTTGAATTCAATGGTATAATCTTGTGTTTTTCACGCTTCCGTTCCTTCAATTGGTGTCAGAGCCACTATATTTGCCATTTAGATTGTTGATTATATGATTTAATTGTGTGTTTGATCATGAGATCAAGAGTTCATTGCTAGTTGCAAAGCAAGTTGGCGGCATACTTGAAAAAACATCATCAATGGTGCGCATGGTTTGGCTTCCATGGGTGGTTTAAGGTTTGGCTTTTAATTCTGCAATTGTTGTATGATCTAAGGCCTATTTTTTGACTAATTAAAGTGTTTAATTAGTAGTTTTTATCACACAATTAAATTATGATTCAAAACAGAATTTTAAAAATTGTTTGAATGTGATTCAAATCTGAATTTTAAAAGTTGTTTGAATGTGATTCAAATATGAATTTTGAAAGTTGTTTGAATCATATTTAAATCTGATTTTTTAAAATTGATTGAATAAAATTCATATCTGATTTTTTAAAAAATATTTGAATGTGATTCAAATCTGATTTTTTAAAAAATGTTTGAATGTGATTCAAATCTGAATTTTTAAAGTTGTTTGAATGTGATTCAAATATGAATTTTTAAATTTGTTTGAATCATATTCAAATCTGAATTTTTAAATTTATTTGAATCATATTCAAATCTGAATTTTTAAGTTGAATATGAGATATTCAATTTAATTTAAGTATGTATGTTTTATTTAATTGTTAAATAGTGATATGCTTGATGGATGATCATAGACTATAAAAGACCAATGTGATTGGATTTATTTCTTTTATATTTCTTTGGGATTGTAAATTAATTAATTTATTTTAATTTTTTTTTGGGCATGTATTATTAAGTTTGTAATAATTTTTGGGTTGTAATTTCATTTATTTAAGTTCTTGTAAATTCGCCTTGGTATACCAAGGATTACTATGTAATAATGGATTGCAAGAAGTTCAAGGAGGTCAAGAGCATTGGTGGGACCAGTGGGAGGAATTCAAGATCAAGTGTTGATTATGTACTCCTTCAGCAACTCTTGTAAAATGAATGAATGAAATGCACCTAGGAATGCCCTGATTCAATTCTTGGTGGCTCAAAATTGAATCCCTTAGAAAGTCCATGATCATACCATATTTATTGCTTATCCCTGAATGCATGAGATGTATGGGAATGTATGCAATTATATGATATATGCATGCTAAATGTATAATGTGCAAAGTGAGACCTTAATAGTAAATAGAATGACCATAAAATCTTCCAAACAAATGATTAAGTTGGAAATGCTATAATTAAAGTAATTATAACATAGGCCCTCCATTGGGGCAATTATTTTAAGAAATTTTAAATAGTTGCATAAGATGCAATTTATTTAAGAGATTTTCTTAAGAATAATTGTTAAGCATGAGATGTTGTAAATATGTAAATGGTTTAGTGGCCAATATTGGATGTACCTGAGGACATTAAAATTATTTGCATAATTACTGGCTCAATGGGATCAACTTAACTAATGCAAGATAAGTCAATAATGGAAGTACCTAAGATTTTGAGCATTAGGGGCTAGGTAAAGGATTGAACCTCACATGAGATGTGATGGGCAAGGAGTTGCTCACTTATAGTTTATTGTAATTCCAATAATGGATGTACCTGAGGATGATCAATAGAATTATAAGAATTCAATCACCCACTAGAAATCCATCCAACTAGGATTTCCGTTTTCTACTTTGGAAGTGTAGGATTCGCTAACTTAGTGGGAGGACCAATTTGATTAAAAGACCATAATCATTTTGGTTAATTACATGATACATTTACTAATTAATCTGGTTATTTTATGCAGTTAATTTTCTGATAAAAATGATCACAAAACAACCACCACCATCCAATATCCTTGCAAGCATACTTGATCGCAATAGGTTGACAGGACCTAATCTCTCTGATTGGCTAGAAAATTTGAAAACTGTCCTGAAGGTTGAACATATAGGATATGTTCTAGATTCAAATGTTCCTGGTCCCTTACCTCCAGAGGCCACACAAGAGGAACATGAAACTTTGGACAAGTGGAAGGAGCATGATATGAGAGCTAAGTGTTACATGCTTGCTTCCATGAGTAATGAGTTACAGAAGCAACATGAGAACATGCAGAGTGCGAGTGAGATCCTCCTTCACCTAAAAGAGTTGTATGGTGAGCACAACAGGAATGCTAGGTATGAGATATCTAGGCAGCTGTTCTGCATGAGGATGTCTGAGGGACAGAATGTTGGGGATCATGTCCACAAGATGATTCGGCTGATTGAGCAGTTGGAATATCTTGACTTCAACATGGATTTCCAACTACAGACGGATTTGATCCTTCAGTCGCTTCCTGGGTCTTTTGGAAAATTTTGTGACAAATTTCCATATGACTCAACAGGAATGCACCTTAGCTGGTTTACTCAACATGCTGGTTATTGCCCAAAAGAATATGCCAGGCAATAAAGGAAAAGAGGTAGCTTTGGTTGCATCTTCTTCTGCTGGAAAGTCCAACAAGAAGAAGGGCAATAAGAAAAAGAAACCTTAGATTCCTGGTCCTTCTAAGAAAATAGCTAAACATAAAAGGAAGACTAAAGCTGATGAAGGCAAAGGAAAGTGTTTCCACTGCCAACAAGAAAGTGTTTCCATTACCAGTAAGAAAGTGTTTCCACTGGCCAGAGTATAGCAATCTAAATGAAAGCAATGCCGTGGTGAAAAACAACTCAAGTTCAAAATATATTTGGCACTTAAGGTTATATCATGTTGCAGAAGATAGGATTGCAAAATTGGAGAAAATGGGGATTTTATCCTCATTGGGCTCTGAGCCTACTCCAACTTGTGAATCTTGCCTTCAGGGAAAAATGACTAGATCACCCTTTGTTGGACAGGGGCTAAGAGCTGAAAATATTTTAGAGCTAATACATAGTGATGTATGTGGTCCATTTAAAGAAATGGCTAAAGGGGGTTTTCATTATTTTATTACCTTTACTGATGATAAATCAAGGTTTGGGTATTTGTATTTGATGAAATACAAACATGAATTCTTTAAAAATTTCAAAGAATTTAAATCTGAAGTAGAAAATCAAACAGGAAAGAATATTAAAGCTCTTCGATCAGATCGTGGAGGTGAATATTTGAGTACTGAATTTGATGAATACTTGAGAGAGCATGGTATTGTTTCTCAGCTGACTCCTCCAGGAACACCACAACTGAATGGTGTATCTGAAAGGAGAAATCGTACCCTATTGAATATGGTACGTAGTATGATGAGCTATACTGATATGCCAATCTCCTTTTGGGGATTTGCATTAGAATCAGCTTTATATATTCTGAATAGGATTCCATCAAAATTAGTTTCTTCCACACCTTATGAGATATGGCATGGAAGAAAACCAAGTCTTAAGCATGTTAAGATTTGGGGTTGTCCAGCTTATATCAAAAGCTGAACACTGATAAATTGGAGACCAGATCAGAAAAGGGTCGATTTGTTGGATATCCAAAAGATAGTTTTGGATATTATTTTTATTTGTCTACTTCACAAAAGGTTGTGATAAGTAGAGATGCCACATTTCTTGAACAACAATTTGTCCAAGAAGGAGACAAAGGAAGGCAAATAGAGTTAGAATTGGAGAATTCTGACCAACCAACATATCAGATGGATATAGATCCATCTAGTTAACCTATACCCGTTGATGAAACATCTACAGCTGTTCCTCGTAGAACAACCAGGGTATCTCACCCACCAGTGAGATATGGTTTTCTTCATGAAGAAGAACAAGAGTTGTCTACTCATGAAGAAGTAGATCATGGAGATGATCCACTTACCTATGAAGAAGCTATATCAGATATAGACTCTTCAAAATGGATTGATGCTATGAAATCCGAGATTGATTCCATGTATAAGAATCAAGTTTGGGATCTTGTTGACCCACCTGAAGGTATTGTACCTATAGGGAACAAATGGGTTTTCAAGAAGAAAATTGGTTCTGATGGAAAGGTAGAGACCTATAAGGCAAGGCTAGTAGCGAAAGGGTTTCGCCAAAGGCAAGGAATAGACTATGAGGAGACTTTCTCGCCTATTGCCATGCTTAAATCAATTAGGATTTTATTAGCAATAGCTGCATACTATGATTATGAGATTTGGCAGATGGATGTCAAAACAGCTTTTCTCAATGGATACATTGAAGAAAACATTTTCATGGAACAACCTAAGGGATTTGAATCCCAAGATGGTTCCAAAGTATGCAAGCTAAAGCGATCCATTTATGGGTTGAAACAAGCTTCGAGGAGTTGGAACATCCGTTTTGATGAAGCCATTAAATCTTTTGGTTTTATCAAAAATGAGGATGAGCCATGTGTATATAAGAAGGTTAGTGACAGTGCTATCACTTTCCTTGTCTTATATGTGGATGACATACTGTTGATGGGTAATGATACAGGTATGTTGACGACTATAAAGGTATGGTTGTCAAATACATTCTCCTTGAAAGACTTAGGGGAGGCAACCTATATTCTTGGGATTCGCATCTATAGAGATAAAACGAAAAGAATAATTGGTTTATCCCAAAGTCTATACTTGGAAAAGGTATTAAAGAGGTTTAACATGCTTGATTCTAAGAGAGGATTATTACCAGTGAGACATGGTATCCATCTTTCTAAAGAGATGTCTCCAAAGACACCTGAAGAAAGAGATAAGATGGCCAGGATTCCATATGCTTCGGCTATTGGAAGTTTAATGTATGCAATGTTGTGTACTAGGCCGGATATCGCATATCTTTATTAGTTTGACTAGCGGTATCAATCCAATCCGAGTTTGGAACATCGATAGTCATCAAGAATATCCTTAAGTACATGAGAAGAACTAAGGATTTATTCTTGATTTATGGAGTGGAGACTTGCAATTGGATGGTTATCGATTACGATTTCCAATCGGATATCGATGATAGAAAGTCTACCTCTGGATATGTGTTCATTTGTAATGGAGGTGCGATCGGTTGGAAGAGTTCCAAGCGAGCATGATTGCGATTCCACTCGAGGTGAGTATATTCGCATCGAGATCGCAAAGGAAGGCTATTTGGATAAAGAAGCTCGTGTGAGAACTTACAAGAGTTCCTTCCATTGAGTCGTGGTTCCATTACCTTTGTGACAACAATGGAGTAGTCATACAGGCTAAGGAACTAAGGTCTCACCCAAAATCCAAACACATAGAAAGGCACTGCCACATTATCAGAGATATAGTTGGGCAAGGCGATGTAGCTATGCAGAAAATAGCATCAGCTGAAAATCCAGCTGATCCATTCACTAAGCCTATGTCCCAGACTCAGTTAGACCGACATCTTGAGAAGATAGGTCTAAGATATTGTAATGAATGGCTCTAGTGCTAGTGGGAGATTGTTAGTAGTATGCCCTAGAGCATATCATTTAGTATGTATCTTGTACATATTTTAATAATAAAAGGCATTTCCACTTTTCCGTTTACATAATATATTTATGTGTAATAGAAAAGGTCCATTGATATTTTGTTAGAAATATTATTCTTAAGTTGTTAAGAATATGAGTGACAATATTTCTAGCACAAAGTATCATAAATAGGTTCACAATCGATGATACTTCATAATAAGGACATGACTTATCCAGAAAGATTGTATTCATGTTTGTTCCCAAGTTATTTATATGAGATATAAATAAGATGGAATGGTGAGTCGATGCCATATGACAAACTTGATAGGCACTTATAAATGATAAGTAGGCGAACCGGTGACACTTATGACAAGCACATGGAGTTTACTCTTGTCAATGTTTTGTCATAAATCATATCGATGCATATAATCTTTAGACACGAGATAGCACAGTTATCTTGTATATAGGTAGTTTGAGTTTGATCTGCTTTCATACTTGTACATGTATGGGTATATGGGCATCTGTTGGCTCCTACTAGTTATATATGGAGGTAGGTGTTGATCAAGGTGGAATCTGTTCCTCTAAGTAAATAGAGTTAAAATCCTATGTTCATTTAATTGTTCTTGATGTTTCAAGTTCCTGGCCAGGATAGATAGATTTATTCAGAAAAGAGTTTCTGATGAGAAAATCTTTTAATCAAGAACTGGAATTAAAAGAGAACATAATATTCATAGCAAATGGAGTTTGACATAAACCATGACTCCAGCTTGAGTTGGGATTTTGTAACAGAGAGATTCTAGTGCATGGTAACATATGATTATAGGTTCATTTAAGGTAAACCTTATTACTAATTGGGTGGCCATGGCATGCTATGCTAGGTGTTAACCATGGTCTATGAGGTTCATAAAATGATTTAGAGAAATCATTTATGGTAAGAAAGATTTCTAATGAAATTAAGAGTTGATATCATGTCTCATTGCCAATTAGTGATGAGCCTAGTAAGTCACACACATACACAAGTTATCACCTATTTAAATATGATTTAATTAATTAATTAATTAAAGAGTTTAATTGATTAATTAAATAGGTTTGGTTTGCAATTAGATTGCAAAGTCCCTAGCATGACTTGAAACCAAATCTAGATTATTGGATGTATAATATAAGTTAAATTTATATTTAAAGTTTTTAAATATAAATTTAATTAATGAGAAATTAATTAATAGAGATTAATTAATTAATTTATATTTGATATAAATTAATTAGAAGAAGAAAATAATTATTTTGGGTTAAGAACTCAAAATTAAGACACAGGGGCATTTTGGTCATTTTGCAGTGTGACACGTGGCACCATGAGATGGTGACACATGGCATAACACATAAGCTTGCCAAATGTTTTTTTAATCATGTAAGATGATTAAAATCAAGATTAAATATAGGTTTGACACTTGGCACAATGTGATTGGGTCACTTAAACCTAGAGCTAATCAAAGGGTGACATGTGGCAAGGGTTTAATGTGTTAACCTAGCTATTTAAGTGTTGTTATGAGAAAATAAAACACAACCAGCAGCCACACTCCTTTGTCACGCCATTTTGAGGGTTTTCATCTCTTCTTCTTCATCTCTCATCAATTCAAAGAGATTAGCCATCAATCTCTTGAATTAAGAACACTAGAAATTGTTTCTAGTGTCCTGTTTACATCTTTAATCTCTTAAAAGGCAGAACTTGATTTTCTAATTAATAGAAAAAGCTTTAAAAGCTATTCAAGGGTTGCCATAGGTGTTCTTGGTGTGGACAAGCTAGAGGGACAACATCTGGTGTCCTGAAGACGAATCTCAAAGGCGCAGACACGCATTGCGATTGCATCAAGAGGTTAGTGTAATCGTTCTTGATTTAATCTAGGGTTCTAAAATTAATCTGATTAATTTTAAAATCTTAAATAGAAAATACAGATCCAAAAACATATTAAAAGAGTTTTAATATGTTGTTTATCATTGAAATCAAATAGATAAAAATAAATCTTGCATGGTGCATGTGACCCTAGGTGAAAATTTTTGAATTCAATGGTATAATCTTGTGTTTTTCACGCTTCCGTTCCTTCAATGAGATGGGTCTGATCTGTACCTCCTTAACATGGACACATGGAAAACATTGTGTATCCTTGCTAAATCTAGAGGTAATGCCAACCGATATGCCAAAGGACTCACTCTTTCCAGAACCTCATATGGTGCAATGAAACGAGGACTCAGTTTCCCCTTTCTGCCAAATCTCATGATCCTCTTCCAAGGAGAAACTTTGAGGAATACCTTATCACCCACTGCATATTCAATATCTCTTCTCTTCATATCAACACAGGACTTCTGACGGTCTGATGCAGCCTTGAGTCTATCTCTGATCAATCTGATCTTTTCTTCTGTCTGCTGAATAATTTCTGGCCTAATCATCTTCCTTTCACCTACTTCATCCCAACATAAGGGAGTTCTGCACTTTCTGCCACACAAAGCTTCATATGGAGGCATCCCAATGCTCAATTGGTAGCTGTTGTTATAAGCAAACTCAATCAAAGGCAAGTGTGTATCCCAACTACCTTCAAACTCAATCACACAAGCTCGTAGCATATCCTCCAATATCTGAATTACCCTTTCGGACTGGCCATCTGTCTGTGGGTGGAATGCTATGCTGAAGTTCAATCTAGTTCCTAGGGCTCTCTGAAGACTACCCCAGAATCTAGAAGTGAACCTAGGATCTCTGTCAGACACAATTGATACTGGCAGTCCATGCAGTTTTATAATCTCATATATGTATAATCTGGCCAATCTTTCCAGGCTATAGTCCATCCGAATTGGCAAAAAGTGAGCAGACTTGGTCAGTCTATCAACTATAACCCATACCGCATCATGACTATTCTGTGTCCTAGGAAGTCCTGTAACAAAATCCATAGTTATTCATTCCCATTTCCACTTTGGTACTGGCAAAGGATGTAACAAACCAGCTGGAACTTGATGTTCTGCCTTCACTTGCTGACAAGTTAGGCATTTGGAAACAAATTCAGCTATATCTCTCTTCATACGCATCCACCAGTAATGCTCTTTCAGCCCTCTATACATTTTAGTTTCACCAGGGTGCATAGCAAAAGGAGAC
Organism: Hevea brasiliensis; assembly: GCF_030052815.1. Lineage (NCBI taxonomy): Eukaryota > Viridiplantae > Streptophyta > Magnoliopsida > Malpighiales > Euphorbiaceae > Hevea > Hevea brasiliensis. The sequence goes on along the minus strand of NC_079499.1, from coordinate 66,829,158 downwards.
TCATGTGCTTCCTTCATAATGATCTGTCTCAATTCAGCATCATTAGGAATGCACATTCTGCCCTGATGTAGCAATAAACCATCATCTTTCACAGAAAATTCAGGTTTCTTGCCCTGCTGGACTTCTTTTAGTAGCTTTTGATACTTATCATCATTCTGAACAGCCATTCTGATCTGATTAATCAATACTGGCTGTACATGCCATGCAACTACTGTCTGTCCCTCATCATCAATCTCTAAACTGGCATGCTGTGCTTTCAATTCATATACCATGGACAAAGGAGAAACTCTGAGACTTGCCATAGTCTTCCAACATTTGTAACATTTCTTTGTGATATCTGAACCAACTGTTCGAATTTTTTACGTCCATAACTCTTTTTATCTGTCAATATTCTATAACTTACTTCCTTTTGTACTGACTATAACCTTTCGATATTCTAACTTTTGAGTTTTAGATCCCTAAGTAGGATTTTCAAACTTATTTCTAACAATTAAATTCTATCCTGGCATAACTATACCAAAACAGATGTCGTTGGCAACTATTCTCATCTAGGTGTACTATCGGGTAGTACGTAGCTCTACACAATCATCTCAAGTCAGTACTGTAATCTGCAGCTTATAGTATAAACATCAAGAACATTGCATAGTTACTACGATACATCCCAATAGATCAAACTATCCTATCTTTTATCCTTTTTGAATTCACTGATATCCGAAATTTATTCTGATTATAATATCCATTAACAATTACTAACAGTAACATTTCTGCCTTCATCTAGAATAATTCTATTACCGCATCTTACTTTTATGTCCTCTTGCCTTACATTAAGTAGGCTTGCCGTTTAGCTTTATAATTTATGGTGTGTTAGAAAATACTTTTCGTCGATAAACTCTTTCAAAACTAATTTCACTTATTATCACAATCCTTATCTTAAAGGACTAATCACTAATGCATCAAAATTTATTCCCCTATAAAGGAATAATAACAGAACATATAGTTCTAACACTAACATAAAAGTATGCAGGTTCCAGGTCAAACAATACATAAACGAAGAGTGCCATCCTTCTTCTTAACAATAATACTGGTGCACCCCAAGGCGACACACTAGGGCGGATGAAGCCCTTTTCAAGTAGTTCTTGCAACTGTACCTTCAACTCCTTCAACTCTGCTGGTGCCATTCTATATGGTGTAAAGGAGATTGGATCCACACCAGGCATAACATTAATTTCAAACTGCACTTCTCTTTCCGGAGGTAATCCTGGCAATTCATCAGGAAACACATCTGGAAAGTCATGCACTGTAGGGATATCTTTCAATGCTGGACTCCCCACCATGGTGTCTACCACATGTGCCAAGTATGCTTCACACCCTTTTTTGATCATTTTTCTGGCTAGTGCAGCCTAAATGATGTTTGATGGCAATAGCTGCCTCTCCCCATGTATTAACACATCACTGTACTGAGGGAGACCAAAAGTGACTGTCTTCAGTCTACAGTCAATCATGGTATGATGCCTGGCTAACCAATCTATGCCCAAGATGATATCATAATCTCTAAAGGGCATTTCAATGAAATCAGATAGAAAAGTGTGTCCTTGGATCACCAAATGACAATCCATATACATTTTATTAACCCTAACCTCCTGTCCTAACGGACTTGTTATTAGCACCTCAAAGTCCATTTTTGTACATGGAACAGCAATGCAATCAATGATGCTAGCACTCACATAAGAATGGGTAGAACCCGGATCAAATAACACAAACACATCTTGATTAAAAGTTGAGAAGGTACCAGCCACAACATCAGATGTCTTGGCCTCTTCTCTCTGTCTCATTGCATAGATTTTGACTGCAGCACTATCTTGCTCTGAATGTTTCACTGTGCCTTGGCTGCCTACTGGGCTACCTCTACCCCTGCCTCTACCTCTGCTGGGTGGTTGTGAACTTCTGGTGACAGGGCTCTGAACTGACCCTTCTACAATAGTAGGAGGTGGTCCAACTCTGCGACTACTGGTACAGTCCTTGGCAAAGTGTCCTATGCCTCCGCAGTTATAACAGGCTCCTATGGCCTTGTAGCATACCCCACCATGATTTCTACCACAAGTTTCACATTGGCAGGGAGGGTAGGAACTTCTAGTTGTTCAACGACTGGACCTTGGTGGTCTCTGTTTTGATGATCCACCTCTGTTATATCCCTGAGCTCGGGGCTCCTCAAATTCTTTTCTCTTCCTCAAATTACTGCTTGAGCTCTGACCCATAGGTTTCTCCCTCTTCTCTATTTCATGTTGCCCTTGTGGGGGTTGGGTTTGTACTTGGGCTTAGACTGATAGATTATCAGCCATTTATTGAAAGAAAGTGGCCATTTGCTGGGCCATTTGTGCAGTAATTTGTACCAGTAAAACTGGTACAGTCAGGCCTTCGACACTTTGTGGAGCTGGGGCCTCAACTTGTACCTTAGCCTCTATCGATTGATTGACTGAATGATCACCCTCTTCCATAGTCAATTCGAGGATCTTAGACCTTCTGAACAATTAACACAAGGAGATTTCCTCCTGTTAGTGCATATTTATAATGTAATGTACTGTATGTATCAAAAAATGACATTGAGTAGTTGTACTATGAAGAAAGAGTATTCAAATTACAGGTGAAAAGAGAATTTAAAAACTTGCTCTAATACCACTAAAACATGTCACACCCTACCCCTCTGTAAGGCATAACATGATCCCGTAGTATACCTAATGAATTACCAACTTCGTCTACTGATAACCCATTAAATACACTACAAGGGATTTTAAAACTTTTCTTACTTCTTTTTACAGTGGTGAGCACTATTTACAGGTGTTAAAAACCTTTTTGAACTGAAGTGAAACAACTAACACATTTGGACTAGTAGGGATTTTTGTAAAATTTTTGGCAGAGTGTTATCTGTATTTTGAACAAAATAGTTCTTCAGAAAACCTGTAAAAAAGCACTTCAATATTTTTCTCAATCTCAAACTCTAACAAAATTCAACACAATATGATTTTTCAACTCAAATCCACAATAATTTTTCAAAGACTGAGATACAAGAAATATCATACAAATTTTACAAGTCAAAATAACTCATAATTTACTTTACAACTTCAATGTAAAATTTTAATTTATAACTGCTCAAAATCAAGAACAATATATACATACAGTGAACATACATTACAGTACAAAATACAAAATGTAGTATACGAAATATACCCGATGATCTCTCGCTGAATGCACTAGCAGCCTAGTCTGCTGCCCTATCTGTCTGTCTACCTGCGATAGCAATTAAAAGCTATCGCTGAGACAATGTCTCAGTGGTGCACAACATTAACCAAATACAACTTTAAATCACAATTCATAAATCATATAAATGATGGATACGTAAAATCATAATTAAATTCAAGACAGTGAATGTCATAAGGAATTTAAACTCTATTTCACAATATCACAATAAATCTCAATAGTCAAAACATGGTTAAATTCAAAAGACAATGAAAGTCAATAAGAATTTAAACTCCATTTCACAAATTATCAAAGCTTATAATAACATAATTTAGTCAAATAATTTAAGAATACAGTGTTGCCAATTCATACACAACTTCAGCCATGACACAATTTTCCAATCAATGCCACGTTGTACACCACGACAAAGCAATCACAACCCACTAATCGAAATCAATGAGGAAGGAAGCTAGCTATATAATGAGTACTCATCCGATCACCTCAACTGGTAAACTAGAGAGGGAGAAAAATAAACGATCACAACCCCATAAATGGAGAAGGAAAATAAACGATCACAACCCCATAAATGGAGAATGAATGATGTGATACTGTCATGCTAAGTGTGAATACAAAATTAATTCCAAACATTTTATTCAAATGATTCGTAAGAATCCAATAAATTTCCAAAGTCATAATTTCATTCACAAAATGGCAACACAATTCATAATTAACTTCAATTTTCACAATCACACTAAATCAATTATTGCACAGTTCAAACCATTTACAATGCTTTTCAAGCAATAAGTATCCATTCAAACACATTTCCATAATTGAAAACAATAATATACAAATAGTCATAATTTATTTCAATTGAAAAATTAAAAAAAAAATAACTGTTGTGCACAAACCTTTGATAACTGTCTCCTGGCCTTGACTTAGTGTTTCCTTCCCTTTCCCTAAGTCTTTGCTAACTGAGAAACATAATTTGAGGTGTTTCAGTACTCATTTAAACTGTCTCTAACGATAATGTTTGATAATTAATTCACTGAATTGTAACACCCCAAAGTTCGGTAGTGCGTTCTACTGCTCCGGTGACTAGTGTTGTCCGGACAGCTAGGCTGCCTAGAACTACACTTTGACATGAGGGAGGAGACACAAAATAATGAAATACAAGAAAAGAAAATACAAAAAAAACAAAGGAAAAATAATAGCAAATAAATGTGATCAAGTTAAGCGAGCCGGGAAACCTAGCAATGGGTGACCGCACCGGGAAGTCACGGCGTGGACCGTTGACTAGCCCTGGACTGCGGGGAACCCTGGAAAACATTTTTAGGACTTAAATAGACCCTTGTTGAAGAATAAATATCATTAGAAAGATCAAAGAAAAATTAAATAATTAGTACAAAGAAAAGTGAGAAATCGAAAAACAGACAAAACCCGGTAATACCGAAAAATCGGGAACGTAACCCGAACAGGGGCATTATGGTCATTTGACATCCCGAAGTGTCTTTTGACCTAAATGTCCATTAAAAATAAATAATATTACACTTAGAAAATAAAATGAAAAATTAATTTGGTGGTACCTAAAGTAAATAGCTAAAATCAAGGGTTTAATGTGGGATTAAATGAAAGTTTAGCTTAAAATATGATTAAAATTGTGAGTGGACCACTAATGCATAAAATAAACATATAATAGGGCAGCTGTAACTCCACTAAATCAGCTGAACTTCATCTTCCTCAAAGTTATCTCAACATTGCCGTGAATGAAGGTGAGAGGAAACACCATGGCCATTTTTCATGCAAGCTCTCTTAACTCTCCATTTTCAACTCCAATCTCTTAGGTTCCTTCATGAAACTTTGTCTACTCATCACAAGGAAGAGTTTGATACTAAATTTGAGAAGTTTAAGAAAGGTTTAACAAGCTCCAAGCATAAGGTAAGTTCATAATTTTGAAGATAGCTTTGTTAAGTTTTGTGTACATGTTATGGGTGTTGGATTTGTGAAGGAATTTTGCAAGTTTGAAGAGTTATTGAAATGTCCATTTTGGACAGCCATGTGATCATGTATTTAATGATTTATTATGCATATAATTGATGAGAAATAACGTTGATCATGGTGATTTAATATCCTAGTGAATTATTTCACATATATATGTTGATTTATGCACTTGGATGGGAATTGGTTAATTTGTAGGGCACTTTGATGTTGGAGGACAATTTTCGGCAGCTTGGAAAACTTGAGTAAATGTATGTAGTCATGGAAGTGTAGGCAGAATATTGACCTAGAAGTATTGATGGATATGTATGTAGATTGATATTGTAAAGTGTATGTAAGATTTGTAATGGTTAGGTGTGTATGTAATGGTATTTAGAACTTGTGAATGTGAATTATATTTGGTGTGTTGAGGGTAATTGTAATCTGCCCAAAGTAATGTTAATGTAAAGTAGAATATGCTTTTGGTAATGTACCAAAACAGATTGGTAGGGAAGTGAACAAATTGCAAGGTAAATGTGTGTTTGAATTGGGATTTGAAAGACATATAGAGGGCAGTGTACATTTTAGCCTATAACTTTAAATGTGTAACCTCAATTGGTATGAGACCAATTGGAGGTGAAACTAGGCACAAAATGTGCCAACTTTCATTGAGAAAACATACCAAAATTCTGCTTGCAAGGTGATCTAAGAAAATGACCAATTCGGATTAGGTGCAATTAGGACCTGAAAAATGACCAATTGGGCAGCAGTGAGTGTTTAGGCCATAACTCACTCAAAATAGGTCCAATTGACCTGAAATTTTAACCATGAATAGTTAAGACCCATACCTACAAGTCTTATGAAGACACCAAAGCCCAGAAATGACCATAAGCAAGTCAAACAACTTGCACAAGTTCGGGTCCAAAAACTGGCCGAACCAGAGTTGACCAAATTGACCTAAAATTGACCTAAATTGGTACCATTTGACCAGCAATAGTATAATGACCATAACTTGGTCTACTTAATTCGGATTGACCTGAAATTTTGCCCCGCGTGCAATAAGACCTAGATCTACAAGTTTGTAGTTTTGACCGAAACCGTAAAACCGAGGTAACTAGGGCGTCCGGCTTTGTCAAATCATTATCCCAGAATCAATCAAGTTGCATTAAAATGCACTAAACCAGGAAACGAGTTTGGCAAAACGTACCAAACCTAAAACCCTATCGAATGTGACATATTAGCGACACTAAAACCTAATTTACCTAAAGCATAGCGAGGGTCGGTATATTAGGTGATTAAGTGAATAATTGAGTTGATGCATTATTTACCAAACACCATCGATAGAGACAATTTAATTTAGTCTTGAAACACTTGAATTGTGTTTCTCGATTAACAAGGACTCGACAAAGGAAAGAAATCTTGAGTCGGGACCGGAGACAAATATCAGAGGTTTGTGCACAACAACTGTTTCTTTTGAATTATTTTCAATTGAAATAAATATTGACTATTTGTATATTATTGTTTTAAATTGTGGAAAGGTGTTTGATGGACACTTATTGATTGAAAAACATTTTGAATGGTTTGAAATCGTGAAAAAATTGTTTGAATGATATTGATGGATACTTATTGATTGAAAAGCAACGTAAATGGTTTTGTGGAAATTGAAGTGAATTACGAATGTGTTGCCAATTTGTGAATGAAATTATAACTTTGGAAATTTATTGGATTCTTACGGATCATTTGAATAAAATGTTTGGAATTGTTTTGACTCACAATTGGCATGACACTAATACTATGTTCCTCCTCCATTAATGGGGTGAGTGTGATTATTCCTCCCTCTTTGACTTATCGATGCAGGGTGAGTATGATTATGTTCCTCCCTCTTTGACTTCGATCTGAGGTGAGTATGGATGAGTACTCATTATATAGCTAGCTTCCTCCCTCATTGATTTCGATTATTGGGGTGAGTATGTCTTGTCGTGGTGTACAACACGGCATATATGGAAAAATGTGTGTCATGACCTAAATTGTGTTATTGATTGGCAACATTGTATTGTTCAATTATTTGATCGAATTGTGTTATTGATTTGCAAAAAGGTATTATTCATTTATTTGATCAAATTGTGCATGAATTGGCAATCTGGTATTCTTAAACTATTTGACTAAATTGTGTTATTATGAATTTTGATAATTTGTGAATTGGAGTTTAAATTCCTTATGACATTCATTGTTTTGAATTTAACTATGGTTTTAAGTATCCACTATTGATATGATTTATGAATTGTGATTTAAAATTTGTATTTGGTTAATGTTGTGCACCACTGAGACATTGTCTCAGCGATAGCTTTTTATTGTTGTCGCAGGTAGAGAGACAGATAGAGCGTGAGACTAGGTTGCTAGTCCGCCAATGAGATTTTTGGGTATAGTGAGTATACCGCATTTTGTATTTTGTAATGTAATGTATATTCACTGTATGTATATTTTGTTTTTGGTTTTGAGCGGTTGCAAATTCAAATTGTACCTTGAAGTTGTAAATTAATTATGAGCTATTTGACTTGTAAAAGCGTATTATATTTCCTTATCTCGGACTTTGAAAAATTTCTCTGATTTGACTTGAGAAATGTGTTGTGTTGATAAAAATGTTGGAGTTGAGATTTGAAAATATATTGAAGTGCTTTTCTGAGTTTTCAAGAAGCTATTTTGTCCAAAATACAAATGGCACCTTGCCAAAATTTTTTCTGAATACTCCAAATAAATCAAATGAGTTAGTTGTTTCACTTGATTCACCAAAGTCTTTCACACTGTAAATAGTGCTCACCACTGTAAAAGAAGTAAGAAAAGTTTTAAAATCCCTTGTAGTGTATTTAATGGATTATCGATGAAGCGGAGTTGGTAATTCATTAGGTATACTACTGGGATCATGTTATGCCTTACAGAGGGTAGGGTGTGACATGTTTTAGTGGTATCAGAGCAAAGTTTTTGAATTCTATTTTCACATGTTATTTGAATATTCTTTCTTCACAGTACAACTGCTCAATATCATTGTTTGATACATACAGTACATTACATTATAAAAATGCATTAACGGGAGGAAATCTCCTTGTATCATTGTACAGGAGGTCTAAAATCCTCGAATTGATTATGGAAGAGGGTGATCGTTCAGTCGATCAATCGATAGAGGCTGAGATGCAAGGGGATGCCCCATGCCTACATAATGTCGATGGTTCAAGAGCACCAGCCCTGCAGCGATTCTCTGCTCGATTCGGTCGATGAGATGCAATGTTCCAACAAATGGATGGTAATGTGCCTACTCAAGCCCCAATCTGAGACTCGATGGTACAACCACGGTCTTACGCTAGACAATATGACAAATTGATGAAGTATGGGGCTCTGAGTTTGAGGGGATAGATCCTCTAGAAGGTGAACAATGGTTAGAGAAGATGGATAGGGTATTCAAGAAAGCGCATTGCAGAGGAGCTCGGATTTGAGTACTCGGTATCTTTGCTCTGAGGGGATGCTTATGATTGGTGGAAAACCATTCCCTCTGATGCAGTAGAACCTCTGATTGCTAACATGGAATGACTTCCTCAGGGAATTCAAGCAAAAATATGTCCCTGATGCTTATGTAGACCAGAAGCTGCAAGAATTCCTAAGTCCAAAGCAGGGCGGATCGGTGTTGAGTATGAAAGGGAATTTTCCCGCCTAAGCCATTATGCAGTAAGTCTACTTTCTACCAGTAGGGAGAGATGTAAGAGGTTTGAAACCGGCTTGAAGCCTAGTATCAGATTACAAGTGGTCGGATTCAAACATAACAACTTCTCTGAACTTATTTCTCAAGCACTAGAATTAGAAAGAATTGAGTCTGAAGTGGCTCCTGAGAAAGCGAAATCGAGAAGAAGGCAGAAAAAGAGGAAAGTCAAGAGAAACGAGTTCTAGTGGTCCCTCTTGGAAAGAGGAAAAACTTTGGGGATCTGACGGAGATAGTAAGAAGTCTGGTAGAGATAGATCTTTTGGACAGAAACCACCTCGATCCGATCAGCAAACTCAACAGAAACCCAGAAATGCGCTGTCAGATCGACTTTGTGAAACTTGTGGTAAACCACATAGTGGGCTATGTTATAGAGCCGTAGGAGCATGCTTTAACTGTGGAAAGACTGGTCATTTTGCTAGGGATTGTGTAAATCCAGGTCGTTCTAGATCATTTACTACACCAAAGGGATCAACCCAAGTTTCTACCCCAAATAGTTCACCATCAGTTAGTAGAGGCAAAGGTAGAGGTAGGGGTAGTACACCTAGAAGTCGGACTCATCGTGAATCAGCCAAAGCAGGTGATGCTTCAACTAGAGTATACGCTATCTGACGAGAAAAGAGATGAGACTTTTGACATCATTCTGGTACTTTCTCAATTAGCAACTAAGATATATATATGTATTGTTTGACCTGGAATTTGCATATTTTTACATTAGTGTTAGAACTATATGTTCTGTTGTTATTCCTTTGCAGGGGAATAAATTTCGACGCATTAGTGATTAGCCCTTAAGATAAGGATTGTGATAATAAGTGAAATTAGTTTTGAAAGAGTTTATCGGCAAAAAGTATTTTCTAACACACCATAAATTATAAAGCTAATTGGCGAGCCTACTTAATGTAAGGCAAGAGGACGTAAAAGTAAGATCACGATAATTGAATTGCTCTAGATGAGGGCAAGGAGGTTACTGTTAGAAATTGCTAATGGATATTGTAATCAGAATAAGATTCGAATATCAGTGAATTCAAAAAGAATAAAAGATAACAAAGTTTGATCTATTGGGATGTATCGTAGTAACTATGCAATGTTCTTGATGTTTATCTTGTAAGTTTGATTCTGATCGACTTGAGATTATTGTGTAGAGCTATGTACTACCCGATAGTACACCTAGATAAGAATAGTTGCCAACGGCATCTGTTTTGGTATAGTTATGCCATGACAGAATTTAATTGTTAGAAATAAGTTTGAAAATCCTACTTAGGGATCTAAAACTCAAAAGTTAAAATATCGAAAGGTTATAGTTCAGTAAAAAAGGAAGTAAGTTATAGAATATTGACAGATAAAAAGAGTTATGAAAGTAGAGAATTGAACAGTTGATTCATGTGTAACAAAGAAATATTACAAATGTGAGGAAGACTATGGACTAGAATGTTCAGAGGACCAATGACTGATGAATGATTCTAACATGACCTCAAGGGTCATTCAAGAAGGAACGTGAACCGAAATATTAGACAACACAATAGTAAGAGGAGATTAGTATTATACAAACAAATTAAACGTGGTATTAGATTGTTAAAAGTCTTATACAAATTTAAGGAAAAGAAGATTATACGATCATATAGACAGGAGAAAATAAACGTATGACTATTGTAAGATAGCTATTGGGTAAAATTTCGTGGACGAAATTTATTTAAGGGGGGGAGAATTGTAACACCCCAAAGTTCGGTAGTGCATTCTATTGCTCCGGTGACTAGTGTTGTCCGGACAGCTAGGCTGCCTAGAACTACACTTTGACATGAGGGAGGAGACACAAAATAATGAAATACAAGAAAAGAAAATACAAGAAAAACAAAGGAAAAATAATAGCAAAGAAATGTGATCAAGTTAAGCGGTAGGAAACCTAGCGATGGGTGATCTTGCCAGGAAGTCACGGCGTGGACCGTTGACTAATACAGACTGCGGGAACCACGGAAAACATTTTTAGGACTTAAATAGACCCTTGTTGAAGAATAAATATCATTAGAAAGATCAAAGAAAAATTAAATAATTAGTACAAAGAAAAGTGAGAAATCGAAAAACAGACAAAACCGGTGTCTAGAAAAATCGGAACGTAACTTAACAGGGCATTATGGTCATTTGACATCCCGAAGTGTCTTTTGACCTAAATGTCCATTAAAAATAAATAATATTACACTTAGAAAATAAAATGAAAAATTAATTTGGTGGTACCTAAAGTAAATAGCTAAAATCAAGGGTTTAATGTGGGATTAAATGAAAGTTTAGCTTAAAATATGATTAAAATTGTGAGTGGACCACTAATGCATAAAATAAACATATAATAGGGCAGCTGTAACTCCACTAAATCAGCTGAACTTCATCTTCCTCAAAGTTATCTCAACATTGCCGTGAATGAAGGTGAGAGGAAACACCATGGCCATTTTTCATGCAAGCTCTCTTAACTCTCCATTTTCAACTCCAATCTCTTAGGTTCCTTCATGAAACTTTGTCTACTCATCACAAGGAAGAGTTTGATACTAAATTTGAGAAGTTTAAGAAAGGTTTAACAAGCTCCAAGCATAAGGTAAGTTCATAATTTTGAAGATAGCTTTGTTAAGTTTTGTGTACATGTTATGGGTGTTGGATTTGTGAAGGAATTTTGCAAGTTTGAAGAGTTATTGAAATGTCCATTTTGGACAGCCATGTGATCATGTATTTAATGATTTATTATGCATATAATTGATGAGAAATAACGTTGATCATGGTGATTTAATATCCTAGTGAATTATTTCACATATATATGTTGATTTATGCACTTGGATGGGAATTGGTTAATTTGTAGGGCACTTTGATGTTGGAGGACAATTTCGCAGCTTGGAAAACTTGAGTAAATGTATGTAGTCATGGAAGTGTAGGCAGAATATTGACCTAGAAGTATTGATGGATATGTATGTAGATTGATATTGTAAAGTGTATGTAAGATTTGTAATGGTTAGGTGTGTATGTAATGGTATTTAGAACTTGTGAATGTGAATTATATTTGGTGTGTTGAGGGTAATTGTAATCTGCCCAAAGTAATGTTAATGTAAAGTAGAATATGCTTTTGGTAATGTACCAAAACAGATTGGTAGGAAGAGAACAAATTGCAAGGTAAATGTGTGTTTGAATTGGGATTTGAAAGACATATAGAGGGCAGTGTACATTTTAGCCTATAACTTTAAATGTGTAACCTCAATTGGTATGAGACCAATTGGAGGTGAAACTAGGCACAAAATGTGCCAACTTTCATTGAGAAAACATACCAAAATTCTGCTTGCAAGGTGATCTAAGAAAATGACCAATTCGGATTAGGTGCAATTAGGACCTGAAAAATGACCAATTGGGCAGCAGTGAGTGTTTAGGCCATAACTCACTCAAAATAGGTCCAATTGACCTGAAATTTTAACCATGAATAGTTAAGACCCATACCTACAAGTCTTATGAAGACACCAAAGCCCATAAATGACCATAAGCAAGTCAAACAACTTGCACAAGTTCGGGTCCAAAAACTGGCCGAACCAGAGTTGACCAAATTGACCTAAAATTGACCTAAATTGGTACCATTTGACCAGCAATAGTATAATGACCATAACTTGGTCTACTTAATTCGGATTGACCTGAAATTTTGCCCCGCGTGCAATAAGACCTAGATCTACAAGTTTGTAGTTTTGACCGAAACCCGAAAACTGAGGGAACTAGGCCGTTCGGCTAGGTCAAACCAGTATCCCGGAATCCAGCAAGTTGCATTAAAATGCACTAAACAAGGAAACGAGTTTGGCAAAACGTACCAAACCTAAAACCCTATCGAATGTGACATATTAGCGACACTAAAACCTAATTTACCTAAAACGCATAGCGAGGGTCGGTATATTAGGTGATTAAGTGAATAATTGAGTTGATTGCATTATTTACCAAACACCATCGATAGAGACAATTTAATTTGATGCTGAAACACTTGAATTGTGTTTCTCGATTAACAAGGACTCGACAAAGGAAAGAAATACTGAGTCAGGACCAGGAGACAAATATCAGAGGTTTGTGCACAACAACTGTTTCTTTTGAATTATTTTCAATTGAAATAAATATTGACTATTTGTATATTATTGTTTTAAATTGTGGAAAGGTGTTTGATGGACACTTATTGATTGAAAAACATTTTGAATGGTTTGAAACTGTGAAAAAATTGTTTGAATGATATTGATGGATACTTATTGATTGAAAAGCACTGTAAATGGTTTTTGTGGAAATTGAAGTGAATTACGAATTGTGTTGCCAATTTGTGAATGAAATTATAACTTTGGAAATTTATTGGATTCTTACGGATCATTTGAATAAAATGTTTGGAATTGTTTTGACTCACAATTGGCATGACACTAATACTATGTTCCTCCTCCATTAATGGGGTGAGTGTGATTATTCCTCCCTCTTTGACTTATCAGTCTGGGGTGAGTATGATTATGTTCCTCCCTCTTTGACTTCCCAGTCTGAGGTGAGTATGGATGAGTACTCATTAGATAGCTAGCTTCCTCCCTCATTGATTTCGATTATTGGGGTGAGTATGTCTTGTCGTGGTGTACAACACGGCATATATGGAAAAATGTGTGTCATGACCTAAATTGTGTTATTGATTGGCAACATTGTATTGTTCAATTATTTGATCGAATTGTGTTATTGATTTGCAAAAAGGTATTATTCATTTATTTGATCAAATTGTGCATGAATTGGCAATACGGTATTCTTAAACTATTTGACTAAATTGTGTTATTATGAATTTTGATAATTTGTGAATTGGAGTTTAAATTCCTTATGACATTCATTGTTTTGAATTTAACTATGGTTTTAAGTATCCACTATTGATATGATTTATGAATTGTGATTTAAAATTTGTATTTGGTTAATGTTGTACTGCTTGAGACATTGTCTCGTGATAGCTTTATTCTTTGTCGTGAGTAGACAGACAGATAGAGCGTGAGACTAGGCTGCTAATCGCCAATGAGAGATTTTTGGGTATAGTGAGTATACCACATTTTGTATTTTGTAATGTAATGTATATTCACTGTATGTATATTTTGTTTTTGGTTTTGAGCAGTTGCAAATTCAAATTGTACCTTGAAGTTGTAAATTAATTATGAGCTATTTGACTTGTAAAAACTGTATTATATTTCCTTATCTCAGACTTTGAAAAATTTCTACGGATTTGACTTGAGAAATGTGTTGTGTTGATAAAAATGTTGGAGTTGAGATTTGAAAATATATTGAAGTGCTTTTTACAGGTTTTCTGAAGAACTGTTTTGTCCAAAATACAAATGGCACCTTGCCAAAATTTTTTACAGATACTCCAAATAAATCAAATGAGTTAGTTGTTTCACTTCAGTTCACCAAAGTCTTTCACACCTGTAAATAGTGCTCACCACTGTAAAAGAAGTAAGAAAAGTTTTTAAAATCCCTTGTAGTGTATTTAATGGATTATCAGTAGACGGAGTTGGTAATTCATTAGGTATACTACGGGATCATGTTATGCCTTACAGAGGGGTAGGGTGTGACATGAATTCTATTATCTGCTTAGTCAACCTAATATGTCGACCCTCGATGCATTCTACATAAATTAGGTTTTATTGTTACTATTATGTCACATTCAATAGTCTTTTAGGGTTGGTACATGTTACCAAACTCATTTTCATGTATCTTACATTTTCTTGCAATTTGCTGGATTCCGGGATACTAGTTTGACCTAGCCAGACGACCTAGCGCCCTCGGTTTTCGGGTTTTGGTCAAAACTACAAACTTGTAGATCTATGTCTTATTGCACGCGGGGAAAAATTTCAGGTCATTCTAAGTTATGTAGACCAAGTTATGGTCATTTTACTATTGCTAGTTAAAGTGTATCAAAATTGGTCACTTTAGGTCAATTTTGGTTCGGCCAGTTTTTGGACCTGAAGTTGTGCAAGCTGTTTGACTTGCTTATGGTCATTTATGGGCTTTGGTGTCTTCATAAGACTTGTATGTATAGGTCTTAACTATTCATGGTCAAACTTTCAGGTCGATTGGACCTGTTTTGAGTGAGTTATGGCCTAAACACTAACTACTACCCAATTGGTCAATTTTCAGGCCTTAATTGCACTAATCCGGATTTGGTCATTTTTCAAGTTACCTTACAAGCAGAATTTTGGCAAGCTTCCTTCATGAAAGTTGGCACATTTTGTGCCTAGTTTCACCTCCAATTGGTCTCATACCAATTGGAGCCACACACTTAAAGTTCTAAGCCCAAAACCTAACTTCCCTATTGCATTTCCTATATTACTCATCAAAGATCACTTTTAGCATTTACCAATTTACACATTCATGCTCAATCTGGTTTGTACCATAACCAAAACATATTTTACAACATATTGTTGATCATTTTGGCAGCTTACAATCACACTCAACATACTCCATATAGTGCAGAATTTGTCAAAATCAATTACAACAATTTAATCACCTAACCTAGCTCATTTACATGTCCAACCTCACACCATCATACATATACCCAAGTTGCCATAACAACTATCACAATTCAACATTAATATTCCATAAACCAAACATGAAATAATATCTTTATGGTTCACCAAACCAGGCTGCCGATTCATGCATTTACATTCCATTAATTCTCAAGCTTCAAATTTCAAATACACATTCACATATACTAAGTATACATCACCCAAATAATTTCCTACACACATAAATATTTAATCAATCCTTTAATCCACCATTTACAAGAAAAAATAAACTGCCCTCAAGGAGTTTCCATGGCTGCCAAAAATACAGCTCTCCCTTTAAACATCAAACCTTAAAATTCTTTCCACAATTCAAGTACCCATAACATCCACACAAACTTTAATGAAGCAAGCATAAAAAATACATACTTACCACTTTTGAAATTCTTCAAAACCTCACCAAAACTTAAATTTCTTGCTGCCTATCTACTGCCCAAGTTGTATAAAACAACTTTAGGGAAGGACTCTTGAAGAAACTAGGGCTTGATCATGGAGGATTGGAGCTTCATGCATGAATGGCCATGGAGTTTTCTTTGGGATGCATTCGGCTGGTTCAGTTGCTGGAGGTTGAAGATGATGTTCATCTGTCCAAAGTGTCTTTTATAGGTGGTCCAAGCTGCCTTAGTGGAGCACTTAACTTATTTTAATGTTTAATTATTCAAACTTTCTCAATTTTCATTTTTATGTCCCAAACTTCCATCATTTATACTATGTATCACAATTTTAATTTTCATGACATTTTACAAATATAATATCATGTATTTTTATTGGACATTTAGGTCAAAAGACAACTCGAAGTGTCAAATGACCACAATGCCCCTGTTCGGGTTGCATTCCCGATTTTTCGGTAACACCGGGTTTTGTCCGTTTTTCGATTTCTCACTTTTCTTTGTACTAATTAATTAATTTTTCTTTGATATTTCTAATGATATTTATACTTCAATAGGTGTCTCTTTAAGTCTTAAAAAATATTTTCCAAGGCTCCCCGCGGTCCAGGGCTAGTCAACGGTCCACGCCATGACTTCCCGGTGTGGTCACCCATCGCTAGGGTTCTCGGCTCGCTTAACTTGGATACATTTCTTTGCTATTATTTTTCCTTTGTTTTTCTTGTATTTTCTTTTCTTGTATTTCATTATTTTATGTCTCCTTATTCATATAGAAGTGTAGTTCTAGGCATCCTAGCTGTCAACACAACACTGGTCACTAGAACAGTAGAACGCACTACAGAAGGGGTGTTACACTAGGAGCAACTCAAATCAGGTTTGTGCAAAACTAATTTTTAACTGATTTTGTTCTGAATATTTCATATGATTAAATGACATTTTTCTTATGTATTATGTTTAACAAGCATTGGATTTAATTCAATGATTATTGAAATTGTTATAGTATGTATGAATTTAGCTTTGTGAAATGGTATTTTCACAAGTTTTAAGCATTGTTATGGATTGAATAAATTATGCTTTAGAAAATTTTGATTGAACATGTTTTGAATTGTGATGGGCAATTTGAATGGAAAAATGCAAATTTATGATTTGAATTGAGATGAGCATAAAAATTATTAGATATTGGAATTGACTTTGAATCGAATTGTATTGTGATTTGTGCTCACTAAAAGGATTGTGATATTGTTTTATATCTCACTATAGATGCTTGACTAGGTTATTACCCGTCTTTCTCATTTGTTGAGAAGACAATGGAGTTAGTTGTATTTTGATTACCATGGTACGTGCATAGGCTTAGATTCTCCTCTTATTAGAGGTTAGATATAAGTTTTATGCTATAGCCCTTTTGGAAGATTCATTATTGTGAATGTGTACTGTGCACGATGATTCGACCTCCTCGACCATAGGGAGTTAGAATTCAATTTGACCTCCCCAACCATAGGGAGTTAGAATCACCCCGAAGATGGCCCTTTCGGATTAGTCTTGCATAGTTAGTGAGATAAAGAATGATTTTTGAGATAAAGAATGGTTTTTGAGATAAAGAATAGCTTTTGAGATAAAGAATGGTTTTGAATAGTAAAGAATTATGATTTCAATTATGATTTATGTATAATTAATTTTGTTGGAATTACCTTAAATGGTTAGTTATGATTTGATAAATTGAATTTCGTGGTCAAAGTCATTTTATACAAATGATTTATATTATTGGCAATGAATATTTTGAGTTTTGAAATTTGATGAGTATCCAGATTTTCAAATTATTTGCTGTAATTTTTGTTAAGGTATATTGTACTTTGTTTTAAATTATAGATGTGCACCACTGAGTTCACCACTCAGCGATAGCTTTGTATGCTGTCGCAGGTGAAAAGAGCATAGAGCAATTGAGTAAGCTTCTTTGAAGAGACATTCAGATCAGCTCCAGGTATATCATAGGTATACCTATGTACACAGATTTTGATGTATGCATGTAATAATATGTATGTAAATTATTTGAACAGTTGTATAAAAGCACTTATAAAATATTTTGGTATGTAATTAAGTGCAAATTATTGTAATATAAATTTGAGATTTCATTTACCTGAATAGTTTTGTAATATTAATTTTTGAGTCTTGTAATCAATGAAATGTTTCTTTTATGTTGAGGTTGGTTTGAAAATGAAATGATTTGATTATTGAGATTGAATTGTGAGATGAAATGAAGTTTATTAGAGTTGTATTTGAGAAATCATATTGGAAGTGTGTTTCTTTGCAGGTTTTGAAGAATTGTTTTCTCAAAATACAGCTGGCACTCTGCCGAAATTTTGAAAATTTTTTATAACACCAGATTTTAATCAATAAATTAAATTTCATGAAAATTAATTTAAAATCCCTTGTAGTATATTTAATGGGTTATCGGTAGGCGAAGTATGGTAATTCATTAGGTGTACTATGGGATCATGTTACATCTTACAAAGGAGTAGAATGTGACATGTTTTGTGGTATCAGAGCAATGGTTTCAAAGTAAATTTCGAACTGTGAATTTGAAATCTTTTTGTCAGTAACTACAACTGCTCAAATGTTTGATACATATAGTATATTTACATGATAAGTATGAACTAATGGAGAGGAATCTCCTTGTGTTGGTTGTATAGGGATAGAAAATCCTGTGAAAAGATATGGAAGAAAAGAATGAGACAATAGAACAGTTTGTGATGGCAGAAGTACAAGTTGAGGCCCTAGCTCCACAAAGTGTTGAAGGCCCGACTGTACTAGTTTTATCGGTACAAATTACTGCACAAATGGCCCAGCAAATGGCCACTTTCTTTCAACAAATGGCTGATACTATGTCAGCTCAAGCTCAAGCACAAACCTAACCCCCACAAGGACAATGTGAAATAGAGAAGAGAGAGAAACCTATGGATCAGAGCTCGAACAGTAATTTGGGGAAGAGAAAAGAATTTGAAGAACCTCGAGCTCAGGGATATGAGAGAGGCGGATCATCAGGGTAGAGAACACTAAGATCTAGTCGTTGAACAACCAGAAGTTCCTGTTTTGCCCATTTCTGCCATGTTTGTGGTAAGCTACATAGAGGTATTTGTCGTAAGACCTCTTGAGCCTGCTATAATTGTGGAAAGCTTAGACACTTTGTTAGAGATTGTACTAGAGCACCTCGATCTGCTCTTCAGAGTTCACAAACAGTCAGTCAGAGTCAAGATAGAAATAAAGTTGGCACTCCTCACCACCATAACACAGTGAATCAACCCGAATATAGTAGCGCACCAGTCAGAGCGTCCACTATGCGATAAGGGGAAAGAACAGAAACTTTGGATGTAGCTGCTGGTAAGTTCTTAATTTTTTAAAGAAACAATTAGTTATTATTTTATCCCAGCACTACTTAGTTGTGTGCTAGTGTTAGAACTATATGTTTTGTTGCTATTCCTTTACATGGGAATGAATTTTAATGTATTAGTGACTAGTCCTTTAGGATAAAAACTATAATAACAAGTATGATTGGCATTAATTTTGGAAGAATTATTAGCTAAAAGTATTTTTTAACACACCATAAATTATAAAGTTAAACGGCAAGCCTACTTAATGTAAGGCAAGTGGACCTAAAAGTAAGTTACAGTAATAAAATTGCTCTAGATGAGGGCAAAGATGTTATTGTTAGTAATTGTCAAGGGATATTATAATCAGAATAGGTTTAGGATATTAGTGGATTCGAGAAAGATAAGATGTTAGAAAACCTAGTCCATGAGGTTATAACATGGTGACTATGTAATGTTCGCGATGTTTGTATTGTAAGCTATAGCTTACAATACCGATACAGAATTATTGTGTAGAGCTATGTACTTCCTCGTGGTACAATAAAATAAGAATATTTATAAATAATCTATAAATTGATACAGTTACGCCCGAATAGAGTACTATTACAGGAAATAAATGTGAAAATTTTAATCAGAAATTTAAAACTTTAGAACTAGCCTGTCAAAAGACAACACTTGTAAGGTAGTTGGAGTTAGTAACTCGGTTACAATAATTTGAACTACCTGTACCACAGTAATTGCTATAAGTTTAGAGATATCAGTACGACTTATCATCCTTAGACGGATGGACAGTCAAAACAAGTAATTCAGGTAAATTCTAAAACTCATTGAGTTTCTGTAAATAATAAAATGAAATGATAATAATAACCTGTAAAATGTAATGAGCCCTCAAGAATATACTGAGAACTTGTGTCCTTGAATCCGAGGGGAGATGGGACAGATACCTCCCACTAATAGAATTTGTATACAATAATAAGTGTGAAGCTCGCATTCAAACGACACCCTATGAAACATTGTAAGGGAATGGATAACTATGGATTTTGTGATGAGACTTCCGAGGACACAAAATAGTCATGATGCAGTATGGGTCATAGTTGATAGACTAACCAAGTCTGCTCACTTTTTGCCAGTCCGGATGGACTATAGTTGGAGAGATTGGCCAGATTGTACATAAATGAGATTGTAAAACTGCATGGAGTGCCAGTATCGATTGTATTAGACAGAGATCCTAGGTTTATTTTTAGATTCTGGGTAGTCTTCTGAGAGCCCCAGGAACTAGATTGAACTTCAGCATGGCATTCCACACACAGAAAGATGGCCAGTCTAAGAGGGTAATTCAGATATTGGAGGATATGCTACGGGCTTGTGTGATTGAGTTTGAAGGTAGTTTGGATATACACTTGCCTTTGATTTAGTTTGCTTATAACAATAGCTACCAATCAAGCATTGGGATGCCTCCATATGAAGCTTTATATGGCAGAAAGTGCAGAATTCCCTTATGTTGGGATGAAATAGGTGAAAGGAAGATGATTGGGCTAAAAATTGTTCAGCTGACAGAGGAAAAGATCAGATTGATCAGAGATCGACTCAAGGCTGCATCAGACCGTCAGAAGTCCTATGTCGATCTGAAGAGAAGAGATATTGAATATGCAGTGGGTAATAAGGTATTCCTTAAAGTTTCTCCTTGGAAGAGGATTATGAGATTTGGCAGAAAGGGGAAACTGAGTCCTCGTTTTATCGAACCATACGAGGTTCTGGATAGAGTGGGTCCTTTGGCATATCGATTGGCATTACCTCAAGAGCTAAAAAGGATACACAGTGTCTTCCAAGTGTCCATGTTAAGGAGGTACAGATCTGACCCATCTCATGTTCTATCAGTTGAAGAGATTGAGGTAAATCCAGACCTTTCATATGAGGAAGAACCCAGAGAAATTCTAGCATATGAGGTGAAGCAGCTGAAGAATAAAAAGATACACCTGGTTAAAGTGTTGTGGAACCATCATTCAGGCTAGGAAGCTACTTGGGAACGTGAAGAGAACGTGAGGAGACAGCACCCACAACTGTTCAGAGACCGATGCCGGGTAAAATTTTAAGATGAAATTTATTTAAGGGGGGGGGGGGGGGGAGGAGAATTGTAACGCCCCTATGTTCGGTAGTGCATTCTACTGTTTCGGTGACCAATGTCTGTCTGGACAGCTAGCATGCCTAGAACCACATTTAAATGTTAGTGAGGAGACAAAAAAAATAATGAAATACAAGAAAAGAAAATACAAGAAAAATGAAGGAAAAATAATAGCAATAAAATGTAACCAAGTTAAACGAGCTGAAAACCATAGCGATGGGTGACCGCACTGGGAAGTTGCGGAGTGGACCATTGACTAGCCCTGGACCGCGGAGAACCCTAGAAAATAGTTTTAAGACTTAAATAAACATCTATTGAAGTATAAATGACATTCAAAATGTAAAAAAAAAAAAAAACAATTAATTAGTACAAAGAAAAATGAGAAATCGAAAAATCGACAAAAATCGGTGTTATCGAAAAATCGAAAGTACAACCCGAGGAGGGGCATTTTGGTCAATGAAAATATGTGGTATTACATTTTGAAAATTTAATGAAAAATGAAATTAAAGATAAAATGCAATTTAAGGGAATTTAAGACCATAATTGCAATTAATGGAAACCTTAGTTATTATAATGTTTAATTAGGATGAGTGGAGCACTAAGTGGGATTATATAAACTATATAAAAACTGATTTTTCCACTAACACTTTATGAATCTTCTTCTTCCTCTAAATAACTTCATTTGGCCGAATGAAATTTCTTCCCAAAGTCCACCATTAACATCCACCTTTGAGCTCTCTCTCACCATGATCCAAGCTTCCATTTGTTAAAGTTCCTTCACTAAAGTTGGAGTACACATCTTGGGCAGCATTTTGGGATCAAAAAGGGGAGATTTGAAGAGGTTTGACAAGTTCCATTTGAGGTACATGTCCCATTTTTCTTTATTTCTTTGTTAAAGTTTATGTTGGTGTTGTGGTGAGTTGATTTATGAAAGAAATTTGAAGAAATGGTTGAGTTATGGGACTGTCCATTTTTGGCAGGCATGAGAGTCAAAGATGTTGAGCTTCTCCTATACTAGATTGATGGGTAATGAAGTTAATTAGGCCAATTACATGTATTAGTAATTTAATGTTATGTGAATGCTTGAATTAGGTATTTGATGTGAGGTTGTGAATTGAATATGGAAATTTGAAAAATATGTACAATGGGCAGTTTTGATGTATGTAAGAGAGCTTTAATTTCATGTATATTAATGTTGATTACGAGTTAATGGAATGTACATTAGTGGTTTTGATCAATGGATTAGGGTTTGAAGGTTTGTATAAGAGTTGGATATTGAATTCATTGAATTGAGTGTAATGGATGTTTACTTAAATAGAATAGCTGCTGGATGTTTAAGTGAATTGAGTATTGTTGGACATTTCATTTCATTAAACTGAGTTGTTGCTAGAAAAGTTGACAAATTGAGTTGTGGTTGGACAGTTGAACAAAACGAAATGTGAATGCTGTTCAGTAGGGTGCCAATTTTCAATGCAAAGTATGGTTAGTAAAAATAGTATACATTTTAGGTTATAAATGGAATTTTGTGACTCCAATTGGTATGAGAACAATTGGAGGTGAAACTAGGCACAAAATGTGCCAACTTTCAAGAAGGAAGCTTACCTAAATTCTGCCTAGAAGGTGACTTGAAAAATGACCAAATCTGGATTAGTGACTTGAAAGCCTGAAAATTGACCATGTGGGCAGCAATTAGTGTTTTGACCATAACCTACTCAAAACAGGTCTAAATGACCTGAAATTTTTACATAGATCTACAATTCTTATGAAGACACCAAAGCCCAAAAATGGCCAGAACCAAGCCAAATAGCTTGCACAAGTTGAGGTACCAAAACTGGCCGAACCAAAAGTGACCTAAAAATAACCTAAGACTACCATTTTAGTGCATTCTGTCCAGCATTGATAAATTGACTATATCTTGGTCTACACAACTCCAAATGACCTGAAATTTTATCTCGCGTGCAATGAGACATAGACCTACAAGTTTCTAGTTTGGACCGAAATCCGAAAATCGAGGAAACTAGGTTGTCCGACTAGGTCAAAATAGTACACCAAAATCCAGTAAATTGCAATAAAATGCAATATACTTGAAAATGAATTTGGTATCATATACCAACACTAAAGAGCTATAAAATGTGATATAATGGTAACATTGGAATTGACTCACTTAGAGTGCATCAAGGGTCAACATTATAAGTTGACTAATAAAATGAATTGAAGGGAATAGTACCAAGAAAATTTAGATATTGGATTTTATGGTTGGAAACAAATTCATTAAGCACTAAAACACTTTAAATTGTGTGTTTCAGTTGATAAGGATATTGAAAAGCATAAAGAACATTGAGTCAAGGCCTAGGAGTGACTCAAATCAGGTTTGTGCACAACTAGTTTTTAACTGATTTTGTTCTAAATATTTCATATGATTAAATGACATTTTTCTTATGTATTATGTTTAACAAGCATTGGATATAATTCAATGATTATTGAAATTGTTATAGTATGTATGAATTTAGCTTTGGGAAATGGTATTTCTACAAGTATTAAGCATTGTTGTGGATTGAATAAATTGTGATGAGCATAAAAATTATTGGCTATTGGAATTGACTTTGAATCGAATTGTATTGTGATTTTTGCTCACTAAAAGGATTGTGATATTATTTTATATCTCACTATAGATGCTTGACTAGGTTATTACCCGTCTCTCTCATTTGTTGAGAAGACAATGGAGTTAGTTGTGTTTTGATTACCGTGGTACGTGCACAGGCTTAGATTCTCCTATTATTAGAGGTTAGATCTAAGTTTTATGTTATGGCCCTTTCGGAAGATTCATTATTGTGGTGTGTACTGTGCACGATGATTTGACCTCCCTGGCCATAGGGAGTTAGAATCCGATTCGACCTCCCTGACCATAGGGAGTTAGAATCACCCCGAAGATGGCCCTTTCGGATTAGTCTTGCATAGTTAGTGAGATAAAGAATAGCTTTTGAGGTAAAGAATGGTTTTTGAATGGTAAATAAATGTGATTTCAATTATGATTTATGTATAATTGATTTTGTTGGAATTACCTTAAATGGTTAGTTATGATTTGATAAATTGAATTTCGTGGTCAAAGTCATTTTATACAAATGATTTATATTATTGGCAATGAATATTTTGAGTTTTGGAATTTGATGAGTATCCAGATTTCTAAATTATTTGCTGTAATTTTTGTTATGGTATATTGTACTATGTTTTAAATTATAGTTGTGCACCACTAAGTTCACCAGACAGTGATAGCTTTGTATGCTGTCGTAGGTGAAAAGAGCATAGAGCAATTGAGTAAGCTTCTTTGAAGAGACATTCAGATCAGCTCCAGGTATATCATAGGTATACCCATGTACATAGGTTTTGATGTATGCATGTAATGATATATATGTAAATTATTTGAGCAGTTGTATAAAAACTCTTGAAAAATATTTTGGTATGTAATTAAGTGCAAATTATTGTAATGTAAATTTGAGATTTCATTTACTTGAATAGTTTTGTAATATTAATTTTTGAGTTTTGTAATCAATGAAATGTTTCTTTTATGTTGAGGTTGGTTTGAAAATGAAATGATTTGATTATTCAGATTGAATTGTGAGATGAAATGAAGTTTATTGGAGCTGTATTTGAGAAATCATATTGGAAGTGTGTTTCTTTGCAGGTTTTGAAGAACTGTTTTCTCAAAATACAGCCGGTACTCTGTCGAAATTTTGAAAAATTTTTATAACACCAGATTTTAATCAATGATTTAAATTTCACGAAAATTGATTTAAAATCCCTTGTAGTATATTTAATGGGCTATCGGTAGGCGAAGTATGATAATTTATTAGGTGTACTACGGGATCATGTTACATCTTACAGAGGAGTAGGGTGTGACATTTGATGCACTCTAGGAGAATTAATTTTAATATTACCAATATATCACATTTTATAGTCCTTCAGTGTTGGTATAAGTTACTAATTCCATTTTTAAGTGTATTGCATTTTATTACAATTTATCGGATTTCAGTATGCTGTTTTGACCTAGCCAGACGACCTAGTTTCCTCGATTTTTCAGTTTCTGTTCCGACTTACAAACCTGTAAGTCTATGTCATAGTGAACTTTTGTCACAAATTTTAGGTCATTTGGAGTTTACTAGATCAAGTTATGGTCATTTTACTATTGTTGGTCAGATTGCACTAAAATGGCAAACTTAGGTCATTTTTAGGTCATTTCCGTTTTTGGTAGTTTTTATACCCGAACTTGTGCAAGCATTTTGACTTGCTTATGGTCATTTATGGGTTTTGGTGTCTTCATAAGAGTTGTAGCTCTATGTCTAATATATCCATGGTAAAAGTTTCAGGTCATTTGGACCTATTTTGAGTCATCACTACTATTCTACATACATATGCTGCCATTTTTTTGTACAATAGTTCAGCAACATTTCATGAACTTAAACATTACAAATTTTTATTTTGAGGCTGCCTAAGTAACACATTCACATCGAACTTCAATTTTCACTTTTCAAGCTTTCCATTCAAACTTTATACATGGAAATCAACTTCAATACATATAAGCACTTAATTCAACATCTCAAACTACCATTTACATGCAAAAACAAGCTATACATGATGAATTTCCTTGGTTGCCAAATTGGAGCATTAACCCAACTCATTAAAACTTTAACTTTTCTTCCATAAATCAACTTACCACAACCTTAGTTACACTTTTAATGAAACGAGAAATGAAAATAACCACTTACCTCTTTTGAAGCTTGACCAAACTGCACTAAAACCTCTAAAATTTGCTATCAACTTCTTCCTTATAAGGTGAGGATTAACTTTAATGAAGACCACTTATACAAACTATGGCTTGAAGAGGGAGATGGAAGCTTAGGCATGGGGCGGCCATGGGAGAGCTTGGGAGAAGCTTGGGTTCGGCTGGTTTTTCATGTGAGATTAAAGATGAGTTCTTAATGCTCTTTCAGCCCTCTGTGCATTTTAGTTCCACCAGGGTGCATAGCAAAAGGAGACTCATGTGCTTCCTTCATAATGATCTGTCTCAAGTCAACATCATTAGGAACGCACATTTCTGCCTTGATGTAGTAGTAAACCATCATCTCTCATAGAGAATTAAGGTTTCTTACCCTGCTGGACTTTTTCCAGTAGCTTCTGATATTTTTCATCATTCTGAGCAGCCATTCTGATCTGATCAATCAACACTGGCTGTACATGCCATGTAACTATTGTCTGTCCCTTATCATCAGTCTCCAAACTAGCATTCTGTGCTTTCAACTCATGTACCATGGACAAAGGAGAAACTCTGAGACTTACCATAGTCTTGTGACTTAAGGCGTCATCCACCACATTTGCTTTCCCTGGCTGATAGTCTATTAAGCAGTCATAGTCTTTAATCAGTTCTAACCATCTCCTCTGCCTCAAATTCAATTCCTTTTGGGTGCCCAGGTACTTTAAGCTCTTGTGATCTGTGTAGATGTAGCATTTCTCCCTATACAAATAGTGTCTCCAGATCTTTAAAGCAAAAATAATAGCTGCAAGCTCCAAATCATGTGTTGGGTAGTTCCTCTCATGCGGTTTTAGCTGGCGTGATGCATAAGCAATGACATTCCGATCTTGCATCAGTACACAACCTAACCCATTGTGAGAAGCATCACTATAAATTGTGTATTATTTACCCAGGGTAGGTAAAGTAAGGATTGGAGCTTCAATCAAACACCTCTTCAACTCATCAAAACTTTGCTGACATTTATCTGTCCACTGAAATTTTACATCTTTATGAAGCAGCTTGTCAGTGGAGAAGCTAACATAGAAAACCTTTTCACAAATCGATGGTAATATCCAGCTAAACCCAAAAAACTGTGAATTTCTGTGATATTCCTGGGTGGCTTCCAATTAAGGATAGCTTTTATCTTGCTGGAATCTACCTTGATCCCTTCAGCTGACACAACATGTCCCAAGAAAGAGATTTCTTTCAGCCAAAATTCACATTTCAATAATTTGTCATATAGCTGTTTTTTCCTCAAAGTGTGCAGCACAATCTGCAGATGTCTGTCATGCTCCTCTGATTCCTCGAATATATTAAAATATCATCAATAAACACCACCACAAATTGGTCGAGATATGGTCTGAAGATATTGTTCATCAGATCCATAAAAGCAACTGGAGCATTAGTTAACCCGAATGGCATTACCAAAAACTCATAGTGGCCATATTGAGTTCTGAAAGCAGTTTTTGGAATACTCTACTCTTACACTTTCAATTGATAATAACCAGATCGCAAATCAATTTTGGAGAATATAGCTACACACTTCAACTGATCAAACAGATCATCAATGTGAGGCAATGGATATCTATTCTTTATTGTCACCTTATTCAACTGCCAGTAGTCGATACATAAGTGGAGAGTGCCATCTTTCTTCTTAACAAACAATACTGGCACTCCCCAAGGTGATACACTAGGGCGGATGAAGCCCTTTTCAAGTACTTCTTGCAAATGTACCTTCAACTCCTTCAATTCTGCTAGTGCCATTCTGTATGGTGTTATGGACATTGGATCCACACCATGCATAACATTAATCTCAAACTGCACTTCTCTTTTCGGAGGTAAAGAAACATATCTGGAAAGTCATATACTATAGGGATGTCCCTCAATGCTGGGCTCCCCACTTGGGTGTCTACCACATGTGCTAAGTATGCTTCACACCCCTTTCTGATCATTTTACTGGCTAGTGCAGCCGAAATGGTGTTTGATGGCAATAGCTACCTCTCTCCATGTATTACCACATCATTATACTGAGGGAGACCAAAAGTGACTGTCTTCAGTCTACAGTCAATCATGGCGTGATGCCTGGCTAACCAATCCATGCCCAAGATGATATCATAATCTCTGAAGGGCATTTCAGTGAGATCAGACAGAAAAGTATGTCCTTGGATCACCAAAAGACAATCCCTATACATTCTATTGACCCTGACCTCTTGTCCAAGCGGACTTGTTACTAGCACCTCATTGTCCATTTTCACACACGGAACAATAATGCAATTAATGATGCTAGTAATACCATAGGAATGGGTAGAACCCGGATCAAATAATACAAACACATCTTGATTAAAAGTTGAGAAGGTACCAACCACAATATCAGATGTCTCAGCCTCTTCTCTCTGTCTCATTGTATAGACTCTGACTGGAGCACTGCCTTGCTTTGATTGATTCACTGTGCCTTGGCTGCCTGCTGAACTACCTCTACCCCTGCCTTTACCTCTGCTAGGTGGTTGTGAACCTCTGGTGGCAAGATTCTGAACTGACCCTTCAGCAGTAGTAGGAGGTGGCCCAACTCTACGAGCACTGGTGCAGTCTTTGGCAAAGTGTCCTGTACCTCCACAATTATAACAGGCTCCTGTGGCCTTATAGCATACCCCACAATGATTTCTTCTACAAGTTTCACATTGGCGGGGAGGGTAGGAACTTCTGGTAGTCTGCTGACTAGATGGAGGAGGTCTCTGTCTCGAAAATTATGATCTACTGACTTCCTCTCTTTCTATTTTTTTGTCTTTTCTGATTTCTTTTTCTCTGGAGCCACTTCTGACTCAATTCTTTCTAATTCCAGTGCTTGAGAAATAAGCTCAGAGAAGTTATTATGTTTGAATCCAACCACTTGTAGTCTGAGACTTGGCTTCAAGCCGGTTTCAAACCTCTTACATCTTTCCCTGCTGGTAGAAAGGAGACTTCCTACATAGTAGCTCAGGTGGGAAAACTCCCTTTCATATTCTGCCACTGACCTACTTTCCTGTTTCAGATTTAAGAACTCCCATAACTTCTAGTCCACATAGGCATATGGGACATATTTTTGTCTAAACTCTTGCAAAAAGTCATCTCAGGTTAGTACTGGAGGTTCCACCAAACTATGAGGAATGGTTTTCCACCAGTCATATGCATCTCCCTGTAGTAGTGACACTGAATACTCAAATCTGAGATCCTCTATGCTGTGTAGTTTCTTGAACACCCTATCCATTCTTTCTAACCATTTTTCTGCCTCTAGTGGATCTACTGTCCCCTTGAACTCAGTAGCCCCATATTTAATCAGCTTGTCATACTGCCTAGCTGAAGACTATAGTTGTACCACTGGTGTTTATAGTGGGACTTGAGTAGGCATAGTACCAGCTATCTGTTTGAACATTGCAGCCATCTGCTGAGCAAACTGAGCAAGGAACTACGGTGCTAAGGGGGCTAGTGTGGCTGATTCACTCACATTGTGTAGGGCTAGGGCATCCTTGTGACACCCCTTACCTGTCTACAGTATAAACGAGTAAGATATGTTACATAGTGTACTGGAATACCCTATTTTATCTCAATCATTTTTATTCTTCCTTAATTTATTTTTTTTCATAATTATGAAGTACAATTAGTGAAGTATAATTTATTTGAGTCATTTATGGAAAACATCAATTTATTTGAGGTTCCGCAAATTTTATAGAAAATCTGGCAGGCTACAGGCTAAAAATGGAGAAACAGTTCTTCAGAACCTATGAAAAACACTTCCAAAATTTCCAATCAATCCCAAACTCCATTTCATCAACAAAATCTCAATATTTTTCAACAACATTTCCATTTCTCAATCATTCATTTCATATGATATTTATGTAAAAGTCATCAATAAATATTCACTTTTTCATTCAAAAGCACAATTTCTACTATTTACATCAATGCCAAAATACATTACATAAGTCTTAGTTACACATGAGAAAATAAAAATTAATTACAAAATACCAAAATAAAACCTAGTGTCCTACCAATGCACTGATGATGATGAGGTAACACGGACACTATGCAGAGCTGTAGAAGGTCTCACCCAGTCTATGACACGGACATTACATAAGTCGTTGGTGTTGGTTGCCAATACCATTTCTAAGCTTAGTGTTAGTTGTTCAAAATTTTCAGATCTCAAACCTTGTGTTTACTATTCCATTGGTCATTTTTACAGTAGGAATTTGACAAAATTGTCTTCATGAAAGTTGTTTCTTATTTTGTCTAGTTACATTTTGTTTTTTAATCACTCCATTTAGAGTTTTGTAGCTCAAGTTATGGTCTAAACACCATAACTGGCCGGATTGGACAGAATCCAAAACTCTGGGCAAAACTGGTTCTGCTAGATTTGGTAACCTAAGTTTGGTTGGCAATTTGACTAGGTTATGGTCAGAATTTGGATTTGTGTTCTTCATGAAAGTTGTAGGTCTATGTCTCAGATTTCTTCTGGTAAAATTTTAGGTCAGTTGGACCTTTTTACACTGAGTTATGACTAAATGAATAGACACTGTTCATTTAGTCATTTTGCCCAGGTAGAATGCAAGTCACCGGGACTAGGGTAATTTTTAGGTCAACTTGGTTTAGTTTTCTAAGAAGGATTTCTTCACCAAAGTTGTGCCATTATGTTTCTAGTTTCATTTCCAATTGGCCTTGCATCAATTAAACCTCTACAACTCCAAACCTGTCCAAACATGTTAAACTCATGCTCAGTCCTGCAGTTCAGCCAAGGCAGCTCACCCACACTCAAATGTCAAGCCTCAACTCACTTCATTTCCTCATCATACACATTCAAATGGTCACTAATTGACCATTACAAGGTTAATGAACCATCACATGAGCAAACCCTAAAATTGTTCAAGTGTCCAATTTTTTTCATTTCATACATGCACAATTGTTGCAATTCACTTACTTAATTATGTTCAATACCCCATCCACTACCAAAGGCTGCTCATAACCATTTTTCTACCAAGCAAAACCATCAAACCCTAGCTAACCCTATCTACCAAAATTTGTAAGTTGCACACTCACACTTGTTTACTTTATGTCCTTATATTTCTTACACAATTCATGCCATTGAACATGAAGCAAAAGGAGTAAGAGTTTGGTCACTTACCTTATTGGGGCAGAATTTCTCCCTTCACAAACTTCTTTTTCTCTTCCTATTTTGGCTGCCTGGTGGATAGTCAAGTTTCTAGGTTAAATTTTTGTGAAGCTAAGTTAGGGTTTTAAGTGAATTTTGGGTGAGTTAAAAAGCTTGAATAAGCTTTAATGGTGGTTTTTGGTGGGAGGAGAGAAATGGCAGGTTAGGGAAAGAAGAAGAAATAACTAATTTCTTTCTTTTTTTCTGCCCATTAAGACATTTTAAATAAGTTAGTGCCATGTGTCAAAGTTTGATTGGGTGAGAGGATGTTTAATGACATCATAATGATGTCATAATTCTAATTTCTTTCATTTTCTTTCCTTTTCTTGTCTACTTAATTTTAATTTAATTTTTAGCAATATTTATTAATATTTTATATCATAATAATTATTTGCTTAACTGGACAAGTAGGCCAAAAATCACCTCAAAGGCGAAATGACAAAAATGCCCTCCGTTTGGCTTAACAGACCAAAATTGTCTGTACCAATTGAAAACTTTTTCTAAGCATTTTTTTGGCATTCTAATGCCATAGGAACCTCAATGACCCTTCTTTAGAGTCCCAAAATTTATTTTATGAATTTTTCGTTTGGTCTAGGGCTCCTAGTTGCGAGAACTGCAACTTCTTAC
Organism: Hevea brasiliensis; assembly: GCF_030052815.1. Classification (NCBI taxonomy): domain Eukaryota; kingdom Viridiplantae; phylum Streptophyta; class Magnoliopsida; order Malpighiales; family Euphorbiaceae; genus Hevea; species Hevea brasiliensis. The sequence continues at coordinate 66,797,174 of NC_079499.1, read as the reverse complement.
TGGGTTAACCATCGCTTAAGCACCGGCTCATTTAACTTGGTTGTATTTTATTTCTAAAATTTTTCCTAAATTTTTCTTATTGATATTTGAGTTAATTATGATTCCTCACTTTAATTTAAATATTTTTTCGGAAGTTCTAGCTGTCCGGACCGACACCGGTCACCAGAATAGTAGAATGTATGGGAGTTGCTATAGTAAGGGTGTTACAATTCTTCCCCTCTTATTTAAATTTCATCCTCAAAATTTACCTGATGCAAACAGTTGAGGGAACTGTTGCCTCATCGTCTCTTCACTTTTTCAAGTTGCCTCCTTAGTGTTGTGGTGCCTCCAAAGCACTTTCACCAGTGGAATCTGCTTATTCCTCAACTCTTTCACTTCCTGAGCTAGGATCCGTATGGGTTCTTCTTCATATGTCAAATCCGATTGTACTTCAATTTCTTCCATGGAAATGACATGTGAAGGATCTGAGCGGTATCTTCTTAGCATAGACACGTGGAACACATTGTGGATCTTGTCCAGCTCTGATGGTAAAGCTAGCCTGTAGGCCACTGGACCCACACATTCAATGACTTCATATGGGCCAATGAACCTAGGGCTTAACTTACCTTTTCTTCCAAACCTCAGTACCTTCTTCCACGGTGACACATTGAAGAACACTTTGTCACCAATCGCATATTTTATTTCTTTTCTCTTTAGGTTGGCATAAGATTTTTATCTGTCTGAGGCAACCTCAAATTGGCTTTGATTAGCTTTACTTTCTCCTCAGTCTGTTTCACCAGGTCTGGCCCTACCAATTTATCTTCACCCAATTCAGTCCAGCACACTGGAGTTTTACATTTCCTCCAATATAGTGCTTCATACGGGGCCATTTGGATGCTAGCTTAGTAGCTATTATTGTATGCAAATTTTGCCAGTGGGAGGTATCTATCCCACCTTTCCTCAAACTCAATGACGCAACTCCTTAGCACATCCTCAAGGACCTAACATATATTTCATGTTATTATTATCATTTCAATTCAATATTTGTATTAATTCAATTGGTTTCAATTACTTACCTGGATTACTCTTTCTGATTGCCCATCCGTCTAAGGATGGAAAGCTGTGCTGAAGTGGAGTTGTGTACCCAAGGATTCATGCAACTTCTTCCAAAATCTCGATGTAAACCTTGGGTCTCGATCAGATATGATGAAAAGTGGAATTCCATACAGTCTAACTATCTCACTGATATACAATTCTGCTAACTTCTCCAGTGAGTAGTCATTCCTAACTGGCAGAAAGTGTGTTGACTTCGTCAATCTATCTACTATCACCCATACTGCATCATGCTTCTTCTGGGTGAGAGGTAGGCTGCTTACAAAATCCATGGTGACCTGATCCCATTTCCATTCAGGTATGCGTATAGGCTGTAGCAAACCCGATGGAACTTGATGTTCTGTCTTGACTTGCTGGCATGCCAAGCATTTAGTCACATAGTTAGCTATGTCCTTTCTCATACCAGGCCACCAATAATGAAGCTTCAGATCATGATACATTTTTGTACTTCCTGGGTGCATAGCATAAATAATGGTGTGTGCCTCTTTTAGAATACTGGCTTTCAATTCCCCATCATTTGGTACACACACTCTTCCTTTGTAATACAGACACCCATCTACTTTCACTTCATAGTCAGTTGTTTTCCCTTCTGAGATTTTACTCACAATAGCCTTTAGCTTCTCATCTGTCTTCTGCCCATCTTAAATTTGCTGTAGCAGGTTTGGCCTCACTTGCAACTCAGCCAAAATAGCTCCATTATGAGCTAAGGATAGACGGGCATTCAATAATCTCAAAGCTGTGATGGATTTTCTGCTCAAAGCATCAGCAACTACATTTGCCTTCCCAGGATTATAGTCAATTACACAATCATAGTCCTTCAGGAGCTCAATCCATCGCCTCTGTTTGAGGTTGAGCTCCTTCTGGGTTGGCAAGTATTTCAGACTCTTGTGGTCTGTGTAAATATAGCACTTTTCACCATACAAGTAGTACCTCCATATCTTCAGTGCGAAGATAATTGCTGCAAGTTCTAGATCATGGGTAGGGTAATTCTGTTCATGTGGCCTTAGCTGCTTGGAAGCATAAGCAACCACCTTCCCTTCTTGCATCAATGCACTCCTATAACTGGATTTTTAGTTCCTTCAGTTCTATGGGTGCCATCCTATAAGGAGCAATAGAGATTGATACTGTACCCGATAGTATTTCAATAGCAAATTTGACTTCCCTTACTGGTGGCAAGCTAGGCAATTCTTCAGGGAACACATCTGGGAAGTCTCTTACTGTGGGTATGTCACATAGATCTGGCTTAACCTGCCTAGTATCCACCACATGCACTAAGTAGGCTTCACAACCTTTTCTCATCTGTTTTCTTACAACTGTGGCTAAAATAACATTGGACAAGAAATCTATCCTTTCCCCCACAACTTTGATCTCATTACCCTCAGGAGTTTTCAAAGAAATTCTCTTTAATTTACAATCAACCATTGCTTGATGACGTGACAACTAGTCTTTTCCCAAAATCACGTCAAACTCATGGAAAGGCAACTCAATCAGGTCTGCCAAGAATTCATACCCCTGAATCCTTAACGGACAACCTTTGCACACTTTGTTCACCACTAGACTACGGCCCAATGGATTAGTGACCATAATATCTTGGTCACTCTCCCCTATTAATATCCCTCTTTTTACGGGTAGGTTGATGTAGATGTATGAATGAGTAGATCCTGGATCCACCAATGCATGCACAGATGTATTGTAAAGGGAGAACGTACCCCTGATGACGTCCAGGGCATCTTGCTCCTCTTGAGCTCTTATGGCATAGGCTCTGGTAGGTGCTCTGCCCTCAGGACTCTCTGCTGGCTCAGATGCAGGCCTCTATGATGGTCCCACAGCCTCAAATTTTCTAGATTTCCTACCCCTTTGTGGTGCAGGAGCAGGTCTGTCTGCTTGTGTTGGAGCAGCTGTAGTAGTTCTGCATGGACAGTTCCTCAACTGATGCTCTTTCGACCCACACCTTAAACATGCGCCAGTCACTCTCCAACACTCCCCCTTATGCCATTTCAGGCAATGCGGACATGCAGAAGATGCTGGGGTTGATCCCCTGAACCCCATCCCTGGAGAGCTACGCACTGATGGTGTGGACTGACCTCTCCTAGGGGTGACTGTGGCCTGCGCCTCTGAGACTAACCCTGACCTTGTGGTTGACCTGGACTCTGTCCAGGTGGACCTTTGAACTTCTTTCCTAGTGTAGGAGATGAGCTAGACAAACCTGGGCCCCTCTTCTGCTGTCTTTCCCTTCTGGACTGCTCACTCATTCTTACTTTTTCAACTTTTATTGCAGCTTCCACTAACTTGGTGAAGTCTATGATTCCCAAAGCAGTGATCATGATCTTTATATTATCATTTAATTCCTCTTCAAATCTCTTACACCTTTCGGCCTCATTAGGGACTATCTCCCTTCTGTAGCAGCTCAGTCTGACAAATTCTGTAACACCCTCTCGGTAGCAACTTCGTACATTCTACTGTTCCGGTGACCGGTGTCGGTCCGGACAGCTAGAACGTCCGGAAAAATATTTAAACTAAAGTCAGGAACCATAATTAACTCAAATATTAATAAGAAAAAATTTAGTAAAAATTTTAGAAATAAAATACAACCAAGTTAAACGAGCCGGTGCCCTAGCGATGGGTAACCCAGAGAGAAGTTGCGGTTCTCGCAACTAGGAGCCCTAGACCTGGGGGAAAAATTATAAAATAATTTTTGGGACTCCAGAGAAGGGTTACTGAAGTTCCTATGGCATTAGAATGCCAAGAAAATACCTAGAAAATTTTTTCAATCGGTACAGACAATTTTGACCCGTTAAGCCAAACGGAGGGCATTTTGGTCATTTCGCCTTCAGAGGTGATTTTTGGCCGACTTGTCCAATTGAGTAAATAATTAATATGACATAAAATATGAATAAACATTACTAGAAATTAAATTGAAAATGAGTAGTGAAGAAAAGAAAAGAAAATGAGTAGTGAAGAAAAGAAAAGAAAATGAGGAAAAAGGCTTATTTATGACATCATGATGATGTCATTTAAAAGCTATAACCAATCATATTTAAACAACCTGTTAACTAACAAATAAAAGAGATAAACAAAACCAAAAAAAGACCAAAAGCTAGCAGCCTTCTTCCTCCCCAAAAACCAGCCGAAACCCTTGCATGCCCAAAACCTCCATTGACAACTTCAAGCAAGCTCCATTTCCCTCTTCATTTCACCATAAACCCTAGACACCTTTCACTAAAATTTAACCTTGCACCTTGCATAACCTTTTGGCAGCCAAGAAAAGGAAAGGAAGTGAAGTTTTCAGCTTGGGAAAAATATGCCTACAAGAGGTTAGTGCACCTATCTACTTAAAACTTTTAATTTCCATGTTAGTAACTTGAATTGAGTAAGAATTTCTAACTTAAATGAACAAAAATTATGTGTATACATACTATGGATTTCGGCAGCCCTATTGAAGGAATAGGAATGAGTATTTTTGATGAACTTGGAGTGAACTAGAAATCATGTTTGAATTTATAAACATAAGAATAATGAATTAGTAGCTAACTAAGGTAAATTGTGTAAACCATGAATTTGAACTAGGGTTTTGGCAGTAAAATGTGGACTTGGCTTATGAAATGGTTAAAGAACATTCTAATGGTCAATTAGTGACCATTTGAGGTCAGTTGACCATAAATTGGACTGAAATATGGCATGACAAAGTGGAATGGTAGGCTGCCTAGGGACAGCAGTAATGGTGGCTGTGATTCCAGCCTACTTAGACAGCCATAACTTTGGTTGTGTTGGTCCAATTGGTGTTTGGCCAATTGGACATGAAACTAGGCTTATAATGGCACATTTTTGCTGAAGAAACCATGCCCAAAAGACCAAAGCAAGTGGACCAAAAGTTGGCCCCAATCCGGATATCCTGCAACAGCACCTGCAGAAATGACCAAATGAACAGTAACTGTTCATTTGGCCATAACTCACTGTAGAAATGGTCAATTGTCCTGAAAGTTTTACAGCAACAAATTAAGACATGGACAAACAACTTTCATGAAGAAATCTATCCCAAATTATGAGCAGAACCTAACCAAAATGGCAGTCACAGTCACTGTTCATGGTACTATAGATTTGGTAATTCTGCAGTTTTGGCAATCCGGCCAGCAGTGGTTTTTGGACCATATCTGGAGCTACAAAACTCAAAATGGAGTGATTCAAAAAAGCAAATTCAACTAGACAAAATAAGGAACAACTTTCATGTTTACCATTTCCTCAAATTCCCACTGCAATAGGGCCCAATAGAACAGTAAATTTGGGTCACAAAAACTGAAAATTCTGCTCTCTAGGTTTTAGGTTTGGAAATGGATTTAGGGGTTAATTCCAACAAGTTTTAAATGCAAAATGTGGTATGTTGGGAGTGTCAAAACCAATATACCTATTTTCTATCCAAAAGTCAACATTTTTGTTGACCAATGGGGTGAATAGTAACTCCAAAACTTGAAATTCACAAATTGAAGAATTTAAAAGTTCCAAATGCCCTAGTATACCTAACAAGATTGGTTTGGTTAGTTTGGCATGCCAATAGGGTTCAGTTAGCAGTACTGCGCATGGCAATATACCATTCTGTGATTTTATGGCTTTTAGCCATTCTGACCTTGCATTGAGATTTGGCCTTGTACCTGATATTATTTACAGCTTGTTAGCTATTCTGTTGCACACCAGGAGATGCATATGTGACCGATGGTGTGACGGCCAGAGGTACTTGATACCTAGTGCCAGTTTACCCATTTATCCAGTCCAGTCGTCTAGTGTAGGTTACTTGGGCAACCAAATGAATGAAAGTGGACAAAGTTAATGATATACAAATTCAAAACAAATGAAACATATACATTCACTACATATTTATTTTCTTGCTATTTCTTTTATTTTATTATTGCACCACTAAGCATTATTGCTTAGCGCCTTGTTTTTGCCACGCGTAGGTTCTGGAGACACAGATCGTGAGCCCAGTAGACCTCAGACTGGGTGAGTCCATCCTGCAGTTCTGCACAGTGTCCGTGTCACCTCAACTTCTACAGTGCATTGGTAAGGCACTAAGTGTCATTTTGTCATTTTGTAACTAAATTTTTATTTTCTCATATGTATTTAGAATTATGTAATATATTTTGATGTTCATGTAAATTATGAAAATTATATTTGTGAATGGAAAAGTAAATATATAATTGTGATTTATACTTGATTATCACATGTGATGGATGATTGAGAACTGAAATTGAGAAATGTTGTGGAGATTTTGATATTGGAGTTTGAGATGATGAGACATGAATATTGGAAGTGTTTTTCACAGGTTCCGAAGAACTGTTTTCTCCATTTTTAGCCGGTACTCTGCCGGATTTTCTTTAAAATTTTCGGAACCTCAAATAAATAATACTTTTGATAAATGGCTTAAATAAATTATATTTCATAAACTATATTCAAAATTATGACAAAAATTAATTAAGGTAAAATAGAGTGTGCCGGTACACCGTGTGACATATCTTACTCGGATATACTGTAGCCGGGTAAGGGGTGTCACATTTAGTGGTATCGGAGCACGGTTTAGGCTTTTCTGGTCCTAGATTGAGTCCATACCATACATTGCATTTGTAAGAGTCGAGGTGATACTAATGCAGATCTGTTTGTCTTTCTTATTTTGAATAGGATATGGACCCTTCATCACAGAGAGCAGTCGAGGAGGAAGTGGAGAGTCATGCTCCACCTGCAGCAGCTGAGACAGGGGGTAGGGGAGAACCTACTCCACCAGCTCAAGCAGAGCATGCTCAGCCTCCATAGGCCATGTTCCAGCAAATGTCCGATTTCTTTAGACAAATGGCCGGGGTAATGCCAGCACCACCACCACCACCAGCTCCACAGCAGAAATCACACCTGGAAAGGCTAAGAAAGTTTGGAGCAGTGAACTTCTTCGGCAAAAGAGAAGATGATTCTGTTGCAGCCGAAAATTGGTTGAACAGAACAGGCAGAGTCCTAAAACAACTCCACTGCACCCCAGAGCAAAATCTAGAAGCTGCTGTATCTCTGCTGCAAGACGATGCATATGAATGGTGGGATACGGTGTCTAGTGAAGTGCAGCCAGAAGCTGTAACTTGGGACTTCTTTCTCTCCGAATTCAAGAAGAAATATGTGGGTACTGTATACCTAGAAGAGAGAAGAAGGGAATTCATTAATCTGAGGCAGAGACAGCTGTCAGTGGCCGAATATGAGAAGGAATTTGTTCGATTGAGCTGCTATGGAAGGGAGATAGTCCCTAATGAAGCTGAAAGGTGCAAGAGATTTGAAGAGGGACTAAATGACAACATACAGATCCAGCTCACTGCCTTGGGAATCAAGGAATTTACCAAGTTAGTGGAAGCTGCAATAAAGGTTGAAAAAGTAAGAATCAGTGAGCAGACCAGAAGGGATAGACAGCAGAAGAGGGGACCAGTCGGTCTAGTTGGCTCTGCATCCGGGAAGAAGTTCAAGGGTCCACACACGAGTTCAGTCAACCACAAGGTCGAGTCGGTCTCGGGGCCCAGCCACGCTTACCCTAGGAGAGGTCGGTCCACACCATCGGTGGGCAGCTCTCCGTGGATGGGGTTCAGGACCAGCCCAAACAACTCTCGCATGTCCACACCGCTCAAGTGGCAAAAGGGGGAGTGTTGGAGTAACGGTGCTCGCTAAGGTGTGGGTCAATAGAGCATCAGTTGAAGAACTGTCCATGCAGAACTACTACAATGCTCCAACACAAGCGAGCAGACTGCTCCCGCACCACAAAGGGTAGGAAATCGCAAATCGACGCAGTGGGACCATCACGAGGCTCGCATCCGAGCCGCAGAGAGGCGGATAATGGACCACTGCCAGAGCTTATGCCCCGAGCTCGGGAGGAGCAAGATGCCCCGGATGTCATCAGGGGTACGTTCTCCCTCTACAATACACCTGTGCATGCATTGGTGGATCCAGGATCCACCCATTCATACATCTGCATCAACTTACCCGTAGAAAGGGGGATACTAGTAGGGGAAAGTGATCAAGACATTCTGGTCACTAATCCATTGGGCCACAGTATGGTAGTGAACAAAGTGTACAAGGGTTGCCCGTTAAGGATTCAGGGGTATGAATTTTTGGCAGACCTGATTGAGTTGCCTTTCCATGAGTTTGACGTGATTTTGGGAATGGATTGGTTGTCACGTCATCAGGCAATAGTTGATTGCAAATTGAAGAGAATTTCTTTGAAAACTTCAGAGGGTAATGAGATCACTATTGTGGGTGAAAGGACAGATTTCTTATCCAATGTTATCTTAGCCATAGTTGCAAGAAGAATGATGAGAAAAGGCTGTGAAGCCTACCTAGCACATGTGGTGGATACTAGGCAGGCTAAGCCAAACCTGAGTGATATACCCACAATAAGAGACTTCCCAGAGGTATTTCCTGAAGAGTTACCTGGTTTGCCACCAGAAAGGGAAGTTGAATTTGCTATTGAGACACTGCCGGGTACAGCACCCATTTCCATTGCTCTTTATAGGATGGCACCCACTGAATTGAGGGAGTTGAAAACTCAGTTGCAAAAGTTGCTTGATAAGGGTTTCATGTTAGTAGTATGCCCTAGAGCATATCATTTAGTATGTATCTTGTACATATTTTTAATAATAAAAGGCATTTCCACTTTTCCGTTTACATAATATATTTATGTGTAATAGAAAAGGTCTATTGATATTTTGTTAGAAATATTATTCTTAAGTTGTTAAGAATATGAGTGACAATATTTCTAGCACAAAGTATCATAAATAGGTTCACAATCGAGGATACTTCATAATAAGGACATGACTTATCCAGAAAGATTGTATTCATGTTTGTTCCCAAGTTATTTATATGAGATATAAATAAGATGGAATGGTGAGTCTCATGCCATATAACAAACTTGATAGGCACTTATAAATGATAAGTAGGCCGAACCAGTGACACTTATGACAAGCACATGGAGTTTACTCTTGTCAATGTTTTGTCATAAATCATATCAGTGCATATAATCTTTAGACTGAGATAGCACGATTATCTTGTATATAGGTAGTTTGAGTTTGATCTCGCTTTCATACTTGTACTATGTATGGGTATATGGGCATGTGTTGGCTCTGCTAGTTATATATGGAGGTAGGTGTTGATCAAGGTGGAATATGTTCCTCTAAGTAAATAGAGATAAAATCCTATGTTCATTTAATTGTTCTTGATGTTTCAAGTTCTGGCAGACAGATAGATTTATTCGTAAAAGAGTTTCGATGAGAAAAATCTTTTAATCAAGAACTGGAATTAAAAGAGAACATAATATTCATAGCAAATGGAGTTTGACATAAACCATGACTCGGCTTGAGTTGGGATTTTGTAACAGAGAGATTCTAGTGCATGGTAACATATGATTATAGGTTCATTTAAGGTAAATCTTATTACTAATTGGGTGGCCATGGCATGCTATGCTAGGTGTTAACCATGGTATGAGGTTCATAAAATGATTTAGAGAAATCATTTATGGTAAGAAAGAGTTCGATGATATTAAGAGTTGATATCATGTCTCATTGCCAATTAGTGATGAGCCTAGTAAGTCACACACATACACAAGTTATCACCTATTTAAATATGATTTAATTAATTAATTAAAGAGTTTAATTGATTAATTAAATAGATTTGGTTTGCAATTAAATTGCAAAGTCCCTAGCATGACTTGAAACCAAATCTAGATTATTGGATGTGTAGTATAAATTAAATTTATATTTAAAGTGTTTAAATATGAATTTAATTGATGAGAAATTAATTAATAGAGATTAATTAATTAATTTATATTTGATATAAATTAATTAGAAGAAGAAAATAATTATTTTGGGTTAAGAACTCAAAATTAAGACACAGGGGCATTTTGGTCATTTCACAGTGTGACACGTGGCACCATGAGATGGTGACACATGGCATAACACATAAGCTTGCCAAATGTTTTTTTAATCATGTAAGATGATTAAAATCAAGATTAAATATAGGTTTGACACTTGGCACAATGTGATTGGGTCACTTAAACCTAGAGCTAATCAAAAGGTGACATGTGGCTAGGGTTTAATGTGTTAACCTAGCTATTTAAGTGTGGTTATGAAAAGAAAACATAACCAGCAGCCTCTCCTCTCATATGTCACGCCACTTTGAGCCTCTCCAGCTATTTCTCTTCATCTCTCATCAATTCAAAGAGATTAGCCATCAATCTCTTGAATTAAGAACACTAGAAATTGTTTCTAGTGTCCTGTTTACATCTCTAATCTCTTAAAAGGCAGAACTTGAATTTCTAATTAATAGAAAAGGCTTTAGAAGCTGTTCAAGGACTGCCATAGGTGTTCTTGGTGTGGACAAGCTAGAGGGACAACATCTGGTGTCCTGAAGACGAATCTCAAAGGAGCAGACACGCTGCAGCACATCAAGAGGTTAGTGTAATCGTTCTTGATTTAATCTAGGGTTCTAAAATTAATCTAATTAATTTTAAAATCTTAAATAGCAAATACAGATCCAAAAACATATTAAAAGAGTTTTAATATGTTGTTTATCATTGAAATCAAATAGATAAAAATAAATCTTGCATGGTGCATGTGACCCTAGGTGAAAATTTTTGAATTCAATGATATAATCTTGTGTTTTTCACGCCTGCCTTCAATTGGTATCAGAGCCACTATATTTGCCATTTAGATTGTTGATTATATAATTTAATTGTGTGTTTGATCATGAGATCAAGAGATTCATTGCTGGTTGGATCATGAGGTGTGGCGGCACACATGGTGGAGCCACCATTGGTGGCGGCAACAATGGTTCCATGGGTGGTTCAAGGTTTGGCTTTTAATTCTGCAATTGTTGTATGATCTAAGGCCTATTCTTTGACTAATTAAAGTGTTTAATTAGTTGTTTTAATCACACAATTAAATTATGATTCAAATCAGAATTTTAAAAATTGTTTGAATGTGATTCAAATCTGAATTTTAAAAGTTGTTTGAATGTGATTCAAATCTGAATTTTTAAAGTTGTTTGAATCATATTTAAATCTGATTTTTTAAATTTGATTCAATAAAATTCAGATCTGATTTTTAAAAAAATATTTGAATATGATTCAAATCTGATTTTTAAAAAAATGTTTGAATGTGATTCAAATCTGAATTTTTTGAAGTTGTTTGAATGTGATTCAAATCTGAATTTTTAAATTTGTTTGAATGAGATTCAAATCTGAATTTTTAAATTTATTTGAATCATATTCAAATCTGGATTTTTAAGTTGAATATGAGATATTCAATTTAATTTAAGTATGTATGTTTTATTTAATTGTTAAATAGTGATATGCATGATGGATGATCATGGACTATAAAAGACCAATGTGATTGGATTTATTTCTTTTATGTTTCTTTGGGATTGTAAATTAATTAATTTATTTTGGGTATGTATTATTAAGTTTGTAATATTTTTGGGTTGTAATTTCATTTATTTAAGTTCTTGTAAATTCGCCTTGGTATGCCAAGGATTACTATGTAATATTGGATTGCAAGAAGTTCAAGGAGGTCAAGAGCATTGGTGGGACCAGTGGGAGGAATTCAATATCAAGTGTTGATTATGTACTCCTTGAACAACTCTTGTAAAATGAATGAATGAAATGCACCTAGGAATGCCCTGATTCAATTCTTGGTGGCTCAGAATTGAATCCCTTAGAAAGTCCATGATCATACCATATTTACTGCTTATCCATGAATGCATGAGATGTATGGGAATGTATGCAATTATATGATATATGCATGCTAAATGGATAATGTGCAAAGTGAGACCTTAATAGTAATTAGGATGGCTATAAAATCTTCCAAACAAATGATTAAGTTGGAAATAGTATAATTAAAGTAATTATAACATAAGCCCTCCATTGGGGCAATTATTTTAAGAAATTTTAAATAGTTGCATGAGATGCAATTAATTTAAGAGATTTTCTTAAGAATAATTGTTAAGCATGAGATGTTGTAAATATGTAAATGGTTTGGTGGCCAATATTGGATGTACCTGAGGACATTAAAATTATTTGCATAATTACTGGCTCAATGGGATCAACTTAACTAATGCAAGATAAGTCAATAATGGATGTACCTGAGATTTTGAGCATTAGGGGCTAGGTAAAGGATTGAACCTCACATGAGATGTGATGGGCAAGGAGTTGCTCACTTATAGTTTATTGTAATTCCAATAATGGATGTACCTGAGGATGATCAATAGAATTATAAGAATTCAATCACCCACTAGAAATCCATCCAACTAGGATTTCCGTTTTCTACTTTGGAAGTGTAGGATTCGCTAAGTTAGTGGGAGGACCAATTTGATTAAAAGACCATAATCATTTTGGTTAATTACATGATACATTTACTAATTAATCTGGTTATTTTCTGCGATTAATTTTCCGATAAAAATGAGCACAAAACAACCACCACCATCCAATATCCTTGCAAGCATACTTGATCACAACAGTTGACAGGACCTAATCTGCGATTGGCTAAGAAATTTGAAACTTGTCCTGAACCTTGAACATATAGGATATGTTCTAGATTCAAATGTTCCTGGTCCCTTACCTCCAGAGGCCACACAAGAGGAACATGAAACTTTGGACAAGTGGAAGGAGCATGATATGAGAGCTAAGTGTTACATGCTTGCTTCTATGAGTAATGAGTTCTGAAGCAACATGAGAACATGCAGAGTGCGAGTGAGATCCTCCTTCACCTACAAGAGTTGTATGGTGAGCACAGCAGGAATGCTAGGTATGAGATATCTAGACAGCTATTCCGTATGAGGATGTCTGAGGGACAGAATGTTGGGGATCATGTCGACAAGATTATTCGGCTGATTGAGCAGTTGGAACATCTTGACTTCAACATGGGTTTCCAACTACAAACGGATTTGATCCTTCAGTCCCTTCCTGAGTCTTTTGGGAATTTTGTGACAAATTTCCATATGACTAAACAGGAATGCACCTTAGCTGAATTACTCAACATGCTGGTTATTGCCCAAAAGAATATGCCAGGCAATAAAGGAAAAGAGGTAGCTTTGGTTGCATCTTCTTCTACTGGAAAGTCCAACAAGAAGAAGGGCAATAAGAAAAAGAAACCTCAGATTCCTGGTCCTTCCAAGAAAATAGCTAAACAGAAAAGGAAGACTAAAGCTGAAAAAGGCAAAGGAAAGTGTTTCCACTGCCAGTAGGAAAGTGTTTCCATTGCCAATAGGAAAGTGTTTCCATTGCCAGTAAGAAAGTGTTTCCACTGGCCAGAGTATAGCAATAAAAAAGAATACAATGCCATGGTGAAAACCAACTCAAGTTCAAAATATATTTGGCACTTAAGGTTATGTCATGTTCCAAAACATAGGATTGCAAAATTGGAGAAAATGGGGATTCTATCCTCATTGGGCTCTGAGCCTACTCCAACTTGTGAATCTTGCCTTCAAGGAAAAATGACTAGATCACCCTTTGTTGGACAAGGGCTAAGAGCTGAAAATATTTTGGAACTAATATATAGTGATGTATGTGGTCCGTTTAAAGAAATGGCTAGAGGGGGCTTTCATTATTTTATTACCTTTACTGATGATAAATCAAGGTTTGGGTATTTGTATTTGATGAAATACAAACATGAATCCTTTGAAAAGTTCAAAGAATTTAAATCTGAAGTAGAAAATCAAACAGGAAAAAATATTAAAGCTCTTCGATCAGATCGTGGAGGTGAATATTTGAGTACTGAATTTGATGAATACTTGAGAGAGCATGGCATTGTTTCTCAGCTGACTCCTCCAGGAACGCCACAGCTGAATGGTGTATCTGAAAGGAGAAATCGTACCTTATTGGATATGGTACGTAGTATGATGTGCTATACTGATATGCCAATCTCCTTTAGGGGATTTGCATTAGAATCAGCTTTATATATTCTGAATAGGATTCCATCAAAATCAGTTTCTTCCACACCTTATGAGATATGGCATGGAAGAAAACCAAGTCTTAAGCATGTTAAGATTTGGGGTTGTCCAGCTTATATCAAAAAGCTGAACACTGATAAATTGGAGACCAGATCAGAAAGAGGTCGATTTGTTGGATATCCAAAAGATAGTTTTGGATATTATTTTTATTTGCCTACTTCACAAAAGGTTGTAATAAGTAGAGATGCCACATTTCTTGAACAACAGTTTGTTCAAGAAGGAGGCAAAGGAAGGCAAATAGAGTTAGAATTGGAGAATTCTAACCAACCAACATATTATATGGATATAGATCCATCTAGTCAACCTATACCCATTGATGAAACATCTACAGCTGTTCCTCGTAGAACAACCAGGGTATCTCACCCACCAGTGAGATATGGTTTTCTTCATGAAGAAGAACAAGAGTTGTCTACTCATGAAGAAGTAGATCATGGAGATGATCCACTTACCTATGAAGAAGCTATATCAGATATAGACTCTTCAAAATGGATTGATGCTATGAAATCCGAGATTGATTCCATGTATAAGAATCAAGTTTGGGATGTTGTTGACCCACCAAGGTATTGTACCTATAGGGAACAAATGGGTTTTCAAGAAGAAAATTGGTTACGATGGAAAGGTAGAGACCTATAAGGCAAGGCTAGTAGCGAAGGGTTTCGCCAAAGGCAAGGAATAGATTATGAGGAGACTTTCTACTTTGTTGCCATGCTTAAATCAATTAGGATTTTATTAGCAATAGTGCATACTATGATTATGAGATTTGGCGGATGGATGTCAAAGCGACTTTTCTCAATGTATACCTTGTAGAATACATATTCATTGAACAACCGAGGGTTTTGAATCCCAAGATGGTTCCAAGGTATGCAAGCTAAAGCGATCCATTTATGGGTTGAAACAAGCTTCGAGGAGTTGGAACATCCGTTTTGATGAAGCCATTAAATCTTTTGGTTTTATCAAAAATGAGGATGAGCCATGTGTATATAAGAAGGTTAGTGAAAGTGCTATCACTTTCCTTGTCTTATATGCGGATGACATCGTTGATGGGTAATGATATAGGTATGTTGACGACTATAAAGGTATGGTTGTCAAATACATTCTCCATGAAAGACTTAGGGGAGGCAACCTATATTCTTGGGATTCGCATCTATAGAGATAGAGCGAAAAGAATAATTGGTTTATCCCAAAGTCTATACTTGGAAAAGGTGTTAAAGAGGTTTAACATGCTTGATTCCAAGAGAGGATTGTTACCAGTGAGACATGGTATCCATCTTTCTAAAGAGATGTCTCCAAAGACACCTGAAGAAAGAGATAAGATGGCCAGGATTCCATATGCTTGGCTATTGGAAGTTTAATGTATGCAATGTTGTGTACTAGGCGGATATCGCATATCTCGTTAGTTTGACTAGCGGTATCAATCCAATCCAGGTTTGGAACATCGGATAGTCACAAGAATATTCTTAAGTACTTAAGAAGAACTAAGGATTTATTCTTGATTTATGGAGGTGGAGACTTGCAATTGGATGGTTATCGATTCGATTTCCAATCGGATATCGATGATAGAAAGTCTACCTCTGGATATGTGTTCATTTGTAATGGAGGTGCGATCGGTTGGAAGAGTTCCAAACAGAGCACGATTGCAGATTCCACTATCGAGGTCGAGTATATTCTCGCATCGAGATCTCGCAAAAGAAGTCATTTGGATAAAGAAGTTCGTGATGTAACTTACAGTAGTTCCTTCCATTGAGTCAGCGGTTCCATTACCTTTGTGACAACAATGGAGCGATCATACTGAGCTAAGGAACCAAGGTCTCACGAGAAATCCAAACACATAGAAAGGCGCTACCACATTATCGGAGAAATAGTTGGGCGAGGCGATGTAGCCATGCAGAAAATAGCATCACTGAAAATCCGGTGATCCATTCACTAAGCCTATGTCACAGACTCGATTAGACCGACATCTTGAGAAGATAGGTCTAAGATATTGTAATGAATGGCTCTAGTGCTAGTGGGAGATTGTTAGTAGTATGCCCTAGAGCATATCATTTAGTATGTATCTTGTACATATTTTTAATAATAAAAGGCATTTCCACTTTTCCGTTTACATAATATATTTATGTGTAATAGAAAAGGTCCATTGATATTTTGTTAAAAATATTATTCTTAAGTGGTTAAGAATATGAGTGACAATATTTCTAGCACACAGTATCATAAATAGGTTCACAATCGAGGATACTTCATAATAAGGACATGACTTATCCGAAAGATTGTATTCATGTTTGTTCCCAAGTTATTTATATGAGATATAAATAAGATGGAATGGTGAGTCTCATGCCATATAACAAACTTGATAGGCACTTATAAATGATAAGTAGGTCGAACCGGTGACACTTATGACAAGCACATGGAGTTTACTCTTGTCAATGTTTTGTCATAAATCATATCGGTGCATATAATCTTTAGACACGATATAGCACGCTTATCTTGTATATAGGTAGTTTGAGTTTGATATCGCTTTCATACTTGTACTATGTATGGGTATATGGGCATGTGTTGGCTCTGCTAGTTATATATGGAGGTAGGTGTTGATCAAGATGGAATCTGTTCCTCTAAGTAAATAGAGATAAAATCCTATGTTCATTTAATTGTTCTTGATGTTTCAAGTTCTGGCAGAGATAGATTTATTCGTAAAAGAGTTTCGATGAGAAAAATCTTTTAATCAAGAACTGGAATTAAAAGAGAACATAATATTCATAGCAAATGGAGTTTGACATAAACCATGACTCCGGCTTGAGTTGGGATTTTGTAACAGAGAGATTCTAGTGCATGGTAACATATGATTATAGGTTCATTTAAGGTAAATCTTATTACTAATTGGGTGGCCATGGCATGCTATGCTAGGTGTTAACCATGGTCTATGAGGTTCATAAAATGATTTAGAGAAATCATTTATGGTAAGAAAGAGTTCGATGATATTAAGAGTTGATATCATGTCTCATTGCCAATTAGTGATGAGCCTAGTAAGTCACACACATACACAAGTTATCACCTATTTAAATATGATTTAATTAATTAATTAAAGAGTTTAATTGATTAATTAAATAGATTTGGTTTGCAATTAAATTGCAAAGTCCTAGCATGACTTGAAACCAAATCTAGATTATTGGATGTGTAGTATAAATTAAATTTATATTTAAAGTGTTTAAATATGAATTTAATTGATGAGAAATTAATTAATAGAGATTAATTAATTAATTTATATTTGATATAAATTAATTAGAAGAAGAAAATAATTATTTTGGGTTAAGAACTCAAAATTAAGACACGAGGGCATTTTGGTCATTTCACGATTGTGACACGTGGCACCATGAGATGGTGACACATGGCATAACACATAAGCTTGCCAAATGTTTTTTTAATCATGTAAGATGATTAAAATCAAGATTAAATATAGGTTTGACACTTGGCACAATGTGATTGGGTCACTTAAACCTAGAGCTAATCAAAAGGTGACATGTGGCTAGGGTTTAATGTGTTAACCTAGCTATTTAAGTGTGGTTATGAAAAGAAAACATAACCAGCAGCCTCTCCTCTCATATGTCACGCCACTTTGAGCCTCTCCAGCTATTTCTCTTTATCTCTCATCAATTCAAAGAGATTAGCCATCAATCTCTTGAATTAAGAACACTAGAAATTGTTTCTAGTGTCCTGTTTACATCTCTAATCTCTTAAAAGGCAGAACTTGAATTTCTAATTAATAGAAAAGGCTTTAGAAGCTGTTCAAGGACTGCTATAGGTGTTCTTGGTGTGGACAAGCTAGAGGGACAACATCTGGTGTCCTGAAGACGAATCTCAAAGGCGCAGACACGCTGCAGCACATCAAGAGGTTAGTGTAATCGTTCTTGATTTAATCTAGGGTTCTAAAATTAATCTGATTAATTTTAAAATCTTAAATGGCAAATACAGATCCAAAAACATATTAAAAGAGTTTTAATATGTTGTTTATCATTGAAATCAAATAGATAAAAATAAATCTTGCATGGTGCATGTGACCCCAGGTGAAAATTTTTGAATTCAATGATATAATCTTGTGTTTTTCACGCTTCCGTTCCTTCAGTTCATACGCCCCAGTGTGTCACCATGGGGAGCTCTAGTGCTGTTTGTGAAAAAGAAGGATGGGACTTTGAGGCTATGCATTGATTACCGGCAGTTGAATAAAGTGATTGTGAAGAACAAACATCCGTTGCTTAGAATTGATGATCTGTTTGATCAGTTGAAGGGAGCAGGAGTATTTTCTAAGATTGATCTCAGATCAGGGTACCATCAGTTGAGGGTGAAGGATGTAAATGTGCCAAAGACTGCATTCAGGACCCGATATGGGCATTATGAGTTTCTAGTGATGCCCTTTGGCCTAACAAATGCACCAGCAGCATTCATGGACCTTATGAACCGTATCTTCCATCCACACTTAGATCGGTTCGTAGTGGTCTTTATTGATGATATTTTGTTGTATTCCAAGACCAGGGAAGAACATGATGAACATTTGAGGATTGTTCTGCAAACCCTGAGAGAAAAGAAGCTGTATGCTAAGTTGTCCGAGTGTGACTTTTGGTTGAATGAGATTGCATTCCTTGGACACATAGTGTCAGCTAATGGGATTAGAGTGGATCCCAAGAAAATAGAAGCAGTGATGGAATGGAAGCCTCCCAGGAATACAACTGAGGTCAGAAGCTTCTTGGGGTTAGCTGGGTATTATAGAAGATTTGTGAAGGGATTTTCCTTAATATCTGCTCCAATGACCAAGTTGTTACACAAGAATGTCAGATTTGACTGGAATGACAAGTGTCAGACCAGTTTTGAGAAGTTGAAAGCTATGTTGACAGAGGCACCAGTGTTAACACAGCCAGTGTCAGGAAAAGACTTCGTGATCTACAGTGATGCCTCTCATAATGGGTTAGGGTGTGTATTGATGCAAGAGGGGAAGGTGGTCGCTTATGCTTCCAGGCAGCTAAGGCCACATGAACAGAATTACCCTACCCATGATCTAGAGCTTGCAGAAATTATCTTCGCACTGAAGATATGGAGGCATTACTTGTATGGTGAAAAGTGCTACATTTATACGGACCACAAAAGCCGAAAATACTTGCCAACTCAGAAGGAGCTCAACCTTAGATAGAGGCGATGGATTGAGTTCCTGAAGGACTATGATTGTGTAATTGACTACCATCCTGGGAAGGCAAATGTAGTTGCTGATGCTTTGAGCAGAAAGTCCATCACAGCTTTGAGATTATTGAATGCCCGTCTAACTTTGATTCGAGATGGAGCTATTTTGGCTGAGTTGCAAGTGAGGCCAAACACGCTCTGACAGATTTTAGATGGGCAAAAGGCAGATGAAAAGTTAATGGCTATTATGAGCAAAATCTCAGAGGGAAAAGCAACTGACTATGAGGTGAAAGCAGATGGGTGTTTGTACTACAAAGGAAGACTGTGTGTACCAAATGATGGGGAATTAAAGGCCAGTATTCTAAAAGAGGCACACACCAGTGTATATGCTATGCACCCAAGAAGTACAAAGATGTATCATGATCTGAAGCTTCAGTATTGGTGGCCTGGTATGAAGAAAGACATAGCTGACTACGTGACTAAATGCTTGACATGTCAGCAAGTCAAGGCAGAACATCAAGTTCCATCGGGTTTGCTACAGCCTATACGCATACCTGAATGGAAATGGGATCGAGTCACCATGGATTTTGTAAGTGGTCTACCTCTCACCCAGAAGAAACATGATGCAGCATGGGTGATAGTGGATAGATTGACGAAGTCAGCACACTTTCTGCCAGTTAGGACTGACTACTCACTGGAGAAGTTAGCAGAATTGTATATCAGTGAGATAGTTAGACTGCATGGAATTCCACTTTCCATCATATCTGATCGAGACCCAAGGTTTACATCAAGATTTTGGAAGAAGTTGCATGAGTCCTTGGGTACACAACTCCATTTCAGCACAGCTTTCCATCCTCAGACGGATGGGCAATCAGAAAGAGTAATCCAGTTAAACAATTGAACTAATTGAATTAATACAACTATTGAACTAAAATGATAATAATAACATGAAATATATGTCAGGTCCTTGAGGATATGCTGAGGAGTTGTGTCATTGAGTTTGAGGGAAGTTGGGATAGATACCTCCCACTTGCAGAATTTGCATACAGCAATAGCTACCAAGCTAGCATCCAAATGGCCCCATATGAAGCACTGTATGGGATAAAATGTAGAACTCCAGTGTGCTGGACTGAATTGGGCGAAGACAAACTGGTAGGGCTGACACAGTGAAACAAACTGAGGAGAAAGTAAAACTAATCAAAGCCAATCTGAAGGTTGCCTCAGATAGACAGAAATCTTATGCCGACCTGAAGAGAAAAGAAATAGAATATGTGGTTGGCGACAAAGTATTCCTCAAGGTGTCACCGTGGAAGAAGGTACTGAGGTTTGGAAGAAAAGGTAAGTTAAGCCCTAGGTTCATTGGCCCATATGAAATCATTGAACGTGTGGGTCCAGTGGCCTATAGGCTAGCTTTACAACCAGAGCTGGACAAGATCAACAATGTGTTCCACGTGTCCATGCTCAGAAGATACCGCTCAGATCCTTCACATGTCATCTCCAGGGAAGAAATTGAAATACAGCCGGATTTGACATATGAAGAAGAACCTCTAAGGATCTTGGCGCGGGAAGTAAAAGAATTGAGGAACAAGCAGATTCCACTGGTGAAAGTGCTTTGGAGGCACCACAACACCGAGGAGGCAACTTGGGAAAGTGAAGAGACGATGAGGCAACAGTTCCCTCAACTGTTTAAATCAGGTAAAATTTCGAGGACGAAATTTAAATTAGAGGGGAAGAGTTGTAACACCCTCCCGGTAGCAACTCCGTACATTCTACTGTTCCGGTGACCGGTGTCGGTCCGGACAGCTAGAACGTCCGAAAAAATATTTAAACTAAAGTCAGGAACCATAATTAACTCAAATATTAATAAGAACAAATTTAGTAAAAATTTTAGAAATAAAATACAACCAAGTTAAACGAGCCGGTGCCCTAGCAATGGGTAACCTAGAGAGAAGTTGCGGTTCTCGCAACTAGGAGCCCTATACCTGGGGGAAAAATTATAAAATAATTTTTGGGACTCCAGAGAAGGGTTACTGAAGTTCCTATGGCATTAGAATGCCAAGAAAATACCTAGAAAAAATTTTCAATCGGTACAGACAATTTTGACCCGTTAAGCCAAACGGAGGGCATTTTGGTCATTTCGCCTTCAGAGGTGATTTTTGGCCGACTTGTCCAATTGAGTAAATAATTAATATGACATAAAATATGAATAAACATTACTAGAAATTAAATTGAAAATGAGTAGTGAAGAAAAGAAAAGAAAATGAGGAAAAAGGCTTATTTATGACATCATGATGGTGTCATTTAAAAGCTATAACCAATCATATTTAAACAACCTATTAACTAACAAATAAAAGAGATAAACAAGACCAAAAAAAGACCAAAAGCTAGTAGCCTTCTTCCTCCCCAAAAACCAGCCGAAACCCTTGCATGCCCAAAACCTCCATTGACAACTTCAAGCAAGCTCCATTTCCCTCTTCATTTCACCATAAACCCTAGACACCTTTCACTAAAATTTATCCTTGCACCTTGCATAACCTTTTGGCAGCCAAGAAAAGGAAAGGAAGTGAAGTTTTGAGCTTGGGAAAAATCTGCCTACAAGAGGTTAGTGCACCTATCTACTTAAAACTTTTAATTTCCATGTTAGTAACTTGAATTGAGTAAGAATTTCTAACTTAAATGAACAAAAATTATGTGTATACATAGTATGGATTTCGGCAGCCCTATTGAAGGAATAGGAATGAGTATTTTTGATGAACTTGGAGTGAACTAGAAATCATGTTTGAAGTTTATAAACATAAGAATAATGAATTAGTAGCTAACTAAGGTAAATTGTGTAAACCATGAATTTGAACTAGGGTTTTGGGAGTAAAATGTGGACTTGGCTTATGAAATGGTTAAAGAACATTCTAATGGTCAATTAGTGACCATTTGAGGTCAGTTGACCATAAATTGGACTGAAATATGGCATGACAAAGTGGAATGGTAGGCTGCCTAGGGACAGCAGTAATGGTGGCTGTGATTCCAGCCTACTTAGACAGCCATAACTTTGGTTGTGTTGGTCCAATTGGTGTTTGGCCAATTGGACATGAAACTAGGCTTATAATGGCACATTTTTGCTGAAGAAACCATGCCCAAAAGACCAAAGCAAGTGGACCAAAAGTTGGCCCCAATCCGGATACCCTGCAACAGCACCTGCAGAAATGACCAAATAAACAGTAACTGTTCATTTGGCCATAACTCACTGTAGAAATGGTTAATTAACCTGAAATTTTTACAGCAACAAATTAAGACATGGACAAACAACTTTCGTGAAAAAACCTACCCCAAATTATGACCAGAACCTAACCAAAATGGCAGTCACAATCACTGTTCATTGTACTGTAGATTTGGTAATTCTGCAGTTTTGGCAATCAGGCCAGCTGTGGTTTTTGGACCATATCTGGAGCTACAAAGCTCCAAATGGAGTGATTCAAAAAAGGAAATTCAACTAGACAAAATAAGGAACCACTTTCATGTTTACCATTTCCTCAAATTCCCACTGCAATAGGGCCCAATGGAATAGTAAATTTGGGTCACAAAAACTGAAAATTCTGCTCTCTAGGTTTTAGGTTTGGAAATGGATTTAGGGGTTAATTCCAACAAGTTTTAAATGCAAAATGTGGTATGTTGGGAGTGTCAAAACCAATATACCTATTTTCTATCCAAAAGTCAACATTTTTGTTCACCAATGGGGTGAATAGTGACACCAAAACTTGAAATTCACAAATTGAAGAATTTAAAAGTTCCAAATGCCCTAGTATACCTAACAAGATTGGTTTGGATAGTTTGGCATGCCAATAGGGTTCAGTTAGCAGTACTGCGCATGGCAATATACCTGTGACATCCCTTACCCGTGTACAGTACACCCGAGTAAGTAAGGCCACACTGTGTACTGGCACACTATAATATACCGTACTTAATTTGTATCATGCTTTTGAAGATAATTTATGAAATATGATTTATTTAAGCCATTTATCGAAATTCTTATTCATTTAAGGTTCCGAAAATTTTAAAGAAAATCCGGCGGAGTACCAGCTAAAAATGGAGAAAACCGTTCTTCGGAACTTGTGAAAACACTTCCAAATAATTTT
The DNA here is from genome assembly GCF_030052815.1 of Hevea brasiliensis. Classification (NCBI taxonomy): domain Eukaryota; kingdom Viridiplantae; phylum Streptophyta; class Magnoliopsida; order Malpighiales; family Euphorbiaceae; genus Hevea; species Hevea brasiliensis. The sequence goes on along the minus strand of NC_079499.1, from coordinate 66,773,781 downwards.
CAAACAAACCCAACTTCAATTCATCAACAGAATCTCAATATCAAAACTCAACAATATTTCTAAATTTCAGTTCTCAATAGCCTTTTCATTTCTCAGAACATCCCTTTCTTAGGGTTCTCGTATATAAAAAACCATTTAATACTCAAATTAATACCATACATGACCATAAATCTTTATTATTTACATGAACCTCAAAATACATTACATAATCCCAAATACATATGAGAAAATAAAAATTTAATTACAAAATGACAAAATGACACCTAGTGCCCTACCGATGCACTGCAGGTAGTGAGGTGACACGGACACGGTGCAGAACTGCCGGATGGACTCACCCAGTCTGAGGTCTACTGGGCTCACGATCAGGATCTCCAGTACCTACGCGTGGCAAAAGCAACGCGCTAAGCAATAATTCTTAGTGGTGCAATAATATAATAAAAGAAAATAGCAAGAAAATAAATGTGTATAGAATGTGTATGCTTTCTTTGTTTGGTATTGATATATTCATTGTTTCATTAACGTTGTTCACTTTTATTCATTTGGTTGCCCCAAGTAACCTACACTAGATGACTGGACTGGATAACGGGTAAACTGGCACTGGGTACCTAGTACCTCGGGCCGTCACACCATCGGTCACGTATGCATCTCCCGGTGTGCAACAGAACAGCTAACAAGCTGTAAATAATATCAGGCACAAGGCCAAGTCTCAATACAAAGTCAAAATGGCTAAAAGCCATGAAATCTCGGAATGGCATATTGCCATGTGTAGTACTGCTAACTGAAACCTATTGGCATGCCAAACTATCCAAACCAATCTTGTTAGGTATACTAGGGCATTTGAAACTTTTAAATTCTTCAATTTGTGAATTTCAACTTTTTTGGTGTCACTATTCATCATTGGTCAACAAAAATGTTGACTTTTAGAATAAAAATGTGTACATTGACTTTGGCACTCCCAACATACCACATCTGGTGTTCAAAACTTGTTGACATTAAGTGTTAATACCATTTCAAAGTGTAAACCCACACAAGCAGAATTTTCAGTTTTGGTGAGTCAACTTCACTGTTCCATTGGACACTGTTACTGTTGGAATTTGATGAAATGTAAAACATGAAAGTTGTTCCTTATTTTGTCTAGTTGAATTTCCTTTTTTGAATCACTCCATTTGGAGTTTTGTAGCTCCAGATATGGCCCAAAAACCCAAGCTGGCCGGATTGCCAAATCTGCAGATTTACCATATCTACAGTGCATGAACAGTAACTAGAGTCACTTGGTTGGATGGGTTCTGGCCATAATTTGGGGTAGGTTTCTTCATAAAAGTTGTTTGTCTATGTCTTAACTTAGTGCTGTAAAAATTTCAGGCCAATTGACCCAATATACAGTGAGTTATGGCCAAATGAATAGTTACTGTTCATTTGGTCAATTCTGCAGAGGCAGTTTCAGGGTTCCGGATTGGGGCCAAGTTTTGGTCCTCTTACTTTGGTCTTTTGGGCATGGTTTCTTCAGCAAAAATGTGCCATTATAAGCCTAGTTTCATTTCCAATTGGCCAAACATCAATTGGACTAATACAACCCAAGTTATGGCAGTGCAAAGGGACTGAATTTTCAATCCCTCTGCTGCTGTCCTAGGGCAGTTTACACCTTGAGTTTACCATACCATTTTTCAGTCCAAATTGTGTTCAACATACCTCAAATGGTCACTTATTGACCATTAGATTGTTCTTTAATAGTTTAATAAGCCAAGTCACATTTTCATGCCTCAAAACCCTAATGTCCAATGCAATTTACCCATAAACCCTCAATTAGCACCCTAGTTCAACATCTATGTAAATATATAACTTAAATACAATCTCCAACTCATGCTAAGTCCATTAAAAACATTCAAAACCCTTCCTCTATTAGGGCTGCCGAAATTCAAGTGTTCATACCCATAGGTTTTTGTTCATTTAAACTACAAATCTTACTAAGTTCAAGTCCAAAATCATGGAAATAAAGAGTTTAATGGGTATAAGTGCACTAACCTTGTTTGGGCAGAATTTCCAAAGCCCTAAACATCAATTTCCTTCCTCTTGTTGGCTGCCAAGAACTTGTTTAAGGTGTGTAGATTAATTTTAGTGAAGATGACTTAGGGCTTTGGGGTGAGGTTTGAGAGGTTTGAGAGCTTGAAAATGAAGAAAATGGAGGTTTGGCTATGGAATTTTTTGAGAGCTACGGGTAGCTTTTGTGGGAGTGGTGGCTGCTGCAATTTTCTTTTGGTTATTTAGTCTTCCTTTATTCCTTTTATTAGTTAGTCAATGGATGGCTTAATGGTGATTGGTTAGACATTTTAAATGACATCACTTTAATGTCATAATTTGCATTTGTTGCATTTTTCTTTTCTTTCCTCCACTACTCATTTACACATTTAATTTCTAGCAATATTTCTTCACATTTTATGTCATATTAATTATTTACTCAACTGGACAAGTCGGCCAAAAATCACCTCTGAAGGCGAAATGACCAAAATGCCCTCCGTTTGGCTTAACGGGTCAAAATCGTCTGTACCGATTGAAAAATTTTTCTAGGTATTTTTTTGGCATTCTAATGCCATGGGAACCTCAATTACCCTTCTCTGGAGTCCCAAAAATTATTTTATAATTTTTCCCCCGGGTCTAGGGCTCCTCGTTGCGAGAACCGCAACTTCCCTCCGGTTACCCATCGCTTGGGCACTACTGTTTTGCTTGGTTGTATTTTATTTCTAAAATTTTTACTAAGTGTTTCTTATTAATATTTGAGTTAATTATGGTTCCTGACTTTAGTTTAAATATTTTTTCGGACGTTCTAGCTGTCCGGACCGACACCGGTCACCGGAACAGTAGAATGTACGGAGTGGTTACCGGGAGGGTGTTACAACGCAGCTCAATTGGTAAGAGGCGAAGCAAACCCGTGAGGTGATATGGGTTCGAATCCTAGCTCTACAGGACGAAGGGATTGAACTCTACCAAAGCGGACAGTACCGATTTGAGTTACATCGCCGGCCTCTAGAGGGGTACGCTGGCAAGATGGCTACCCATAGAGGGGCTTGAGCTGGGGCCCACTAAGCCGGGGTGTGACAATACCATTTTGTGATTTTATGGCTTTTAGCCATTCTGACCTTGCATTGAGATTTGGCCTTGTACCTGATATTATTTACAGCTTGTTAGCTGTTCTGTTGCACACCGAGAGATGCATATGTGACCAATGGTGTGACGGCCAAAGGTACTTGATACCCAGTGCCAGTTTACCCGTTTATCCAGTCCAGTCGTCTAGTGTAGGTTACTTGGGCAACCAAATGAATGAAAGTGGACAAAGTTAATGATATACAAATTCAAAACAAATGAAACATATACATTCACTACATATTTATTTTCTTGCTATTTCTTTTATTTTATTATTGCACCACTAAGCATTATTGCTTAGCGCGTTGCTTTTGCCACGCGTAGGTTTTGGAGATACAGATCGTGAGCCCAGTGGACCTCAGACTGGGTGAGTCCATCCTGCAGTTCTGCACAGTGTCCGTGTCACCTCAACTTCTGCAGTGCGTTGGTAGGTCACTAGGTGTCATTTTGTCATTTTGTAACTAAATTTTTATTTTCTCATATGTATTTAGAATTATGTAATATATTTTGATGTTCATGTAAATTATGAAAATTGTATTTGTGAATGGAAAAGTAAATATATAATTGTGATTTATACTTGATTATCACATGTGTTGGATGATTGAGAACTGAAATTGAGAAATGTTGTGGAGATTTTGATATTGGAGTTTGAGATGATGAGACATGAATATTGGAAGTATTTTTCACAGGTTCCGAAGAACTCTTTTCTCTATTTTTAGCCGGTACTCTGCCGGATTTTCTTTAAAATTTTCGGAACCTCAAATAAATAATACTTTTGATAAATGGCTTAAATAAATTATATTTCATAAACTATATTCAAAATTATGACAAAAATTAATTAAGGTAAAATAGAGTGTGCCGGTACACCGTGTGACATATCTTACTCGGATATACTGTAGCCGGGTAAGGGGTGTCACAAATTCCTTTTCATACTCTGCCACTGTCAACTGTCTCTGCCTTAGGTTAATGAACTCTTTTCTTCTCTCTTCCAGGTATACACTACCCACATATTTCTTCTTGAATTCCAAGAGAAAGAAGTCCCAAGTTATTAATTCTTGTTGCACTTCACTAGACATTGTATCCCACCATTGATAGGCATCATCTTGCAACAGACATACAGCAGCTTCTAAATTTTTCTCTGGAGTGCAGTGGAGTTATTTTAAAACTCTCCCTGTTCTGTTTAACCAGTTTTCGGCTACAACAGAATCATCTTCTCTCTTGCCAAAGAAATCCACCGCTCTAAATTTTCTCTGTCTTTCCAGATGTGATTTCTGCTGTGGAGGTGGTGGTGGTGGTGGTGGCATTACCCCAGCTGTTTGTCTGAAGAACTTGGCCATTTGCTAGAACATGGCCTGTGGAGGCGGAGCAGGCTCTCCCCTACCCCCAGTCTTAGCTACTGCAGGTGGAGCATGACTCTCCACTTCCTTCTCAACTGCCCTCTGTGATGTAGGGTCCATATCCTATTCAAAATAATAAAGACAAATAGATCTGTATTAGTGTCACCTCGACTCTTACAAATGCAATGCATGGTATGGACTCAATCTAGGCATAGAAACGCCAAAACCAGGCTCTGATACCACTAAATGTGACACCCCTTACCCGTCTACAGTATAGCCGAGTAAGATATGTCACACAGTGTACCAGAATTCCCTATTTTATCTCAATCATTTTTATTCTTCCTTAATTTATTTTTTTCATAGTTATGAAGTACAATTGGTGAAGTACATTTTATTTGAGTCATTTATGGAAAACATCAATTTATTTGAGATTCCACAAATTTTATAGAAAATCCGGCAGGGTACAGGCTAAAAATGGAGAAACAGTTCTTCGAAACCTGTGAAAAACACTTCCAAAATTTCCAATCAATCCCAAACTCCATTTCATCAACAAAATCTAAATATTTTTCAACAACATTTCCATTTCTCAATCATTCATTTCATATGATATTTATGTAAAAGTCATCAATAAATATTCACTTTTTCATTCAGAAGCACAATTTTTACTATTTACATCAATGTCAAAATACATTACATAAGTCTTAATTACACATGAGAAAATAAAAATTAATTACCAAATACCAAAATAACACCTAGTGTCCTACCAATGCACTGATGACGGTGAGGTGACATGGACACTATGCAGAGCTGCAGAAGGTCTCACCCAGTCTATGGTCTATTGGGCTCTCGGTCAGTCTCTCCAGAACCTACACGTGGCAAAAGCAACGTGCTGAGCAATAATGCTTAGTGGTGCCAATAATAATGTGACACCCCTTACCCGTGTATAGTATACCCGAGTAAGCAATGTCACTCGGTGTAACGGCACACTCTAATATACCTTAATTAATTTTTATCATGCTTTTGAATATAACTTGTGAAATATAATATATTTGAGCCATTTATCGAAATTACAATTTATTTGAGGTTCCGAAAATTTTAAAGAAAATCCGGCAGAGTACCGGCTAAAAATGGAGAAAATAGTTCTTCGGAACCTGTTAAAAACACTTCCAATATTCATATCTCATCACTCTCAAACTCCCATATCATCACAAACTCAACATTTTTCAATTTAATTTCTCAATCATTCATCTCATGTGATAATCCAGTACAATTTACAGATAGATATTCACATTTTTCATTCACCAACACCATTTTCATTATTTATATGAACATCAAAATACATTACATAAATCCCAATACATATGAGAAAATAAAAATTTAGTTACAAAACACCAAAATGAAACCTAGTGTCCTACCAATGCACTGTAGAAGGTGAGGTGACACGGACCTTTGTCTGCGGCTGCAGGATGGACTCACCCAGTCTGCGGTCTACTGGGCTCACGTTCAGTATCTCCAGAACCTACGTGTGGCAAAAGCAACGCGCTCAGCAATGATGCTTAGTGGTGCAATAATAAAATAAAAGAAAATAGCAGAAAATAAATATGTATTTAATGTATATTTCTTATTTGTTTTGTATCTGTTATATTTATTTATTTCTTTAACTTTGTCCATTTTCATTCATTTGGTTACCCAAGTAACCTATACTGTACGACTGGACTAGATAAATGGGTAAACTGGCACTGGGTATCTAGTACCTCGGGCCGTCACACCATCGGTCACATATGCATCTCCCGGTATGCAAGAGAACAGCTAACAAACTGTAAATAGTATTAGGCACGAGGCCAAGTCTCAACACAATATCAAAATGGCTAAAAGCCATAAAATCACAGAATGGCATAATGCCATGTGCAGTACTGCTAACTGAACCCTATTGGCATGCCAAACTATCCAAACCAATCTTGTTAGGTATTGTCGCAAAGGGATTTTGCGGTCGCCTGGACGATCACTCACCGAAGTGGGAAAAGTGAGGGGTCGCCACCTTAGTTTTGAGGGAAACTAAAGAAAACCATTTGGGAAGATAAATTAAAAATGAAACCACTTCAAAACAGAGATTCTAGGTTCGGGGTCCGTAAACGGGTGGGGAAGGTGTTAGGCACCCCACCTCGTCCCTTAATAAGGGTAAGTAGATTTAATTTTGCGTTCTTTATAAATTAGTTAGGAGGGCTTGAATGGGAATGTTAATCCTTTTGGCTAAAGGAACATTTGATTTTTCACTGAATTTGGATCACCCAGATACACAAGTAAATAAGACCACCTTAGTGAATTGACGTTACAAATTTTTTAGTTTTGAGATTATTTTGCGTATGGGTTAAGATTTGGTGTGAGAATCGGATAAAAACCCTCCTCCGATCTCTATTTAATGGTTATTTATTAAAACCTTGAGTAGAGACCGGATAAGAACCCTCCTCCGATCTCTATTTAATAGTTATTAAAATTTTGAGTTGAGACCGGATAAGAACTCTCCTCCGATCTCTATTTAATGGTTATTTATTAAAACTTTGAGTGGAGACCGGATAAGAACCCTCCTCCGATCTCTATTTAATAGTTATTAAAATTTTGAGTTGAGACCGGATAAGAACTCTCCTCCGATCTCTATTTAATGGTTATTTATTAAAACCTTGAGTAGAGACCGGATAAGAACCCTCCTCCGATCTCTATTTAATAGTTATTAAAATTTTGAGTTGAGACCAGATAAGAACTCTCCTCCGATCTCTTTTAGATTAACAGGAGCCTGAAAGGGACTTTTCCGATCTCCCGGATTTTAATTTCAGCTACATGACATAAGAGCCTAAAGCTAAGGATTCTGGCATTCAAAGATGCTGGGGATAAGGCTTCTCGATACCTTTTGGCTAGATGGGGAAAACTAGACTTGATTTACCGACCTTCCATGTATTCATTTTACCAATATCTATTAATGACCGATATATTCTGTTTTGTTTATTTTGGTTTTATTCCAACTTTGTGACCTCTTTGTCGAATTGCTGTTAACGTCAGCCTAATAGTTTGGCTATCTTCCTGACGCGTTATTCAGGTTCTCTCTTTTAAAAGAGACCCCTAAGTTGCAGTTACCTACGTCTTGCCTGACCATTTACACGCTACTAGGAACCAGAAAAACTTGCATTCAGAAATGACGAAGATTAATAAAATGACGGACTAATCACTAAAGAGATAACTCGAGAGTAACATTATTTAGGGTCCTTTTGCACAAAATGGACTTGGAGAAAATCACATACGTAAGAAGAACAAAGAAAGTGCGAAAAATAAATGTAAACACTTAGTAAAACAACAATATGAGCTCTTACCTGTGAGGCGCCAAATCTACTGAAATAGCTACGGGGTGGCAAATAGAGATAAGACAGTGGACTGATTAGCCTGAGAGCTGATGTTCACCGTGAACTGGAGGGTGCTTAGCTGAAATGCCGTCAGATTAAGATAAAAACCGAGTGGGATGAAGTTGAGCTTGGACAATGGGAATAAAAACAGAGATGATAAAGGGCTGAAAATGAGAGTATGACCAGATAATGAACAAACTGGAAATGTAGAGTTCCAGTATTCAGAATCCTTTTCAAGAAACACTTCAGAAAACTAGTTTCAAAAGTTTTTCCAATCAACACTTCAAAGTAGCGGAATAACAAACTGAATGAAGTTTTCAGAGTTCTTTCGCTATAATAACAGCCTCTCTTTTTTGTCCGTCCGTCCCTTGAACAGTTTTTCATGCAGGTATTTATAGGAATCGGGCGCTCCCCGTGGAGGGTCAGGATTTATTTTGAGGGAGATGGAGGGTCAAGATTTCGAAGGACATGATCGGATGTCCAGGAATTAAAGAGAATCAAAATGAATGGCTGAGATCCCTCTTCAGAACGTTTGTCCTTTTCTTCTTTCAATCTGACGGTCCCAGATCTTCTTGTCCGGAACGATCTAAGGGCTAAGAGCGAAAGATGCTGGTATTGTCGTCTTCTCTCTTGATCCAAGGGTTCCGGGTTTGTCCTTACAAGTGAGATCAACGGTGGAGATTGGGATGTACAGGACTGTCATGACATACCCTGGCACCTGTCAGCATTGCGGGTGATTCTTAGTCGTGCGGTGGAGATCTCGTCTGCAACGCTTTAACTACCTCGGCTCTGATTCTGACGACGGTTATTTGGGATTTGTCTTATTCTTTTTGCCTTCCGATCCCTCCTCTTTCTGATCTCTTTCACATGTTCTTTCCGATCTTTCATGCTGGTCTCCCATCTTCCGATCTATTATTCCGATCTTTCCCTTCCTTAGGTCCGGTCTGGTCAAAGCATTAATTGCCCCTCGATTCCCGAAGCGTTAAGCCGTTTTACCTTCGACAATAAATGCTCATTTTCCCCTATATATACCCGGTTGTGAGACATTTCCTTCATCCGATTTTCCTCTCTTCCTTTCTTATTTTCCACTGTTCTATTTGCTCGGTGGAAGTTCCGGCCATGATTGTGGTTTTTGATCCCTTTCCGATGAGCTTCTTTAACCACCGGCTGAAAATTTACGATCCCGGTGATCGCATAGCCCTAACTGATCTGTATTGCGGACCTCGGTTGTACCGATCTCGAGTCGCTCAACTGAGTTCATTCGGCCTCTCATCACATTGAGTGTTCCGACAGCGATTCTGATCCACATTGGGTGTTCGGCAATGGATGAAGCATCCGGTCGGCAATATCCTTGGGATCAGTTACAAACTGATCCTTAGATCAGCCTTTTGATATAATCAGATCTCCAATGTATTCCGATCCTTAGAGATCGCCCAGATGATGTAATCCATTAATGTAATCAGATCTCTAGAGATCGCCCAAATGATGTAGTTAGACCTTTATTGTAATCCGATCTTTTTGGAAATAAAAGTCTTGTTTCTCCAATTATTATCTTATTGATTATTTTCCGATCTCTGATATATTTGTCCGATCTGGTTCCTAACAAAACGACTCTTAACTAATCCTTTGTTCAAAATATTCAACTTATTATGCCGATCTCCAATTAACCGATCTCGGAATGTTCGAGAGACGTGTCAGAACAGCTGGCGAATCCCGTTAACCGATGCACTGCATGGAACCTCGTGAGCATTAAATGCTTGGACTAGTATAAATAGGGATGGGGGGGTTAGCCATTTGCTCTCTCATTCCATTTTCAGTCTCTTGCTCACAACTTCGAAGTTCTCTCATTTTTCCCGAGTTCTTCCGACGCCGATCAGACTCCGGTAAGGGCTTTGATCTTCTTTTTAGTTTAAGTTCTTTATTTCCTTTGAAAATGAGTGGTGTCAAAGGTCAGAGAGCGGCGAGCCCTCCTTCCATTCAGTTCTCATGGTCGTCCGATGAAGAAGAGGTAGTCGGGCCAAGCACGCTACCTGAACCCCCTAGGGTCTCCATTCGGCTCGGGCGGATCATACCATCAAGCGTGCACTGTTTGAGGAGAGACTCTCCTATAGACGAGCTATCGTCGGTTCTTGAAATCGATGCGCAATCGTTTAGCCAAGAATACAACATTCGGCTGATTAAATGCGAGCTAATCAAGTGCCACGGCGATCTTCGTGTCGATCACTCCTTTGAAGAGAATGACATGGTTATGGTGTACGAGAACGATTAAAGGCGGTCTTAGTTCCCTCTAGATGACTTCTATAAGGAGGTCCTAAAACTTCACCGAGCATGCATTGCTCAAATTCACCCTAACTCGTGGCGGATCTTGGTAGCCTTAGAGGTCTATGCCGAGCTAAGGGAATCGGACCTACGGCTAAGGTGTTCGCCAGTGCCTGCAGACTAACTCGCCAAAGGATGACGAACACTTGGTTCTTTCAGCGAAGCCTCATTGCGGGCTCTTTTCCGATCGCCCTCATCCCTTAAGAATTGGAAGAACCGTTTCTTCATTACGAGGAACAAAGATCCGAAATGCTTTGAGGACTTCCGTGTTGGTGGTACCAGGGGCCTTTGCTTCCGAAGCATATTACCCTGAACCAGGAGGAAAGCTTAATAGTGATGGATCTGAAGAGTCTGGCCGCCACTCAAAAGTATTCTTGTTTAGATGCGGTGACTGCCGAGTTGCACCATTGGACTATTCAACTGCTCACCGGCCAAGACCGCGAACTTTCGCTCTCTGACCTCGGCATTGGTATTTTCTATATCTCAGCTCTCAGGACCTTAGCGATCTCACTGACCTTTTCTTTGTGCAGGTATGGCGGGTGGTGAGGGTTCTAGGAAGCGGAAGAAGGACAAAGAGATCTTCCGGAAAATAAAGGAGATGAAACATTCGGAAATGCTTCGAACACCTGGTCATGAATCTGGGGAAGTACAAGGGGACCCACCTCAACCTTCGGATCTGCCGACCGCTGAAGCTGTCCGATTTCCTCCTAGATTGGAAGAGCAGCCTCCGGCTCTTCCAGTTGTTCCAAGCAAGGAAAGGGGTCCTTCTCAATCTTCTGGGAGGATCTCTTCTCGTGGCGCTCAAAAGCTAATCGAGTCCCTGAAGAATAACCGGACTGTTCGGGAGAACCCCAGTTTTGCCCAAGTCTTGGGGTCTTCCATCTTCCTCCGGGATGATTGGGACAGGCTATCCTCGAACAGCCTTGATGATATCTTGACTCAATCCATGAGCCTGAACGTGGAGTGCCTGGTGAATCAGACCATGATTTGGGAAAAGGTTCAGCGTCTGGGTAAGGAGATCGGGAAGAAAAATCAGGAAGTGGCTTCCCTCCGATCCCAACTCTCATCTGGTCGGGATTATATATCTCAAGTTGAGGGACGGGCGAAGTTTTATGAAGACAGGCTGGCCGAACTGAATCTTGTTCTGGCTGAAAGGAATCGGGTTCTCGGAGAAGTCCAGGCGCTACAGGCCAACGAAGCTGCTCAGGTCGCCCAACTCATCGAGGAGCTTAAAGAGAAAGACGGGGAGCTTAAGGAGAAAGATGAAGAGATGGTGACGGGAATAGCCGGGGCCTATGTGAATGCTCACAAGGACCTCTTGGCGAACTCGAGCGTTACCCAGAGGAGGACTTCTCTTGGATGGCCGACCTGGCTCCTGGGGGTGATGATGAGGACAATGAGGAGGAAGCCGAGGGTGAGAGAGAGAGTGAGCAAAATGTAAATCAGGCTGGGGGTGACCTTCCAGCTGAATAGCTTGTACAAAAAAAAATGAAATGAAATGCGATGTCTCTTTTGTTCAATGAATGGATGTGATTGGAAAATCTCTGAATTGCCTAAGTATTTGATTGTATGAGCATAGCGAAACAAGAACTAAATGCAATTATTAATCTAAGTATAAGAGATCGGAAAGCACAATAAGCATGAGATCGGTGGGGAAGAAATGCTGAATGGGACTTGATTAAAATTGAAAATTTAACTTGAACACTTAAGATCGGAATCCTCATTAAACCGAACCAAAACCTTAGCTCTTAATCTTTCGAAAAGGAGATCGGCAATAAAACTGGTAAGAAAAGATCTAGTGCCAGTTCATTTCGTTTAGTATGAATATACTTGTGAGTCTGAGTTTCGACAATGGGTTTGAGAGATCGGTGAGCGATAGTGAGTAAAGCTTTGGTGATCACGAGAACTTAACAATTTGATTTAATTCTTTGCGGGGAGAGATCAGAATTGTGACAGCCTATCAAAGAGGGATCGGAAATGTGATTAGCTGTCCGAAGGAGACTTAGTACCGGGGATCGGTTTCAAAGTTTTATTGATTTTGGGGATCGGCCAAAATATGGTGTCGACAGCTGCCCCTCTTTACATAATTTCTATTAAAGGAAAAAAATTTCCGTGTAGGAATTATGTAAAGATTCAGACTCATATTTTGGACGATTAGGTGTACCTAAGTTAACGACCTAGAAATTGGCAACGGAAGTTGGAATACTTAGAAAATTAAAAACCAACTTGGATCAAGAAACCAGAGGTTGATAGCAGGAAAATTAAATTGCAGGAAATTAAAATTAACTTAGATCAAGGAACCAGAGGTTGATAACAGGAAAATTAAATTGCAGGAAATTAAAATGAACTTAGATCAAGGAACCAGAGGTTGATGACAAGAAATTTAAATTGCATGGAATTAAAATCAACTTAGATCAAGGAACCAGAGGTTGATGACAGGAAATTGAAATTGCAAGAAATTGAAATCAACTTAGATCAAGGAACCAGAGGTTGATAACAGAAATGTAAATTGCAAGAAATTAAAATCAACTTAGATCAAGGAACCAGAGGTTGATGATAGGGAATTTAAATTGCATGGAATTAAAATCAACTTAGATCAAGGAACTAGAGGTTGACGACAGGAAAATTAAATTACAGGAAATTAAAATCAACTTAGATCAAGGAACCAGAGGTTGATGACAGGAAATTTAAATTGCATGAAATTAAAATCAACATAGATCAAGGAACCAGAGGTTGATAACAGAAATGTAAATTAAAATCAACTTAGATCAAGGAACCAGAGGTTGATAACAGAAATGTAAATTGCAAGAAATTAAAATCAACTTAGATCAAGGAACCAGATGTTGATGACAGGGAATTTAAATTGCATGGAATTAAAATCAACTTAGATCAAGGAACCAGAGGTTGATGACAGGAAATTTAAATTGCATGAAATTAAAATCAACTTAGATCAAGGAACCAGAGGTTGATGACATAAATGTAAATTGCAAAAAATTAAAATCAACTTAGATCAAGGAACCAGAGGTTGATAGCAGGAAAATTAAATTGCAGGAAATTAAAATCAACTTAGATCAAGGAACCAGAGGTTGATGACATAAATGTAAATTGCAAAAAATTAAAATCAACTTAGATCAAGGAACCAGAGGTTGATGACAGGAAATTTAAATTGCATGGAATTAAAATCAACTTAGATCAAGGAACCAGAGGTTGATAACAGAAATGTAAATTGCATGGAATTAAAATCAACTTAGATCAAGGAACCAGAGGTTGATAACAGAAATGTAAATTGCATGGAATTAAAATCAACTTAGATCAAGGAACCAGAGGTTGATAACAGAAATGTAAATTGCATGGAATTAAAATCAACTTAGATCAAGGAACCAGAGGTTGATGACATAAATGTAAATTGCAAAAAATTAAAATCAACTTAGATCAAGGAACCAGAGGTTGATAGCAGGAAAATTAAATTGCAGGAAATTAAAATCAACTTAGATCAAGGAACCAGAGGTTGATGACAGGAAATTTAAATTGCATGGAATTAAAATCAACTTAGATCAAGGAACCAGAGGTTGATAGCAGGAAAATTAAATTGCAGGAAATTAAAATCAACTTAGATCAAGGAACCAGAGGTTGATGACATAAATGTAAATTGCAAGAAATTAAAATCAACTTAGATCAAGGAACCAGAGATTGATAACAGGAAATTTAAATTGCATGGAATTAAAATCAACTTAGATCAAGGAACCAGAGGTTGATAGCAGGAAAATTAAATTGCAGGAAATTAAAATCAACTTACAAAGCAAGTCTAACCCTGACACATGAAGTTCTTTCCCTGACGAAGTGTACTTAGCAAGATACCGAAGGCCGATGATTAATGGAGGAGGAGTTGCAAGACTTGACCCATGATCCCATTCCTTCGGATGCCCCTTTTCTGTTCCCGACTTTCTCCTTATTTTACGGAAAGTGCCCTTGCGGGTTTTTACTTTCTTTTCGTCCATTCGACCAAAAGCGCCCTTTCGAGTTTTCACTCCTAGTTTTTTTTTTTTGTTTTTTTTTTTTGTTTTTTTTTTTGAAGGCCATTCCCTGCAAATCTCATAGTAAAGTACGTGGGGTTATCAATTTTCGAATTCAAATCTTATGGCAAAAATTTTAAATAATCAATAGCGCATTAAACAAAGAGAAAGGATAGTATTTAAAAAGTGAGTTAACAGGAAAACAAAAGCAGAAGGAATAAAGTCTAATTTTATTATGGCTTTAGGAAAAATAGGGATAGACTTTCAAAGGAAAAGGAAGGGTACAAGGATAGATCTCACATATTCCTTATAGTTGGTTTCGAAGTTTTTTAACTACCATTATTTCAAGTTCTCTGGAGCCTCATGCCACGACAGTTTCCTCTCCATCCTCGGTTTCATATGCCCTTCCTTATTTCTCCATTTTGGTTCTTGGGGCGCCCTTTCGGGTTTTCATCCCAAGTTTTTTTTTTTTTTTGGGACGCCCTTTCGGGTTTTCATCCTTCACTTATTTTATGCATAGTACCTCTTGACAGTGTCGGCATTCACAGGTCTCGGGAATTCTTCACCGTCCATGTGGGTCAAGATCAAGGCTCCTCCAGAAAATACCTTTTTAACCACATAGGGTCCCTCATAGGTTGGTGACCATTTGCCCCGGGGATCATTTTGGTTCGGCAGCACTTTCTTCAGTACTAGGTCCCCGGGTTGGAATTCGCGTGTGCGGACACCTTTATCAAATGCCCTAGCCATTCTCCTCTGGTATAATTGCCCATGACATGCTGCTGTTAATCTTTTCTCGTCCAGCAGGTTTAACTGATCTAACCTTGACTGGATCCATTCTGATTCATCAATTCCTGATTCCTTCAGAATCCTTAAGGAAGGAATTTCGACCTCAATAGGTAATACTGCTTTCATCCCGTAGACCAGTGAGTATGGAGTTGCCCCGGTTGAGGTCCTCACGGAAGTCCGGTATGCGTGAAGAGCGTAGGGGAGCATATCATGCCAATCCCTATATGTGACCGTCATTTTCCGAATTATCCTCTTGAGGTTTTTGTTTGCGGCTTCCACCGCTCCATTCATCTGAGGGGCGGTATGGGAGGAGTTGAGATGTCGGTCTGTATTGATCACGGTTTACGAACCTTGGACCATTCAAGTTCTTGGCATTATCAGCGATAATTTCATTCGGGAGGCCATGCCGGCAGATGATGTTGCTTTTGAAGAATTTAAGAAACGTGTTTTGCGTGATGTGAGCATACGATGTTGCTTCGACCCATTTGGAGAAATAGTCGATGGCCACTAGGATAAATCTATGTCCATTGGATGCCTTGGGATTGATGGGACCAATCACATCGATGCCCCACATTGCGAAAGGCCATGGTGAGACGAGGTTGAGCGACTTATGAGGTGGGGCGTTTATCGGATCGGCATAGATCGACACTTATGGCACTTAGGAAATACTCGATGCTATCCTTCTCTATTGTGGTCCAAAAATACCCACGTCGCATGATTTGCTTGGCCATCGTGTGCCCATTGGCATGGGTTGCACAATTTCCCTCATGAGTCTCAAAAAGGATTCTCTTTGCCTCTTTTGCATCTACACATCTCAATAATTCGCCGTTGGAGCTCCTCTTGTATAGGGTTTCTCCTTTGGGAAGTATCCCAATGCTAATCTCAGAATCATCTTCTTTTCATTTTTGCTTGCCTCGAGAATTCTGCAGTTCTCTGATGAGCCGGGATGTCATGATACCAAGGCTTTCCATCGGGCTCTTCTTCAATCATGAAGCAGTAAGCTGGTTCATCCCTTGCTTTAACCCTCAATGCTTGAGTTGTCTGCCCTTCTTCCATTTGAGCCATAACGGCTAGAGTAGCTAAAGCATTAGCAAATTGATTCTTGTCTCTGCTAAGATGAGTGAAAGAGATTTCTTGAATTCCTTAATCGGCTCGGTAAGTACTTCTGATATTCGATCTACTTGGGATCCTTAGTTTGCCATTCTCCCTTGACTTGATAAATTATCAGAGCCGAGTCTCCGTACACCTCCAACTTTCTGATTTTCAATTTGATAGCAGCTTGTAGACCCATTACACAAGCTTCATACTCTGCGACATTGTTGGTACAGTCAAATCTCAACTTGACAGCTATCGGGAAGTGTTTTCCGTCAGGGGATACGATGCGACTCGATTCTATTCAGGACAAATTGTGACTCGTCGATATACATTTCCCATACATCTTCTGGCCCCACTTATTCGCTGTCTACTTCTTTAATGTGCTCATCAGGGAATTCAAAATCGAGCTTCATAATCACGGATAGGATTTTCCGCTAGGAGGTCAGCGATCACGCTACCTTTCACCGCTTTCCGGGTCACGTAGACTATGTCGTATTGGGAGAGTATAACCTGCCACTTGGCTATCCTTCCTGGCATGAATGGGCTTTCGAATACATATCTAATAGGATCCATCCTGGAGATGAGCCATGTCTTGTGATTCAACATGTAGTGCTTGAGGCGATTTCTTTGTCGAGGCTAACGCGACAAGTCTTTTCTAAGAAAGAGTACCTTGACTCACAATCATTGAACTTCTTGCTCGGTAATAAATGGCCCTCTCTTTTGGCGGTATCATCATGTTGTCCCAAAATACATCCCATCGAGTTCTGTTTGAGCGCCATATCTGAGGATCAAAGGCACGCATACAGTGGAACCAATCTGAGTGGATTTGTGAGAATCTTGCTTGATTTTCTCAAAAGCCTCTTGACAAACTGAATCCCATTGAGTAGAGTTGTTCTTCCGGAGTAATCTGAAAATAGGCTCAGCTTTGGCAGTGAGATTAGAAATAAACCTCGAAATGTAGTTGACTTTCCCGAGCTGCGCACCTCCTTCTGTTTTTGGGGCGGCATTTCTTGAATAGCTCGGACTTTATGCGGATCTACTTCTATCCCTTTCGCTTACTATGAATCCCAACAACTTCCCGATCTAGCTCGAATATGCATTTAGCGGGGTTCAGCTTCAAGTGGTATTTCTGAGCCTTTCGAATACCCTCCTCATCACTGAGCGTGGCTCTCTTCTCCTGGATTTGATGATCATATCATCCACGTATACCTCTACTTCTTTATGCATCATATCGTGGAATAATGTGACCATTCTTGTATTGGTAAGTAGCCCCGGCATTCTTTAACCCGAAGGGCATGACCCGATAGCAGAATACTCCCCATTGAGTGATGAAAGCAGTTTTATCCTTGTCTTCTTCGTCCATTGGGATCTGATTGTACCCTGATGCCCCATCAATACACGAACACCTGCCCAATCCCGCAGCATTATCAACTAACACATCAATGTGGGGGAGAGGGAAATCGTCTTTCAAGCTAGCTTTATTAAGATCCCTGTAGTCAACGCACACCCTGACTCTCCCGTCCTTCTTCATTACCGAGACGACGTTAGCCACCCATTGGGGATATTTGACCACTTCCAAGAACCCGGCGTCATACTGTTTCTTGACTTCATCCCGAACCTTGAGCAGTGTGCCGGGATTCATTCTCCTTAGTTTCTGCTTCACCGGAATCATTCCTGGAATTAAGGGAATTTTGTGCATTACTATCTGAGGGTCCAAACCCACCATATCGTCATAGCTCCAGGAAAACACATCGAGGAATTCTTTGAGCAGACTGATCATATCTCCCAATTCTTCACTCTCCACTACCTTAAGTTCCCTTTTTACTTCTTCCGTGCCCAAGTTTATTGTGTGCGTCTCGTCTCCACAAGGCACGAGGGAGGGCTCATCCTTTTCACTGTCTTCTTGTGTAAGTTCTTCCTCAGAATCACTTGAAGTAATGGCAGTTATGGGGATTTCAAAATTAACGGAGGATTTACGAGTCTATTGGATTATTAGGTGTTAATTGATGAATGGTCTGAATAAATAAAGAATAGACGTGTTATAAGGATGGAATTAAAAAGGAAAGAAAGAGAGTATTGGATTTAAAATGCGCTATCAATTCATTAATATTAATGCCATAAGAAAAGGTCCATTTACAGTATTACACTTGTCACCATGGACAAAATGATCAAGTGTTGATAACCAAAGGTACTTTACTCGAGATTGAGTACAGGGATATCCTCTGTTGTCCAGTTGTCCAACTCCTGCCCCTCAGCCATTGGTGATACTAGGGCCTCATACAAGGAGTCCAGTTGGATGACATCTATGGATGGATCATCGGGTGATTCTTCTGTATTTGCCGGATGTTGAATGACCGGTTTAGTGAAGATCTCCGTAATTCTCGGGACTATTTTCATCTTTCCCATCTCCTAGTCAAACCTCTGATCCCGAAGTATTTTCCTCATCCAGAACCGCCCATCCACGAAGGCATCCTCCTCATATCCCAAACCACAACGGCCTACCTTCTGAATAGCCGGTATGGGTTCCACGATTCCTTGCAAGGCGGTACCCAAGCCTTTCCCCTCTTGATACCCGTTCCTTGACATCACTTTGGCCACCATAGCCATAGCCCCCTCTTTCCCGGTATCTTTCAGTTCAAGGGCCTGGAAAGAACTCTCCAACGATTCCTCGGCCGCTTCCACATAAGGAAGTGATTGCGGCTTGGTGACCAGTATGGCTTCTTCGCCCCTTACAGTGATGATTTTGCCGTCCTTAATGTATTTGATTTTCTGGTGCAAAGTCGAAGGAACAGCATTCGCAGAATGGATCCATGTCCTTCCCAACAGCATAGTGTAAGCCGGCTCAATGTTCATCACCTGGAACGTGACGTTGAAAGTACATGCACCGACTTGGATTGGCAAGTCAATGTCTCCCAGCACCTCCCTCCTGGTACCGTCAAAGGCTCTTACCACCATAGCACTCTGACGTATATACGATTGGTCGACCGGCAACCTGGCTAAGGTAGCGCTAGGCAGTACATTGAGGGCTGATCCATTGTCGATGAGGACCTTAGCCACTATACAACCCTTACACTTCACAGTTATATGTAGAGCTTTATTGTGCCCTAAGCCTGCGGGGTCTACCTCTTCTTCAGAAAAGGCTACAAAGCTGGATGCCTGGATTTGTTCTACTATCTTCTCAAACTGCCCCGGAGTAATGTCGGGGTTTACAAAGGCTTGATCCAGGATTCTTTGTAAGGCTTGTCGGTGGACTTCCGAGCTCAGGATTAGTGATAACAATGAAATTCGGGCGGGTGTTTTTCTCAATTGCTCCACCACATCATACTCGCTCTGTCTCATTATTTGGAGCAGCAGTTCTTCCTCTTCCTTGTGCTCAACAGGCTCTACTTCCCCTGCTTTCTCCACCTCCTCTTCTGTATTTCTTGATGACTCTCCCATTTTTACTTTCCCTTTCCTCCTCTCTCTTTCTTCGTTCAGTAACACCTCCCACTTGAGTTATAAACTCGACTTCTTGCTCAGTGGAGAGGGCTTTGTTGTGATAATGGGTGAACCTAGTGCAGGGAGTAATGTCATTGGCGAGTCCAGCATAAGTCATCTGAAGTGCTCATGAGGAGCGAAACATGGTTTTGGTGGTGCGGAGGTGAGACAAGACTAGGAGTCGATGTCTTGTAGCGCTCACGAGTGAAAACTTGGAAATTATAATTCCATGGGACAGCGTGAGTATTGGTGACGGAGGCGAGGCGGAGTTTGGATAGCAGTTCTTGGCGGTGAGGCTACCGGGGGTGAGAAGGTGATTCTGGGTTTGGAGGTAGAAGCAGTTTGGTTGAACCTAGTGGTGTTCACTCCCTCTTCCGTCTTTGACTTTGTCTGGCACCTCAGAACCTTGAGAGACAATAAGTTCCAGACTTTTTGCCTGAACCCCTCACAATCTCGCGACTCATGGTGTTTGCCCCTCCATGGTAAGGACACCCGTACTCTCTTGAATCCCGCTACACGAGGGCAAAGGTAGCCTTCCCTCATTGCTCTGACAAAAATCTCCTTAAAGTAAGGAACCGGCTTATCCATACGGTGTTGATCCTTCTCCCTTAGACTCTATCATATTTACACCACTTGCCGTATTATGGTTAGGCGGTGGGTTTGAGGTGACATTGGGGAGGAACCATTTCCCTCGATCTTCAACCACCGTTTGGATTAAAGCGTGCACTCTCCCTCTGAGTGCCCGCGATTGTCGGTTGAGTGCCCTTGTGCTCCTCCATGATACTCTAGCAGGCGGTGGCATCATACCACAGGATATGGCGGCTGGATTGGGTCCAAGGGGACTGGTACAATTTGGTTTATACCGACAAGGTATCGGTATATTTCACTGAGTGGGAGGGGAAGATGTGGATCAGGGTTTCTTGGGGGTCTTGGGTTGTTTTGTGGTGGTCTTGGTTGAACGGGAGGAGGAGGTGGTCTTGGTTGGAAATTTGTAGGTGGGGCATATTGTGGCGCGGTTGTGGATAATTTGGGAGAGGAGGTGGAATGTTTGCGATGGTTTGGCCATGAGAGGAGGGTATGGCGGTAGTTATTTTGGGAAAAGCGGGAGTAATTATTACCGAGTGATGGAATGCACGTCACTCTCCTTTTTCTTGCCAAAATTGGCGATTTCTTTCTGAGGTTCTCGGTGACTCTGCGATCGTCCCATTCTTAAGTTGGCTTCAATTCTCTCACCCGTCTGGATGATGTCAAAGAAACTATTGGAAGTGTTCCCAATCATCAAGTTGAAGTAGGGAGCCTTCAAAGTCTCAATAAATAGAAACCTGACTCATTGTCGATCCAGGAGGGTGGACCTGCGCCTTTTCTCTCCATCTTTGGGCATACTCCTTGAAGCTTTCCAGTCTTTACGCACGATCTGAAAATCCCTCCTTGTGGGGCCACATGTGATTAAATTTGTCTTGCTTCAAAAGGCCTCGGCTAAATCCTTCGGGGCGTAGTCTGCTCCTATCTAGCTGACGCACCACCTCGGGCTTTGCTCCAAAGAGGCTCGTGGAAGAAGTGGATTAACAATCTGTCATCATCTGTCATAGAGGACATCTTGGCAATATAGGTGGCTAAATGAATTCGAGTCCGAATTCCCAGTATACTGTCAAAATCGGGGACCTTGAATTTAGGAGGTACCACTACATGAGAACCAATCTAAGTGATGCCACATCCACGAGCCATACATATTTAGCCCTTCAATTGCTCTCAATCTTTCCTCTAGAGCAGACAGTTTCTCGCTTTCTTTTGACTTATTTTCCCCTCCCACTGACTGGATATTCCCCCAGTTGGGAGATGAGGGGTGAAGTGAATTGGAGGGATTGAATTTGAAGGGTAAGTCGGTGTTTGGAATGGTTGGGTAATGAGAGTAAGGTAGGTCATTATTTGTAGTAAGGATTGTGATGATTGTCGGGTCGGGATGGGAAGCGAAAGGTAAAAGAAGTTGAAGCTTGATGAGGATCATTTGTCGTAGGAGGCGGAGGAGGTAATGATGGGCTAGGCTCAAGTAGGTTTATTCTGAGACATTACCTTCATTAGTCTCATAATTTCAGAAAGATGATCTTTCAACTCGGAGACTTGCCCCTGTAGGTTATGTACTTGTTCTTTATTTTCAAAAATCTTCCTTGTTCGAGATATTTTTAATTACACTCGCTTAGGTTGAGCAGTGTGCTTGGTCGACTTGCCTTGTTTGAAGCAATATTGATTTCTGTGAGGGTAAAAAAGAAAATTTTAAATGAACTTTGAATTTTGCAAAGAAACTAAAATTACTGGTCTGGACGAAGGATACAGTGGCATTTGAGATCCAGGATTAAAAATGTAAAAGGACAATCGCATACACTTTATCATGGCATCGTCAGATAGTCATTGTGAATGACGGGATTGAATGCGCATTTATGATACCTGTCCATATAGCGCATTCAATTTTTCACATAACCCTAGCGAGGGAGTTCCTACGGGAGTCATATTATTCATTCACAAATTTACTAAACAATGGTCCAAAAATCATTTTATTAACTGAATAATTTGTACACCATATTCTTTACATCGGCCTAGGCTCTGGGAGGTTCTTTATAATGAGATGACATTTTCTGAGATACTCATATAACCTTTCTTCTTGCTTGGCAGGATCGAATGCTTTCAGAGCGTACTCGGATTCAGGTAATAGTTCTTGTTTTTCCTGTGCTATCGTTTTTTCCAGCTGGTCAACGTTCTCTTTCAGTCCTTGATAGAGAGCAGCTTATTTTTCTTTCTCTTTCCTTTCTTTAGCACACTCCTTCAAGATATCGTTGATGAGTAGTGCTTGTTCTTTCAATTCAAGCTTCTTCTTTTTGTTTTCTTGCTTATACTCTTCAATGAATATTTCTTGGTATTTCATATTTTCCTGAAGCTTATTATTCGGCACTTTTATTTCTTTGGTCTCAGCTTGAAGAGAGTCTTTTTCCTTTTCCCACTGCACCTCTTGCTTTTCGAACTCCATCCTTTCGGCTCTTGCCTCTTCCTTGAGTCTTCTCACCCTTCTCTTAAGTTTCTGCTGTTGGTCCTCCAATTGTTTCATTTGTTCTTGCAGCTGTGAGTTCTCGGTATTTGCCTTTTGTAGCGAGTCAACCAGGCGATTATCAGCTTCCTCTAATAGGGCGTTTTGGCGAGGGTTGCTATCCTTGAATTCTATAGTAGAGTGCTCTCGGTCCCTGTCAGTTCTCCATTTAAGATAATCGCCCGAGGCACTTGGGCCTTTGGGTGATTTCTCCATCAGAGTGATGTTTTCCCAAGACTTGCGAGCCATTTTCAACCCTTCTTCTTCCTTGAGCTCATGGTAGAAGTGACCTTGGTGGTATTATTTGATATTGATCACGGACTGTGTTGAGCCAAACTGCCTCATTACCAATGCCGGAGTGTAACTTGTATACCCGGTTATTCCAATTAGGGACACGCTTTGATTACCCCTGCCGTCGAGAGCGGGTTGGCTTTGGCGTCCACGACTTCCTCCAACAGTAATTACGGCCATTGAAACTCAAAATCCGTTCCCACCACTGCTGTTCATTCTTGGTGATTACTAACGGGTCATTCTCTCGATGGGAGGCTGGTCAAGGTACCAAGTCAATCCCTTTGTCTCCACGGGACACCGCGTGGTGATAATCCAGAGGTATAACAATTGAGAACAACACTTAATGGACCCTTTGCCCTGTCTTCTGCAGTGTGTAAGGGTCAACAGGGTCTCTGCAAGAATTGATGGCATCGGATTGATCCCCTGCCTTTCTACTGTCCAAAATACTTCCACCGCGCTGCAAGTGATGATTCCCAATGGCCCCGGGAACAGAAGCAGACCATAGATTCCCAAGGCGAGTGCCACTGAAGCTTGATCCTTTGTTTCGCTTGGAGGTAATGATCTAACCGCTTCTCGAGTGCGTCCAATACCATCCATGTGTGTTCCCTTTGATATTTCTTTTGACTTCGCCTCCTCAGAAGGATGCCCAACAAATGTGTTAATCGTTTCAGTGCGCCTATGCTCAAGGTGTAGGTAGATCCGGTTACGCAATGAGTCACGGAATACCTAGTAATGCACGATATTCTTCCATAGTGGGAAGTATCAATGTCATTGAAAGAGAATACCGTGCCTTAGGATTCCAATGCGACAACATGGCAATTAATGCCGGGATTTGGACCTTGACTAGCATTAAGGTTCCAATCCTCCAGTACTACTCTTCAAATCGTGCCTTCACCTGATCGGGAAGAGAACTCCATCAATTATACAGACCATCGAGGCTGTTCATTCTGACCTCTATTTTATCCAGATCTAGTGAAGGTATTGAGCTAGCGTGTGCCTCGGCAACATCATTTTGCGAAGTGCAGGCCTATGAGCTGATTTGGACCAAAGTTTAGCATCTTGAGCCTCTTACGCATTGACTCGAGGATGCCATGATAAAAATGATGCCTATCCTTTTCTGGACTCTTGGTTTGGTAATGCTGCGAGAAAATTCGTTAGTAAGACAAATTGGGGTAATTTTGAATCATACTATTGTGAGGTGACACGTACTAATTTATCAAAGTTGGATAATGTGTTGGTGTTCTAGTAAATTCAAGATTACCCTAAAAAAATGAACAAAAGGAAATTAAAGCGAATAGGGTAAGAGTAAGTATGCCCCTTTTTGTCCTATAGTAGGAGACTCTAATATCGGGTGGCGCTACCTATCTAGATAGTTCTATCTTATAAGGTAGTTTACTACGGCTTTCAACTATTGTGATAGTTTAGCTCAGGATCTAATTTTCTAAAAAGCCACAGGTTCCCAAATTGCCCCTACTGTAAACAGTAGAGCCCCATTCTACCACCATGATATTATCGGGAAAATTCCAAAGGTATAACGGTGAATAGAGCAGTTTCAATTTGGCGAAGCCTTCACGGATACTAACGGGGTAAAACCCATGGTACCGCTACATGACCCCTCCTACTTTCCTAAAGGGTAAGAAAGCTGGGTTAGGACCATAGTGTGTGAGGACATCGTGTGAGTGTTCGGTGTGTGAAGGGACACCTTTACCTCTTCCCAATTCGAGATTTTATTTTCCATTTTCCCTTTTTCCCTTTTTTGAAATGAAAACCTTTGTAGGAAATAGAACAGGCAAAACAAAATAGTTAGCAGCAATAATAATTAATGTATAAAACATCGCCGAATGAGCCCATCTAACTATAATTTGATCTAACAAAATTAAATCTACTTTTGGACCACTAGATCGGGGTTAAAATTAAGTCCCCAGCGGAGTCGCCAAGCTATCGCAAAGGGATTTTGCGGTCGCCTGGACGATCACTCACCGAAGTGGGAAAAGTGAGGAGTCGCCACCTTAGTTTTGAGGGAAACTAAAGAAAACCATTTGGGAAGATAAATTAAAAATGAAACCACTTCAAAACAGAGATTCTAGGTTCGGGGTCCGTAAACGGGTGGGGAAGGTGTTAAGCACCCCACCTCGTCCCTTAATAAGGGTAAGTAGATTTAATTTTGCGTTCTTTATAAATTAGTTAGGAGGGCTTGAATGGGAATGTTAATCCTTTTGGCTAAAGGAACATTTGATTTCTCACTGAATTTGGATCACCCAGATACACAAGTAAATGAGACCACCTTAGTGAATTGATGTTACGAATTTTTTTAGTTCTGAGATTATTTTGCGTACGGGTTAAGATTTGGTGTGAGAATCGGATAAAAACCCTCCTCCGATCTCTATTTAATGGTTATTTATTAAAACCTTGAGTAGAGACCGGATAAGAACCCTCCTCCGATCTCTATTTAATACTTATTAAAATTTTGAGTTGAGACAGGATAAGAACTCTCCTCAGATCTCTATTTAATGGTTATTTATTAAAATTTTGAGTTGAGGCCAGGATAAGAACTCTCCTCAGATCTCTATTTAATGGTTATTTATTAAAACTTTGAGTAGAGACAGGATAAGAACCCTCCTCAGATCTCTATTTAATAGTTATTAAAATTTTGAGTTGAGACAGGATAAGAACTCTCCTCAGATCTCTTTTAGATTGAGGAGCACGAAAGGGACTTTTAGATCTCGGATTTTAATTTGACTACATGACATAAGAGCTTAAAGCTAAGGATTACGGCATTCAAAGATCTTTGGGGATAAGGCTTCTCGATACCTTTTGGCTAGATGGGAAAACTAGACTTGATTTACCGACCTTCCATGTATTCATTTTACCAATATCTATTAATGGCCGATATATTACATTTTGTTTATTTTGGTTTTATTCCAACTTTGTGACCTCTTTGTCGAATTCTTTGCGTTAGCCTAATAGTTTGGCTATCTTCTGGCGTTATTCAAGTTCTCTCTTTTAAAGAGACCCTAAGTTATAGTTACCTCGTCTTCAGGACCATTTACACGCTACTAGGAACTAGAAAACTTGCATTGAAATAGCGAAGATTAATAAAATGACGGACTAATCACTAAAGAGATAACTCGAGAGTAACATTATTTAGGGTCCTTTTGCACAAAATGGACTTGGAGAAAATCACATACGTAAGAAGAACAAAGAAAGTGCGAAAAATAAATGTAAACACTTAGTAAAGCGGCAATATGAGCTCTTACAGCGAGCGCCAAATCTCTTTGAAATAGCTATGGGGTGGCAAATAGAGATAAGGCAGTTGACTAATTAGCACGAGAGTGATGTTCAGTCGGGAAGTGAAGGGTGCTTAGCTAAAATATAATCAGATTAAGATAAAGCGAGTGGGATGAAGTTGAGCTTGGACAATGGGAATAAAAGAGAGATGATAAAGGGTGAAAATGAGAGTATGACGGATAATGAACAAGCTGGAAATGTAGAGTTCGATATTGAATCCTTTTCAAGAAACACTTGAAAACTAGTTTCAAAAGTTTTCCAATCAACACTTCAAAGTAGCGGAATAACAAAATGAATGAAGTTTTGAGTTCTTAGCTATAATATGACCTCTCTTTTTGTTCGTCCATCCTTTTATAGTTTTTCATGCGGTATTTATAGGAATCGGGCGCTCCGTGGAGGGTCGGGATTTATTTTGAGGAGATGGAGGGTCAAGATTTGAAGGACATGATCGGATGTCCGAATTAAAGAGAATCAAAATGAATGGTGAGATCCCTCTTGAGCGTTTGTCCTTTTCTTCTTTCAATCGGCGGTCCCGGATCTTCTTGTCGGAGCGATCTAAGGGCTAAGAGCGGAAGATCTGGTATTGTCGTCTTCTCTCTTGATCCAAGGGTTAGGGTTTGTCCTTACAAGTGAGATCAACGGTGGAGATTGGGATGTCTGGGCTGTCATGACATACCACGGCACTGTCGACGTGCGGGCGATTCTTAGGCGTGCGGTGGAGATCTAAATGCGCAGCGCTTTAACTACCTTAGCTCGATTCGGCAGCGGTTATTTGGGATTTGTCTTATTCTTTTGCCTTTCAATCCCTCCTCTTTCTAATCTCTTTCACATGTTCTTTCCGATCTTTCATGCTGGTCTCCCATCTTAGATCTATTATTCCGATCTTTCCTTTCCTTAGGTCAGTCTGGTCAAAGCATTAATTGCTCCTCGATTCGGCGTTAAGCCATTTTACGCTCGACAATAAATGCTCATTTTCCCTATATATACCCCTATTGTGAGACATTTCCTTCATCGATTTTCCTCTCTTCCTTTCTTATTTTCCACTGTTCTCATTTGCTCGGTGGAAGTTAGGCCATGATTGTGGTTTTGATCCCTTTAGATGAGCTTCTTTAACCACCGGCTGAAAATTCTGATCGGTGATCGCATAACCCTAGCGGCGATGGTGAGAGAAGCTGGATTTGACCGATCTGTATTGCGGACCTCGGTTGTATCGATCTCGAGTTTCTCAAGCGAGTTCATTCGGCTTCTCATCACATTGAGTGTTCGGCGATTACGATCCACATTGGGTGTTCGACGGCGGATGAAGCATCCGGTCGGCAATATCCTTGGGATCGATTATAAGCGATCCTTAGATCAACCTTTTGATATAATCGGATCTCAATGTATTCCAATCCTTAGAGATCGCCCGGATGATGTAATCCGTTAATGTAATCGGATCTCTAGAGATCGCCCAAATGATGTAGTTAGACCTTTATTGTAATCTCCGATCTTTTTGGAAATAAAAGTCTTGTTTCTCCAATTATTATCTTATTGATTATTTTAGATGCCTTTGCATGGAACCTCGTGAGCATTAAATGCTCGGACTAGTATAAATAGGGATGGGGTTAGCCATTTGCTCTCTCATTCCATTTGATCTCTTGCTCACAACTTGAAGTTCTCTCATTTTCCCAAGTTCTTAAGCGTCGATCGGACTCGGTAAGGGCTTTGATCTTCTTTTTAGTTTAAGTTCTTTATTTCCTTTGAAAATGGCGGTGTCGAAGGTCGAGAAGCGTGAGCCTTCCTTCCATTCAGTTCTCATGGTCGTCAGATGAAGAAGAGGTAGTCGGGCCAAGCACGCCTTTGAACCCCTAGGGTCTCGTTCGGCTCGGGGCGGATCATACCATCAAGGCGTGCACTGTTTCATGGAGAGACTCTCCTATAGATGAGCTACCGTCGGTTCTTGAGTATCCGATCTGCAATCGTTTAGCCAAGAATACAACATTCGGCTGATTAAATGCGAGCTAATCAAGTGCCACGGCGATCTTCGTGTCGATCACTCCTTTGAAGAGAATGACATGGTTATGGTGTCGAGGAACAATTAAAGGCGGTCTTTGGTTCCCTCTAGATGACTTCTATAAGGAGGTCCTAAAACTTCACGGCGTGCATTGCTCAAATTCACCTAACTCGTGGCGGATCTTGGTAGCCTTAGGGTCTATGCCGAGATAAGGGAATCGGACCTCTGGCTAAGGTGTTCGCCAGTGCCTGGACTAACTTTCGGAAAGGATGGCGAACACTAGTTCTTTGGTGAAGCCTCATTGCGAGCTCTTTTCGATCTGCCCTCATCCCTTAATTGGAAGAATCGTTTCTTCATTACGAGGAGCAAAGATCAGATTTGCTGAGGACTTCCCCGTATGGTGGTACTAGGGGCCTTTGCTTGAAGCATATTACCTGAACCGGGAGGAAAGCTTAATAGTGATGGATCTGAAGAGTCGGGCCGCCACTCAAAGTATTCTTGTTTGGATCGGTGGCTGCAGGTTGCACCATTGGACTATTCAGCGCTCACGGCCAAGACCGCGAACTTCCGCTCTCGACCTCGGCATTGGTATTTCCTATATCTCGGCTCGGGACCTTAGCGATCTCATGACCTTTTCTTTGTGCAAGTATGGCGGGTGGTGAGGGTTCTAGGAAGCGGAAGAAGGACAAAGAGATCTCTCGGAAAATATAGGAGATGAAAGCGTTTGGAAATGCTTGAACACTGGTTATGAATGCAGGGAAGTACAAGGGGACGCCTCAACCTTGGATCTGCCCGGCATTGAAGCTGTCAGATCTCCTCCTAGATTGGAAGAAGCGACCTCGGCTCTTCGGTTGTTCCAAGCACGGAAAGGGGTCCTTCTCAATCTTAGGAGGACCTCTTCTCGTGGCGCTCAAAAGCTAATCGAGTCACTGAAGAATAGCAGGTGTTGGGAGAACCGGTTTTGCCCAAGTCTTGGGGTCTTCCATCTTCCTCGGGAGGATCGGGGAGCTATCCTCGAGCGACCTTGATGATATCTTGACTCAATCCATGAGCGTGAGCGTGGAGTGCACAGTGAATCGGACCATGGTTTGGGAAAAGGTTGGCGTGCAGGTAAGGAGATCGGGAAGAAAAATCGGAAGTGGCTTCCCTCGATCCCAACTCTCATCGCTCAAGATTATATATCTCAAGTTGAGGCGGGCGAAGTTTTATGAAGGCAGGTGGCAGGCGAATCTTGTTACGGTGAAAGGAATCGGGTTCTCGGAGAAGTCCGAGCGCTACGAGGCCAGCGAAGGCTGCTCAGTCGCTCAACTCATCGAGGAGCTTAGCGAGAAAGGCGAGGCTTAAGGAGAAAGATGAAGAGATGGTGGCGGGAATGGCGGGGCCTATGTGAATGCTCACAAGGACCTCTTGGCGAACTCGAGCGTTACCAGAGGAGGACTTCTCTTGGATGGCGACTGGCTCTGAGGTGATGATGAGGGCGGTGAGGAGGAAGCGAGGATGAGAGAGAGTTAGCAAAATGTAAATCAGGCTGGGGGTGATCCTCCAGCTGAATAACTTGTACAAAAAAAAATGAAATGAAATGGAATGTCTCTTTTGTTCAATGAATGGATGTGATTGGAAAATCTCTGAATTGCCTAAGTATTTGATTGTATGAGCATAGCGAAACAAGAACTAAATGCAATTATTAATCTAAGTATAAGAGATCGGAAAGCACAATAAGCATGAGATCGGTGGGGAAGAAATGCTGAATGGGACTTGATTAAAATTGAAAATTTAACTTGAACACTTAAGATCGGAATCCTCATTAAGCGAACCAAAACCTTAGCTCTTAATCTTTCGAAAGGAGATCGGCAATAAAGCGGTAAGAAAAGATCTCATGCAGTTCATTTCGTTTATTAGGAATATACTTGGCGGGTCTGAGTTTCGATAATGGGTTTGAGAGATCGGTGGCGATAGTAGTAAAGCTTTGGTGATCGAGAACTTAACAATTTGATTTAATTCTTTGCGGGAGAGATCGGAATTGTGACAGCCTATCAAAGAGGGATCGGAAATGTGATTAGCTGTCCGAAGGAGACTTAGTACCGAGGATCGGTTTCAAAGTTTTATTGATTTTGGAGATCGGCCAAAATATGGTGTCGACAGGCACTAGAAAAGGAACTGCCCAAAGTATCTTGCTTCTTTGAAGGACAAGAAGGATACACCATCGGAAGGTATGTCCATATCTTGTTATTTAGATTCTGATGATACTCATAGTTCATCTACAGCTTGGGTTTTAGATACTAGTGTCAGTTCTCACACTTCTTATGATATGCAGGAACTAGTAAAAAGTAGCAACTTGCGTTCTCGAGATGTTAGACTCCAGATTGGTGATGACTCAACTGTTGAAGCTTTAGCCATAGGATCTAAATCTTTTTACATATCTGGACATGTTTTGTATTTGGATAATATTTTATATGTACCTGATGCTTTGAAGAACATCATTTGTATATCTAGTTTGACTAGAAATGGCTATGAATTTTAGTTCACAGATGATATTTGCAATATTTATTTTGGAAATAAATATGTTGGTTCGGGTTATATGAATGATGGTCTTTATTATTTGGATAATAATGACAAACACGAATTGAATGCAAGTGATCTAAATGAATGCAATGCCATCATGTTGCAGAAGATAGGATTGCAAAACTAGAGAAAATGGGGATTTTATCCTCATTGGGCTCTGAGCCTACTTCAACTTGTGAATCCTGTCTTTAGGACAAAATGACTAGATCACCTTTTGTTGGACAAGGGCTAAGATCTGAAAATATTTTGGAGCTAATACATAGTGATGTATGTGGTCCATTTAAAGAGATGGCTAGAGGCGGTTTTCATTATTTTATTACCTTTATTGATGATAAATCTGAAGGAGCGAAAGCATGAAAAACACAAGTTTATATCATTGAATTCAAAATTTTTCACCTAGAATCACATGCATCATGCAAGATTTATTTTTATCTATTTGATTTCAATGATAAACAGTATATTAAAACTCTTTTAATATGTTTTGGATCTAGATTTGCCATTTAAGATTTTAGAATTAATAAGATTAATTCATTAGAACCCTAGATTATATCAAGAATAAGTGCACTAACCTTTTGATGCACTGCAGTGTGTTTGACAACTTTGGGATGCTCCTTAGGACACTAGATGTTGTCCCTTTAGCTTGTCCACACCAAGATCACCTATGGCAGCACTTGAATAGCTTCTAAAGCTTTTTTTATGAATTAGAAAATCAAGTTTTGCCTTTTGAGAGATTCTGAGATATAAACAGGAAACTAGAAATAATTTCTAGTATTTTTAATTCAAGAGATTGTTTCTTAATCTCTTTGAATTGATGAGAGATGAAGAAGAAGAGAAGGGAGAGTAGCCAAGGCTGGCAGCACAAAGAGATGAATGGCAGCTTATGTTTTTATTCTTTCATCTTTACACTTATATAGCTAGGTCACCAATTAGAACCCTTGCCACATGTCACCTTCTGATTGGTTCTAGGTTTAATTGACCCAATCATATTGTGCCAAGTGTCAAACCTATATTTAATCTTGACTTTAATTATATTACATGATTAAAAGACATTTGGCAAGCTTATGTGTAGTGCCATGTGCCACCATCTCATGGTGCCACATGTCTCCCTGTGAAATGACCAAAATACCCCTGTGTCTTAATTTTGAGTTCTCAACCTAAAATAATTATTTCTCTTCTTCTAATCAATTTATATTAAATATAAATTAATTAATTAATCTTTATTAATTAATTTCTCATTAATTAAATTCATATTTAAACACTTTAAATATAAATTCAACTTATACTATACATCCAATAACCTAGATTTGGTTTCAAGCCATGCTAGGGACTTTGTAATCTAATTGCAAACCAAACATATTTAATTAATCAATTAAACTCTTTAATTAATCAATTAAATCATATTTAATTTGGTGATTACTTGTGTATGTGTGTGACTTACTAGGCTCATCACTAATTGGCAATGAGACATGATATAAACTCTTAATATCTTCAGAACTCTTTCTAACCATAAATGATTTCTCTAAATCATTTTATGCACCTCATAGACCATGGTTAACAGCTAGCATAGCATGCCATGGCCACCCAATCAGTAATAAGGTTTACCTTAAATGAACTTATAATCATATGTTACCATGCACTAGAATCTCTCTATTACAAAATCTCAATTCGAGCTAGAGTCATGGTTTATGTCAAACCCTATTTGCTATAAATATTATGTTCTCTTTTAATTCCAGTTCTTGATTAAAAAGATTTTCTCATCAGAAACCCTTTTCTGATTAAATCTATCTGTCCTGGCTAGGAACTTGAAACATTAAGAACAATTAAATGAACATAGGATTTTATCCCTATTTACTTAGAGCAACAGATTCCATCTTGATCAATATCTACCTCCATATATAACTAGTAGGAGCCAACACATGCCCATATACCTATACATAGTATAAGTATGAAAGCAGCATCAAACTCAAATCACCTATATACAAGATAACTGTGCTATCTCAGGTCTAAACATTATATGAACTGATATGATTTATAACAATACATTGACAAGAGTAAACTCCATGTGTGTAACACCCCTAAGTTCGGTAGTGCGTTCTACTGCTCCGGTGACCAGTGCTGTCCGGACAGCTAGGATGCCTAGAACTACACTTCAATATGAGTGAAGAGACATAAAATAATGAAATACAAAAAAAGAAAATACAAGAAAAACAAAGAAAAAATAATAGTAAAGAAATGTGATCAAGTTAAGCGGCGGAAACCTAGCGATGGGTGACACTTGCCAGGAAGTCACGGCGTGGACCGTTGACTAATACAGACTGCGGGGAACCACTGGAAAACATTTTAGGACTTAAATAGACCCTTGTTGAAGAATAAATATCATTAGAAAGATCAAAGAAAAATTAAATAATTAGTACAAAGAAAAGTGAGAAATCGAAAAAGCAGACAAAATACGATTATTCAGAAAAATCGAGGCAACTTGAACAGGGGCATTATGGTCATTTGACATCCTGAATTGTCTTTTGACCTAAATGTCCATTAAAAATAAATAATATTACACTTAGAAAATGAAATGAAAAATTAATTTGGTGGTACCTAAAGTAAATAGCTAAAATCATGGGTTAATGTAGGATTAAGTGAAAGTTTAACTTATAAAATGATTTAATTTTTAGTGGACCACTAAGAATTAATTAAACACATAGTGGGACATGTGTACACTTAATATGCAGCTGAAACCCCATCTTCTCCACATGAATTCAACATTGCCGTGAATGAGGTGAGAGGAAACTCCATAGCCATTTTTCATGCAAGCTTTCTTAACTCTCCATTTCAACTCCAATCCTTTAAGTTCCTTCACAAAAAATGGTCTACACATCACAAGGAAGATATTGATACCAATTTTGAGAAGTTTGGTGAAGGTTTAGCAAGTTACAATTAAAGGTAAGTTTGCATTTTTGAGAATTTTCTTGTTAAACTTTATGTTTATGTTATGGGTGTTAGTTTTGTGAAGGAAATTTTGAAGTTTAAATAGTTATTGAGATAGCCATTTTTGGACAGCCATGGGGTCACACATTTGATGAATTATTATGCATATAATTGATGAGAAATAATGTTGATCATGGTAAATTAATATCTAATGAATTGTTTCACATATATATGGTGATTTTGGAACTTGGATTAGACTTGATGGATTGTAGGGCAATGTGGTGTTGAAGGACAATTTCGGCAGCCTTGGGGACACTTGAATAAATGTGTATATTCATGGGAGTGTTGGCAGAATTGTGGCATTAAGGAATGAAGGATATGTGTATGAAATTATTGTGTAAAGTGTATGTGAGAATTAGTGGTGTTTAGGTGTGTATGTAATGGTATTGAGATATTGTAAATGTGAATTATATTTGGTGTGTTGAGGGTAATGGTAATCTGCCCAAAATAATGTTAATGTAAAGTAGATTATACTGTAGTTAATGTACCAAAACAGATTGGTAGGGAAGTGAACCAAATTGCAAGGTATATGTGTGTTTGAAGTGGGGTGTGAAATGCATATTGAGGGCAGTGTACATTTTAGCCTATAACCTTAAATGTGTAACCTCAATTGGTATGAGACCAATTTGAGTTTAAACTTGGCAAAAAATGTGCCAACTTTAATTGTTAAACCATACAAAAATTCTGCTTGCAAGGTGACCTAAGAAAATGACCAATTCGGATTAGGTACACTTGAGACCTAAAAACTGACCATTTGGGCAGCAGTGAGTATTTAGGCCATAACTCACTCAAAACAGGTCCAATTGACCTGAAATTTTAACCATGGATAGTTAAGACCCATACCTACAAGTCTTATGAAGACACCAAAACCCAGAAATGACCAGAAGCAAGTCAAAAAGCTTGCACAAGTTCGGGTCCAAAAACTGGCCGAACGAGAATGTAACATTTTGACCTAAAAATGACCTAATTTTATACCAATTGACCAGGAAGAGTGTAATTTCAATAACTTGTTCTACTTAACTCGGATTGACCTGAAATTTTCCCGAGTGCAATAAGACCTAGATCTACAAGTTTGTAGTTTCGGCCGAGACCGAAAACCGAGGAACTAGATCGTCGGTTAGGTCAAACCAGTATCGGAATCGACAATTTGCACTAAAATGCACTAAACAAGGAAATGACTTTGGTAAAGCGTACCAAACCTAAAACCCTACCGAATGTTACATATTAACGACACTAATACCTATTTTACCTAAAACGCAATGATGGTTGTTATATTATGTTATTAAGTGTATTATTGAGTTCAGTGCATTATTTACCTAACACCATCAATAGAGGCAGTTTAATTTGCTGAAACACTTCAAATTGTGTTTCTCAGTTAACAAGGACTCAGCAAAAGGGAAGGAAACACTGAGTCCAGATCAGGGAGACAGTCATCAGAGGTTTGTGCACAACTAGTTTTCAACTGATTTTGCTCTGAATAATATTTCATATGATTAATTGTATGTTATTGTTTTAAATTGTCTTTGTACTGTGGCTATTTCTTTTGAATTTTCAATTGAAATGAATTATGACTATTGTACATTATTGTTTTAAATTGTGTTTGTGCACAACTAGTTTTTAAGCGATTTTATTTGAATATTTCATATGATTAAATGGCGTATTTTCTTATGTATTATGTTTAACAAGCATTGGATTTAATTCAATGATTATTGAAAATTGTTATAGTATGTATGAATTTAGCTTTGTGAAATGGTATTTCCACAAGTATTAAGCATTGTATGGATTGAATAAATTATGTTTTAGAAAATTTTGATAGAACATGTTTTGAATTGTGATGGCAATTTTCATGGAAAAATGCAATTGTATGATTTGAATTGTGATGAGCATAAAACTTTATTGGATATTGAAATTGACTTTGAATCGAATTGTATTGTGATTTATGCTCACTAAATGGATTGTAATATTGTTTTATATCTCACTATAGATGCTTGACTAGGTTATTACCCGTCTCTCTCATTTGTTGAGAAGACAATGCAGTGAGTTGTGTTTTGATTACCATGAGTGCGTGCAGGCTTAGATTTGCCTCTGATTTGAGGTTAGATCTAAGTTTATTTTATCGTTATGGCCCTTGCGGAAGATTCATTATTGTGATGGTACTGTGCACGATGATTCGACCTCCCCGACCATAGGGAGTTAGAATCTGATTCGACCTCCCCGACCATAGGGAGTTAGAATCACATCGAATATGGCCCTTTCGGATTACTCTTGCATAGTTAGTGAGATAAAGATTGATTTTTGAGATACATAATGACTTTTGAGATACAATATGATATTTGAGATACAGAATGGCTTTTGAATTGTAAGGAATGGTGATTTTAATTATGGTTTATGTATAATTGATTTTGTTGGAATTACTTAAATGGATAGTCAAGATATGATAAATTGAATTTTGTGCTCCAAGTCATTTATACAAATGATTTACATTATTGGCAATGAATATTTTGAGTTTTGGAATTTGATGAGTATTCAGATTTCCAAATTATTTACTGTAAATTTTGTCAATATATATTGTACTATGTTTTAAATTATAGTTGTGCACCAGGTTCACCACTCAGTGATAGCTTTGTATCTTTATCATGGAGTAAGAAGAGCATAAAGCGATGAGTAAATTTCCTTGAAGATACATTGAGATAAGCTCGGGTATATCATAGATATACCCATGTACATAAGTTTTGATGTATGCATGTAATAATATGTATGTAAATTATTTGGCGATTGTAAATTAAAATTGTACATTGAAGTTGTAAAGTGAATTATGAGTTATTTTGACTTGTAAAAATTTGTATTATATTTCCTTTATCTCCTTCTTTGAAAATCTTGAAAAATTATTGTGGATTGAGTTGAGAAAAATATTGTGTTGAATTTTGTTAGAGTTGATATTGGGAAAAATATTGAAGTGCTTTTTACAGGTTTTACGAAGAAGCTGTTTTATCAAAATACAGATGGCACTCTGCCAAAATTTTCTGAGAAAATTTCTAATGGTCCAAATGAGTTAGTTGTTTCACTTTGTAGTTCACAAAGTTTTTAACACTGTAAATAGTGCTCACCACTGTAAAAGAAGTAAGAAAAGTTTTAAAATCCCTTGTAGTGTATTTAATGGGTTATCGATGAAGCGGAGTTGGTAATTCATTAGGTATACTACGGGATCATGTTATGCCTTACGGAGGGTAGGGTGTGACATGTTTTGTAGTATCGAGCAATGGTTTTAAAGTAAATTTTGAAATGTGAATTTGAAATCTTTTTGTAGGTAACTACAAATTATCATATGTTTAATACTTATAGTAGATTTAAATCATAAATGTTAAGTAATGGAGAGGAATCTCCTTGTGTTGGTTGTAAAAGAATAGAAAGTGCAGTGAGAAAAATGGAAGAGAAGAATGAGATAATAGAAACGATGCTGTGATGGCGGAAGAACAAGTTGAGGCCCAGCTCCACAAAATGTGAAGGCTTTGTGTACCGAGTTTACAGTACAAATTCTTGCACAAATGGCCCGACAAATGGCCACATTCTTCCAACAAATGGTGATAATCACGGCCCAAGTCCAAATCTGGACCCAACCCCACAGGGCAACATGAAATAGAAGAGGAGAAACCTATGGGTGAGCTCGAGCAGTAATTTGAGAAAGAAAAGAATTTGAGGAACCAGAGCTCGGGGATACGATGAGGTGGATCATTAAAGCGAGACCACCAAGGTCGATCGTCGAACAACTAGGAGTTCCTACCCTTCCCGCCAATGTGAAACTTGTGGAAAATATCATGGTGGGATATGCTATAAGGCCTCTGGAGCCTGCTACAATGGTGGAAAACTTGGACACTTTGCTAAATATTGTGCTAAACCACCTCGATCTGCTCTCCGGAGTTCACAGACCATCGGCGAGTCAAGATAGAAATAGAGTTGGTATTCCTCACCACTATAACACGATGAATCAACCGAATATAGTAGCGCACCAGTCGGAGAGTCCACTATCGCCAAGTAAAAGGAGCGAAACTTGGATGTAGGCGCTAGTAAGTTCTTAATTTTGAAAGAAACAATTA
The DNA here is from genome assembly GCF_030052815.1 of Hevea brasiliensis. Classification (NCBI taxonomy): domain Eukaryota; kingdom Viridiplantae; phylum Streptophyta; class Magnoliopsida; order Malpighiales; family Euphorbiaceae; genus Hevea; species Hevea brasiliensis. Next base: position 66,735,938 of record NC_079499.1, on the reverse strand, counting down.
GTTATTATTTGATCCAGCACTACTTACTTATATGTTAGTGTTAGAATTCTATGTTTGTTGCTATTCCTTTACGAGGAATAAATTTTGATGTATTAGTGACTAGTCCTTTAGGATAATAACTATAATAACAAGTATGATTGACATTAATTTTGGAAGAATTTTAGCTAAAAGTATTTTCTAACATCTTAGTAAATTATAAAGCTAATTGGTGAGCCTACTAATGTATGGCAAGAGGACCTAAAAGTAAATTCTGATAATAGAATTGCTCTAGATGAGGGCAAAATGTTACTATTAGTAATTGTCAAAGGAAATTATGTCGAGAATCGGTTTGGGATATTAGTGGATTCGAGAAGGATAAGATGTTAGAAAACCTAGTCCATGAGGTTATAACGTAGTGACTATGTAATGTTCTCGATGTTTGTATTGTAAAGTGTAGATTCTGATGCAGGATTATTGTGTCTCTACATGCTTCCTCGTGGTATAATAAATTAAGAATAATTGTAAGTAATCTATAAATTGATACGATTGCACTTGAATAGGGTACTATTCTGAAATAAATGTGAAATTTTAGTGAAATTTAAAACTTGAACTAGCCTATCAAGCGACTACACTTGTAAGGTAGCTAGAGTCGGTGACTCGGTTACATTAATGTGAATTACACATACTCGATGGTAATTGCTATAAGCTTAGAGATATTAGTGCGACTTATCATCCTCGGATGGATGGGCCGGTCGAAACAAGTGATCGGTAAATACGAAACTCATTGAGTTCTGTAAATAATGAAATGAAATGATAATAATAACCTATAAAATGTAATAAACCTCGAGAATATCTGAGAACTTACGTCCTTGAATCAGGGAGATGGAGACAGATACATCCACTAACGAATTTGTATACATTAATAAGTGTCAAGCTAGCATACAAGTGGCACCTATGAAACATTGTGAGAATAGATAACTATGGATTTTGTGGCGAGATTTAGAGGACATAGAATAGTCATGATCTGATATATTATAGTTGATAGACTAACCAAGCCGCTCACTTTTTGCGATTCGGATGGACTATAGCACGGAAAGATTAGCAGATTATGCGTATATGAGATTGTAAGCGCATGGAATGCGGTATCAATTGTGTCAGCCAGAGATCCTAGGTTCACTTCTAGATTAGGGTAGTCTTGAGAGCCCTAAGAACTAGATTGAACTTGACCTGACATTCCATCCATGAGCGGATAGCCAACCTCAAAGGGTTATTCAAATATTGGAGGATATACTACGGGCTTGTGTGATTGAATTTGAAGGTAGTTGGGATACACACTTGCCTTTGATTGAGTTTGCTTATAACAGACTACCAATCAAGCATTGGGATGCCTCCATATGAAGCTTTGTATGGCGAAAGTGCGAGAACTCCTTTATGTTGGGATGAAGTAGGTGAAAGGAAGATGATTGGGTACGAAATTGTTGTGAGACGGAGGAAAAGATTAGATTGATTAGAGATAGACTTAAAAATTTGCATCGGACCGTCAAAAGTCCTATGTTGATACGAAGAGAAGAGATATTGAGTATACGATGGGTGATAAGGTATTCCTCAAAGTTTCTCCTTGGAAGAGGATTATGAGATTTGTGAAGAAGAAAGCGAGTCCTCGTTTCATCGGACCATATGAAGTTACGGAAAGAGTGGGTCCTTTGGCATATCGGTTAGCATTACCTCTAGAGCTAGCAAGGATACCAGCGTCTTCCATGTGTCCATGTTAAGGAGTGCAGTCAGAGCCCATCTCATGTACTATCGGTTGAAGAGATTGAAGTAAATCGGACCTCTCATATGAGGAGAACAGTAAAAATTAAACATGAGGTGAAGCGGTGAGAAACAAGCAGATACACTGGTTAAAGTCTTTGTGGAACCATCATTGGTCGAGGAAGCTACTTGGGCGTGAAGAGGATATGAGAGCGGCAACCACAGTGTTGAGAGACTAATGTCGAGTAAAATTTGAGGCAGAAATTTATTTAAGAGAGAATTGTAACACCTAAGTTGGTAGTGCGTTCTCTTGCTCGTGACGATCTTTGTCAGGACTAGGATACTAGAACTACACTTCAATATGAGTGAAGAGACATAAAATAATGAAATACAAAAAGAAAATACAAGAAAAACAAAGAAAAATAATAGTAAAGAAATGTGATCAAGTTAAGCGGTAGGAAACCTAGCGATGGGTGACATAAGGAAGTCACGGCGTGGACGTTGACTAATACTGAATGCGAGGAACCTGGAAAACATTTTAGGACTTAAATAGACCCTTGTTGAAGAATAAATATCATTAGAAAGATCAAAGAAAAATTAAATAATTAGTACAAAGAAAAGTGAGAAATCGAAAAGCGGACAAAATGCGGTGTTCAGAAAAATCGGGAACGTAACGAAACGAGGGCATTATGGTCATTTGACATCTGAGATTGTCTTTTGACCTAAATGTCCATTAAAATAAATAATATTACACTTAGAAAATGAAATGAAAAATTAATTTGGTGGTACCTAAAGTAAATAAGCTAAAATCATGGGTTAATGTAGGATTAAGTGAAAGTTTAACTTATAAAATGATTTAATTTTTAGTGGACCACTAAGGGAATTAATTAAACACATAGTGGGACATGTGTACACTTAATATGCAGCTGAAACCCCATCTTCTCACATGAATTCAACATTGCCGTGAATGAGGTGAGAGGAAACTCCATAGCCATTTTCATGCAAGCTTTCTTAACTCTCCATTTCAACTCCAATCCTTTAAGTTCCTTCACAAAAAATGAGTCTACACATCACAAGGAAGATATTGATACCAATTTTGAGAAGTTTGGTGAAGAGTTTAGCAAGTTACAATTAAAGGTAAGTTTGCATTTTTGAGAATTTTCTTGTTAAACTTTATGTTTATGTTATAGGTGTTAGTTTTGTGAAGGAAATTTTGAAGTTTAAATAGTTATTGAGATAGCCATTTTTGGACAGCCATGGTCACACATTTGATGATTTATTATGCATATAATTGATGAGAAATAATGTTGATCATGGTAAATTAATATCTAATAGATTGTTTCACATATATATGGTGATTTTGGCACTTGGATGAGAATTGATGGATTGTAAGGCAATGTAATTGTTGAAGGACAATTCGGCAGCCTTGGGGACACTTGAATAAATGTGTATATTCATAGGAGATGTTGGCAGAATTGTGGCATTAAGGAATGAAGGATATGTGTATGAAATTATTGTGTAAAGTGTATGTGAGAATTAGTGGTGTTTAGGTGTGTATGTAATGGTATTGAGATATTGTAAATGTGAATTATATTTGGTGTGTTGAGGTAATGGTAATCTGCCCAAAATAATGTTAATGTAAAGTAGATTATACTGTGGTTAATGTACCAAAAACAATTGGTAGAAGTGAACAAAATTGCAGGTATATGTGTGTTTGAGAGTGGAAGTGTAGGAAATGCATATTGAGGGCAGTGTACATTTTAGCCTATAACCTTAAATATGTAACCTCAAGGTGGTATGGAGACCAATTTGTGAGTGAAACTAGGCACAAAATGTGCCAACTTTCGATGGCTCCATACCAAATTCTGCTTTGCCAGAGGTTTGACCTAAGAAAATGACCAATTCGGATTAGAGTACACTTGAGACCTAAAGCAACTGACCATTTGGGCAGCAGTGAGTATTTAGGCCATAACTCTCACTCAAGGCAGGTCCAATTGTTTCTGAAATTTTAATATATGGATAAGTTAAGACCCATACCTACAAGTCTTATGAAGAGCACAAAAAAGCCAGAAATGACCAGAAGCAAGTCAAAAAGCTTGCACAAATTCAGGTCCAAAAGCTGGCCAACCAGAAATTGACCAGATTTTGAGCCTAAAAATGACCTAATTTGATACCAATTGACCGGCAAGAGTGTAATGACCATACACCCAGCAGTCTATAACTTCGGATTGACCTGAAATTTTGCCCCAGGAAGTGCAATAAGACCTAGATCTTCACAAGTTTGTAGTTTCGATGAGAGACGAAAACCGAGGAACTAGATCGTTGGGTTAAGTCGAACAAGCAGGTATCCGAGGAATCGACCAATTTGCACTAAAATGCACTAAACAAGGAAATGACTTTGGTAAAGCGTGCCAAACCTAAAACCCTATCCAGATATGACATATTATGACACTAAGAC